>NW_006921650.1:2058094-2113402 GCF_000298275.1 Orycteropus afer afer | reverse complement strand
TGGTCATGTTGTCAGAAGGGACCATTCCCTGGAGAAGGATGTCATGCTTGGTAGAGTGGAGGGTCAACAAAAGAGGGGGAGGCCTTCAATGAGATGGATTGACACAGTGGCTGTAATGATGGTCTCAAATATAGCAAAGATTGTGAGGATGGCACGTGACTGGGCAGTGTTTTGTTTTGTTGTACATAGGGTTGCTATGAGTTGGAGCTGACTTGACAGCACCTAACAATAACACAACACAGA
The DNA here is from genome assembly GCF_000298275.1 of Orycteropus afer afer. Classification (NCBI taxonomy): domain Eukaryota; kingdom Metazoa; phylum Chordata; class Mammalia; order Tubulidentata; family Orycteropodidae; genus Orycteropus; species Orycteropus afer. Next base: position 2,113,159 of record NW_006921650.1, on the reverse strand, counting down.
TCACCAGGCCTTTCTTCCTAATCTTGTTCTGGAAGCCCCACTGAAACTTGTTCAGCATCATAGCAACATGCAAGCCTCCACTGATGGGTGGTGGCACCATGAGGTTCATTGACCAAGAAATCAAATCCAGGTCTCCCTCATCCAAGGTGAGAATTCTACCACAGAACCACTGATGCCCTCTCATAACCCCTTGTTGTTGCTATTAGTTGCCGTGGAATCAGTTCTGATTCATAGCGATCTCATTGGGGAAAATCATCTCACCTTCCTTCTTTTCTGGTCTCACTCTCACTCCCTTCCTGTTCAGAGCACTGTGCATAAGGGATTATAGGAGTAGGGAGGAGGTTGCTCTGATCTGCCAAATGAATGTAGGTTTAGGTGTGTGTGTGTATATGTGTACAAGTGCATGTGTTTGTGTGTATGTGTGTGCATGTGTGTGATCACGTGCTGAGGACATGATCAGGGGTACTCCTGAGCATCAGCATTCTTGCCTGTCATCTGCTGTCATACTGCAGCTGTAGAAACAGAGTGTGGTCAGGGCCAACAATTAGCCACACAGATAGTCAGGATCAAGGCCTGAATCTTAGTTTTGAGAATCCAGAAATTAGATTGTACTTGTGACTGCTAACCAGAAGAATGGTGGTTCAAACCCGCCAGCCACTCCGCAGAAGGAAGATGGGGCAATCTATTTTTGTAAAGATTTACCACCTTGGAAACCCAGTGGCGATCTCTATGAGTCAGAATCGACTCAATGGCAGTGAGTTTGGTTTGTTTGTTATTGTGAGGTGATGTTGTCGAGTTGTTTGTGACTCATGGTGACCCTATGTGACAGAATAAAACTGCCCCATAGAGTTTTCTAGGCTTTTATCTTTATTTATTTTTATTTTTAAAATTTTTATTGTGATTTGGGTGAAAGTTTAGAGAGCAAATTCACTTTTCATACCTTTTGTCTCATGACATTGACTGCAGTTTCCCACTGTGCAGCAGCTCCCCACTCACTTCCTCCTCATAGTTACCTCTTCCCTGTGTCCTTTCCTCCATGCCCTCTTGCCCCTGAGCTATGTCCCTGTGCATACACAGCCCTTCTATTCTCCCATGATTGTTCTCTCCAAGGAGTATATCTACCTAGTGTAAATATTCACCTCATATATCTGTCTTTTGTTTGGCTGGGAGCCATAGGAGTGGGTTCAATTCCAGACCTGAAGGACAGGTAGAGGCCATAGTCTCAGTGGTTCCATCAGGCTCTCTCATACAAGCAAACCTAGTCTCCTTTTTTCCCAAATTATTTTGAGTTTTGTTCCACATCGTTCTCCCACTCTATCCAGAATCTCTTACAGAGATCCCCCTCTGACGGTTGACAGTGGTAGCCGAGCAACATCTAGTTCTTCTGGTCTCATAGTCATATAAAGCTGAGGATCACATGGTGTACCAGTTGCTTGGACTAATTGTTTCCATACGTCTTTGGTTTTCTTTATTCTTCTTTGCTCTGGATGAGGAGAGACCTATTGTTGCATCTCGATGTCTGCTTGCAAGCTTTTAAGATCCCAGTCACTGCTCACCAAAGTAGGATGTGGAACAATGTTTTTGTGTAGTATGTTATGGCATGAGAGCTTGATTTTCCTTGTGACTATGATCCTTAGCCCACACGTCCAACTACTCACTCCTTCTGGGTAGCTGGCTGTGGCCAAGAAGTGACTACTACCTTGCCCCTTGTCAGCTCTACTATATACCTGGGAATTCTTATAGAACATACAAATACACTTATAGAAACAGTCTGCCAACCCTATCCATGACCTTGGGTACACTCCCCCCTGCATAGACATACCTAATAGTTCATCCTGTCCACCCATATCAATGTTTGTCTAGGCTATTATCTTTATGGAAGGAGCCCTTGTGGTACAATGGTTAAGTGCTTGGCTGTTAACCAATAGGTCCAGGGTTCAAACTGCGGTGTAGTAAATTACTTAGTGGGGCTTTTCTACCCATAAGTCTTTGTAAACTCCAAGGTGGGAATTGCTATTAGCAACTGAGGAGATGCTGATTTTAAAGTTGCCCACCTGGGTTATTTCTGTTGGGCGTGGCACAATACAATGTTCTGGGAGGTTCCCACTCTCTCTCACGTGCTTAGAGTTCTGATGCTGTGATTGGCTAGTTTGACCACCCTTCCGGGCTCAAAAGGAGGCCTCCTGGAAGCAGAACTCTCTCTGTCTGCTGGTTGAGGAAGACGTGCTGCTGAAAGAGACACACGCTCCAGAAAGAGACACGTGCTGCTGGGAAAGACGCAAGAGACACGCATCGCTGAGTGAGACACCGAGGGACCAGCACTGCTGGGAAAGAGACTGTGAGAGACTGTTGGCTGAGGGATGGTGGGCTGGGAGAGAGACTGAGCGTTCTTCCTGAACTTGAATTGTAGTCTGGTGCTTCCCTAATAAACCTCATAATCTGTGAGCTCTGTGTGGCCACTGCAACGAATTATCGAACCTAGGAGAGAGGTGGTGGGTGCTTTGGGAGGAACGGTTGCTGAAAGGGCTGGAGGGAGGCAGCATGTCAGGCCTTGCAGTAATAGGCCTTGTGCTATTCATGGTGATTCTGCCTTCCTCTTGTGGGATTAGAGGAGGTCAGAACATGTGGCCTCCATGCCATTTTTGCAAAACCCACCAGTGGCTCTGCAGGAGAGAAGAGCTGGTGATCTGCTTCCACAAAGATGACAGCCTAGAAAGCCCTGTGGGGCAGTTCTACTCCGTCATGTAGTGTCATTATGAGTCTGAATCAACTTGACAGCACACAACAGTGACAACAATCCTTATGGAAGCAGATCACCAGGTTTTTCTTCTGTGGAATTGCTAGATGGATTTGAACCACCAATTTTACAGTTAGACATTGAGCACTTAATCACTGTGACACCGGGCTCCTTTGTTTGTACTTACCAAAAAGCTAAACTCACTGCTGTCGAGTCAATTCTGACTCATAGTGACCCCCATTGTGTTTCCAAGGCTGTGAGTCTTTATGGAAGCACTGCCTTTCTTCCTTGGAAAAGCTGGTTGGTTCAAACTGCTGACCTTCTGATTAGCAGCTAAATGCCTTGCCTACTATACCACCAGAGATCCTTTTCTATTGTACTTATGTAGCTAAAATTCCCTAGTGACTTAATCAGATTCACACAAACCAACACAAGTGTGCATTGTATATTGGGCCACCAACATAAAATACCAGCTTATTAACTTGCCAGGAGAAACCTAACTTCTCATTGAATCACTTGCCCTTTCTTAGATCAGTGCTCTGAACTCTCCTGAGAACTCAGGTTGCTGGGTCCTTGGTCTCAGAGGTCTGAGCTTGGCATAATTGGGACAGAAGTAGCCTAAAGACATTAAGAGTCTTGGTAAAGGCTGAGCCTAGTGGCAATATGGATATTGAAAACTTAAACAGATGGTCCAACTACGAATTAAATCCAAAAGGACTGGGAAGGAAGGCTGGATCTGTATGCGGCACTAAGATGATAATTGATAATTTATTCCTTTGGACTATGTACTACTATGGCTTTCATTCTGATCGGAGCCATTTAAACAAATCTTTGATTGGAGAGGTTTAAGCAAAGAAATCACACAATTTGACTTGGGTTTTAATGGAATTACTCTAGCAGCTGTTTGGAAAATAGACTGCAAGGGAACCAGGGTGGAAATGAGGTGATTGTTTAGGAGGCTTTTGCTGTAATGTGGATGAGAGACATTGGTGGCTTGGACAGAGTGCTGGCTGGGGAAATGGTGAACAGTAGTCAGATTCTGGAAATCATTAGAAGATAGAGCCAAAAGGATTGACTAATGGATTAATTGTGGTGTTTTACAGAAAGAGACCTCAAGAATGAGTCCAAAGCTTTTGAAATGAGTAACTTAAAGACTGGAGTTGTGTATAACTTAGGTGGGAAAGTCTGTAAAAATTGGGATTAGAAGGTTGGATGCACTTGGAGCCAGAACATGGGGGCGGTCTTGACAGCTGGTGCATCGAGTGTCATGGCCAGGCACCATTGTGGTGACTTTCCTGATAGATACATGGAGAGATGGTTTCAATTGGCCAGAGTGTCCTCTTCCCTGGACAGCTAGACACAACCTGCGAAGTTCACACTCCTTTTCTTACATTTAAGACTTCATCCCCCGTTAGTTGTAACAGTTTTCACTGTTGGTTATGATTAATTGTGTGGTGGTTTTCTATTACATTTGATCAACATTATCTTTGGCACTGAACTTCATGGTTTCACATTGGGAGACATTCTATCTTTTCAGATAAGACCTAGTTGAGCTTTCATAAAGTCACTGTGCATTCCATTATTTCCAAATTCTTGGAGAGCACCTTACAATCAACATCCCTACCACCCCCATCTTGTCTACCGTCAACCTGAGGAAAATCACTTTTATTTCACCACTTTACTGTTTCCCAAGAATGTGATTGGGTGGCAAAGATCTAAGTGCAGTGATGTTCACTCAAGGAATGGTTAGGGGCACCCGAATAGGTGGAAAAGGGGAGAGGTGTGTTCATGTCAATTATGACTTACTTTGGATATTGTGTTGCGCCGTAGCATGGTCCTGAAAACTGAGATATCATTGTTCGTCTGCTTCAAATCTTGAATCTTTTGCCAGTGTTGATTTTCTTCAAAAGCTTTCATATTAAAGCCCACATTCAGTTTTCATTTAAAAGAGAGATGGTTGAAACTGACTCTAGCTAAAGTTAATACAAATAAATAAATAAATAAATAAAATGTAAGTATCAGTAGGGTTTAAGCCTTTTAAGCCTGGCTGAGAAATCTGAATCCTATCTCATACCACTGAGTTATCCATTCATGTACAGAATGTTGTCTGCAGGGCCAAGCTAGGGACTTTGCAGCCAAACTTTTCAGATGGGTATTTGCCTTCAAAAAGAAATAGAAAAGCTGTGCTGATGGGACAAATAGCACATACTCAAATCCTAGGGTGGCATTCATCATTGTGCTGACATCGTCAGTAGGAAATGTGCCATGCTACTGTACTCCTGGCAGTACTGATTTTCTGCAATCTTGTGGGGATACTAGAGTAGATGGGAAAGCAGGTTTATGTTTGTAAATACATCTGCTTTGATATGTTTGTGCCTTGAAATGTGTCTTAGTCTGGGTTCTCTAGAGAAGCAAAAACAGTGAAGAGTATATATAAATGTATATAGAAAGATATACTTCAAGGAAATAGCTCACACAATTACAGAGGCTGGTAAGTCCCAAATTCGTGGAGCATGTGGCAGGCTGAAGACTTCTGCTGGTTCATGTGGTTATAGGGACTAATGAACCCTAAATCTGCAGATCAGAAGGCGGGCTGGCAGACTCTACTGGTAAATCCCAAATCTGCAAGCCAGGTGGTAGGCTGAAGGCTTTTGTAGGCTTACATCCCAAGAACTGGAGGTCAGGCACTGAGAAGGCTGAGGAGCTGAGAGAGAGAGGGAGAGAGAGGGAGAGGGAGAGAGAAAGTGAGCCTGGACCGAACGTCCATTTATATAGTGGAGACAGGCTACATCCCCAAGGAAACTCCTTTTTCATCTGTTTGGCTGCTTGTATCAGATCACATCAGGGACGTGATTATATTATGGAAGTGCAATCAGTCCAATGACTTTCAAACCACTGAGAATCATAGTCTAGCCAACTTGACTCATAATATTAATCATCACACAGTGTTCAGAGATTTACTTTATATTTTTTCACTTTTCTTCTCTGATAAAAACCAAAACCACTGCCATTGAGCCAATTCCAACTCATGATAACCCTGTAGGACAGAGTAGAATTGCTCCATAGGGTTTCCAAGGCTGTCAATCTTTACAGAAGCAAACTGCTTCATCTTTTTCCCCTGGAGAGGCTGGTGGGTTCAAACTGTTGACTTTTTGGTTGGCAGTCAATTGCTTTAGCCACTATACCACCAGAGCTCTTTTGTTCTCTGATAGCTCGCAACAAATAGAACTGAGCTTGCTTTGGCATTCTATAACAAAGCTTCCCCACCAGTGTTTTGGGAATGGATTACAGGTTACATACCCAGAGATTGACCTGTTAGCTCACAAGGTACAGCCTGGGTCCATCTCCTGAGACAGGAAGCAGCTTCATCTGTCTACCTGCATGCTGTGACTGTCATGACATGGAAAATGTTGGATAAAAAAGGACAAAGGTGGAGATAAATAGATTTTGGAATTGATGTAGCCCAGTATATTTCAATCTATTTTAATAGCAACTAACAATACAAGTATGTGTGCATACCAGTAAATCTCTGTGTGTGTGTGTCCAGCATAAAGTTCTAAGAGACAATATTTGTCCTTACCACCAGCAGTGTATTTTAATAGTTATAATATGGTACATTACAAAAATTGCTACTTGTAATTACTAAATTGATTTCATAGGCCACCAGTGGATTGCAACCCTTGTTTAAAAAGGCTGCTGAAGTCTGTATTACATATTAGGAATAAATTGTCTGGTTTTCTACTTGTGCAAATCCTTTAGTGTTTCCCTCCTGCATACAGAGAAATTCAGACCCCTTTAAAGCATGGCATACCAGATCTCTGTCCTTAGGGTGACTGACTTTGCCAGGGAATTTCCTGATTTTAGCACTGAAGGTCTTGTGCCCTACGAACCAGTTTAGGCAAGCTGGAAAGGTTACTTACCCATCCTTTGGAATCTGATCTCTGACTTCATTTCCATTCTTCTCTCCTTCCATCTTCTTTTGCACTCAGTGCTTAATCCGTATAAAATTACTTGTACCACAGACTGGTCATTCATTTTCCTATCTCTCTGTCTTTGTTCATGCTTCCTGCTCTACCTGGGATGCACCATTCACCCTGACCTCAGGTCAGGCCTTCCTCTGTGATGGTTTGTTAAGTTACCTGCTCTCTGGAACCTTCTCTCACGGCTTTCTCATCAGCAAAGTAGTCACCAGAGAGTACATAATTTATGGAAAGTTTAGTAGCTCTGCTTTTTTTTTTTTTTCCTCAGCTGTCTTATTCTGTAGTACCTGTAGAACAAACGTTAGAAGGAAGACTGCTGACCTAAAGTACGTAGCTATAGCAAAGAAAGAATAAATACTAGAGAGGTGGATAAAGCAGTATACATACTAAGGCAAACTGGATGGGGCAAAGAAGATGAGAAAAAATAAAATTGTTTGCATATGCAGTAGTTAAGAGCATGTGCTATGGAGACCTAGACTGGAATCCTGGCTTTGCTTGTTATTAATACCACAATTTCTAATATTTGTCACATGGAGCTAAGAATGTCTATCTCAAGCATCTTTACATGATTCAGTGAAATCATATCCATAAAGCATGTAGCATAATGCTCAGTAGCCACTTGTTATCACTGTTCTCCTTCTCCCCCGCCTCACTTCCCTAAGTCCCTCCCCTTTTCCCTGCCTGCTCCTCCTCCTTACTTTATTCAAGGTTTGGGGAATCTCTGATCACTGGGAGCTAGATCTCACCTTCTCTTCCCTTCTAGAATATTCTAATTAAAATCTAGGATAGAGCTGCTGATAATTTAAGACTTAGACTAAATGAAGATAGGATCATTCTAATCATATGGTCATCACTATGTTTTATTTATAAGAATAAATAAAATAGGTAATAATAACACTAAAATTCTGTACTAAAAAGTGGAATGTCTGCTTTAGTCTCTGACTGACATTCTTTTAATGAAAACGTTCACCTAATTGCTTTCTTTCCTTCTCTTATCCTCACTATATTACTATGCCTCCTATATAATTCTATTTGATATTCTTTCAACCTGTGTCTCTTCTTCATTTCCCTTGTTGTTGTTGTTGTTATGTGCTGTCGAGTCTGACCCGACTCATAGCAATCCCTCCTTGGGTTTCTGATGCAGTATCACTATGGAAGTAGATTGCCCCATCTTCCTTCCTAGGAGTGGCTGGTGGGTTTGAACTGTCAGCCTTCTGGTTAGCAGTCAAGTGCCTTAGACACTTTCCTATAATCCTACCACACTTATATAGAACTATCCTGACCAAAGAAAGAGAGAAATAGAGAAAGCACACATATAAAAAGAAAAGGAGTTAACTACAGTTGGCTTAGTACCTAAGGCACTTACTTGACTGCTAACCAGAAGGCTGGTGGTTCAAACCCACCAGCCACTCCTGGGAAGGAAGGTTGGGCAATCTACTCTCGTAGTGATACTGCCTTGGAAACCCAAAGAGGGGTCGCTGTGAGTTGGATTCGACTCAAGGGCAGTGAGTTTGGTTTTTGGTTTACAGAGGAAATTAAAAATATATATAAAAAGGAGCTCTGGTAGCATAGTGCCTAAGGCACTTGACTGCTAACCTCGGAAGGAAGGTTGGGCAATCCTACTTCCGTAGTGATACTGCCTCGGAAACCCAAGGAGGGGTCGCTATGAGTCGGGGCCGACTCAATGGCAAATAACAACAACAACAACAAATGTGTATATATATATATATATATATATATATATATATATATACACACACACACACACACACATACATATATATATATGCATACATATATATACACATAGATACACACACACACATTTATATGAACACAGAGCTCTAGGCAAAATAACTTTAAATAAAAATTGCCAAATTCAACCCTAGAAACGATAGAAAACCTATATAAACCAATGATTACTGAAGGAATTAGAAAAATAAATTATTAGGGTAGATTAGGGTATGGTTAAATAACAGATGACTCCCAACATTTCCATGGGATAACACAATACATGTATATATCTTGCACACAAATCAGTGGAGAGTCTAGATAGATTTGTAGGACAGGCATCCGCTATGTGGTGACTCAGTGATCCAGGTTTGTGGCTCATTTCTCTACACAAGGCCCTTGCATTTGCCAAGGCAGAAGAAGAAAGACTAAAGAAAAACGCAGGGACTTTTCAGTGCTTTAGTCAGGAAGGTTCCTGTGACTTCCACTCGTGTTTTATTGTCCAAAAGTAGTTGTAAGCCCTGCATAACTGCAAGGGGACTGATGGAGAAGAGAAATACTAAATGGAACTTTGGGAATACATAGCATTGTCTCTTTGCACACTTGTCACAGAACTGTTCCTCAAGACATAGCAGGTTCAATTAAATGCATAGGTAATTTTCCCTCACAAATAATCTTGAGGTTAATGCATAGCATAAAGAAAGATGGAACAGTTGTAGACTCTTTATGAAGCCATCATAATTTTGGTTCCAAAGTCTGATGATAGCATTAAAACTACAGAGCATCTTCACTTATGAATGAATAAAATACCTGTAAGCAAATAGCTGTTGTGTGTTTAAAGACCAATATCACGGACAGAGGAAATCCTTTCAGGGACACAGGATAGTTTAATACTAAGGCATATGTTTCATTGAAAAAATAGGTTCAATAAGAAAAGACATGTTACCAATGTAAAAATGTCCCAAAAGAACATTCAGTGAAATTTAGTATTAATCAAGTTTTCAAAATTCTAGTTTTAAATAAATTAGAAACTGTCAACCCTAAACCTAAGGTCATTTCGTGTTTCACGGTAAAACACTAATTGCCTTTCTGCTGAACTTAGAAACAAGGCAAATATGTGTGTATCACTGCTGTTTAACTTCTTCTAAAATTACTCGGTGATGCAATTGACAATAAGACAAGGGAGGTAGAGAGATATCAGGAAGGAGTGGGCAAAATTATTGGTTTTTTCAAGTTAAATGATTATATACCTAGAAAAGCCTGGTGAATCAACTGGAAAATTCTTAGAAACAATAAAATAATTCAGTAAAAAGTGTAATAACAAATTATAAAATCCAGTAACTTTTAAATAAAAAGAGCAGATATTTAGAAATTATAATGGAAGAAAAGATCTCATTTCCAGTAGTAAAAAAACAAAATAATGTGTAAGTCATAAGTGAAAAAAGTCTTTAATAACTCTGTTGAATGAAATGAAAGCTTTGCTAGTGGAAATAAATGTCTTGTTTTGGGTAAGAAAATTTAACATTCTATAATTATTAATTTTTATAAATTAACTATAAGTTTGAAATTACATTCAAACCAAACAGTGAAGGATCTTTTTGTCTCTCACTGACATTTCCTCCTTCTTTCTTTCAATAAGAGAAATGACTCATTCATTTTGAGGTATAATGATAAGCATAAAATTAAAAATAAAAAAAAAACCACTGCCATTGAGTTGATCCCAACTCCTAGCAACCCGGTAGGATGGAGTAGAAGTGCCCCAGAGGGTTTCCACGGCTGTAAATCTTTGCAGAAGCAGACTGCCACATCTTTCTTCCATGGAGCAGCTGGTGGGTTTGAACCTCTGACCTTTTGGTTAGCAGCTGAACTCTCAGCCACTGCATCACTAGTGCTCCTTAATGCTGAGCATAGCTGATAAAAATCACTCCAAAAAATGGTTTTTGAAGAAAGATATATCCTGACTTGGTATCATAATATATTACAAAGCTGTAGTGATTAAAGCAGACAGATTAATGTTGTTGTTGTTATGTGCTGTTGAGTCAAACCCGACTCATAGCGACCCCTCCTTGGGTTTCTGAGGCAGTATCACTACCCGACTCATAGCGACCCCTCCTTGGGTTTCCGATTAATAAATGTCCAAAAATTGCCTCCACTGTTTATGGCAATTAAGCATACACTAAAGGCATTATTTTATATCAGTGAGGAAAATACAGACAGTTAAACAAGTAATACCCTACCTAGCTAAAAAAAAAACCCAAACTCACTGCCATGGAGTCAGTCCCAACTCATAGCGACCCCTCCTTGGGTTTCTGATGTGGTACCTCTATGGAATTAGGTTGCCCCGTCTTCCTTCCGAGGAGTGGCTGGTGGATTTGAACCGCCAGCTTTCTGGTTAGCAGTCAAATGCCTTCGGCACTATGCTACCAGAGCTCCATACCTAGCTAGAAACATAAAAAAATTGAATCAATATTTTTAAACCATTTAAGAAGAAAGAAAAAATTTACTTCCTTTGGATCATAGATGCTTAGATAATACACTGTAAGCCATGGTCCTTGCTCCCGCCAAAGTGCATATATATATATGCATCATAGAATTGTCACAATTTTAGAGGACTTATGGAAATTTTGAGACCTGATTCCAGGGACCCCTAAATAAATTCACTTTTTGTAAGTGATCCTCTGTTGTTATATTCATTATTATCATTATTATTACGTTTTTTGGTATGTATGTACAGTGGGAGATTGTTGTTGTTGTTGTTATGTGCCGTTGAGTCAAACCCGACTCATAGCGACCCCTCCTTGGGTTTCCGAGGCAGTATCACTACGGAAGTAGGATTGCCCAACCTTCCTTCCAAGGAGTGGCTGGTGGGAGATAGATGACCTTAAAAAAAATTCCAAAAAATTCCGCCATTGAAAACCCTATGGAGCACAGTTCTACTTTGACACACATGGAGTTGCCATGAGTTGGAATCTGTTTGACAGAAACTGGTGCTGCTAAGGTTGGCAGGACTGGTGGAAACTGACTGTGAAGGTCTTCAGCAGATGTTTATTAGATGCCTAATATGACACTGGGGAGCCACGGAGCAAATTCCAAAGGAAACATGTCAGGGTTTGCTGGAGATGCTCCTTGAGAGTGCCCATAGATGGAAGGAAAATAGCCATCTATTTTCTCTGGAGTGCTTTAGAACCTTTAGGACCACAAATATATAATTTCTTATTACATGAAACTTAGATTGCATGCTATGTAAACTTCATATTGTAGTATTGTAGTGGTGGTAGCATTTTTATCTGGCATTCTAACCTATTTCCTGGTATAGGCAAGGGATGAATCTTTCCCAGCCATTTTTAACTCAGGTTAGGTATTTCTATAGGATCCTTTGTATAGGTCTTCATTTCTTTCTCACTCTAGTTTTCCTTGTAATATTCCTCTGAAGGTTCCCATCTCCTTTATTGTGATTCTATCTTCTAGTTCCTTTTCTGCCCTAATTTGTAGAGACTCAGCTCCAAAACACTGCCTTCTAGTCATGAAAACTGTTCCATCTTTAGCTTTATACTTTTTCAAGGACCTTATTTGAAGTTCTCATTTCTTAAGGACTCTTGATACCAACTGAGTGTTTCTTGAGGGAGTAGACTCTAGAATATGAATGACTGAGTTCCTTAATTGAGGAACAATTCTGTTTCCAAAAAAAAGCATATTGAATCTCTAAGTTGGTGGAAAGCACTTGGAAGGTACTTGTGGTATTTCTGTTACAGCAGCACTAGATAACTGAGATAGCACTGTAGGGGTCAGAAATAGGACAAAATTTTCCAGAACTTTTGCAAAGATGACAGTGGCTTTTGTGTCCTCAAGTTTTAAGAGCTCTCATCTCTGCTCTTTTAACTAGATGAGAGGGCAGATACCCTATGGATTGATTTTTCTCTCTAGCATAATGGCTCTCTGTGCTGAGTGCTTGAGAGTCTCTCTTGTTTAATGTGCTGCAATTGCCAATGATCAAGTTACAGCCTAAGCAGTATAATTTGGGTAGTTCAGAATCATGAAGCAGTGAAAGTAGGACTAGAGACAATATAGATACAATGATCTTAAGTATATCTCACAAATTCAACAAGAGAGATAGTGAAAACAGAATTTTAGAAATATTGCTTCATTTCCTAGTTAAAAACTTATCCAATATGAATAATGGTTAGGTTCCAAAGATCAAGTTGTTACATGAAAATTTTTGTTATATGAAAATGGAGGATGACTACATCAAATCACAAAATGGAAAATGACTACATCATTACCAGATTACAACTACCAAATTACATCATTACATAACTCCCAAATTTAATCATTACACAACTGCCAAATTTCATCACTATATAACTGCCAAACCACTGTGAATCATGACCCAGCCAAGTTGACACATAACCTTAACTATCAATAGCCAGTGTTACCCTCACTTTGCATCTCAGTTCATTACTGCCAGACGTATGTTGTTAATGTACAAAATAATCAGGTATTAGATTTTTAAACTATTGTCATAAATGGGAAATGTCAGACAATGAAATGGTTCATAAGTAAAGAGTAGGTATGTTGGCTTTGGTGACATGACTGGGAGTTTAAAAGGTAGTCTTTTCTCCTGATGTCAGCTCTCCCGTGCAATTTACATTTGCTACCAACAGGTGGTAATAGAGAGCGATAGCAGATGGAACTGGAGTAGACTCATAGGGATCCAACATAAAAACCTTTTAAGAAAGCATGCTTTTGTTTAAAATGAATAAAATCTTGAATAAGTAAACACTGAATGGGAAGAATTATTTAATGAAGGTAACTAAGAAGAAGGAAAATTTGGTGTTTCCAATTCTGGCATTTCTGTATAGCTTCAACTTGGACAACTGTACTTCAGTTTCCCTACTTATGGGTAACAGACTGGTGTTAATTATAAAATATTTGGAGTTTACAATTTGAAAAGAGCTTGTATAATTGTAGTTGTTAAGATAATCTATATGAGAAGTAAAAGAAAATTTTTTCACACATCTAGGCAGGCTATCTATATGTGTGAAAAAAACACATATAAGGCTAAGACCCAACAATTTTTTGTGTGTGTGGTGGGGAAAGAAGAGCATGAAGGATAGAAGAAAAGATTTTGATTTTTCTTTACTTAATGTCTGGCTTAGGCAAGTGAGAACTCTTTCACACCTATTTCTGTTGACCCTGTTCTGCAAGGCCTCACTCTCCCTAACTCTATATTTGCTTACTCTATACTACAGGTCTAAGCTTTTCCTGATGTTGCTAAATCATGGCAGTTTGTGGACTGCTTGGATCTAACCTGAATTTTCTATGCTCAGTCATTTTACTACTGTGTCTCTTTCTTTTCCTCAAAAGAAAGAGTTCTAAATCACTGTTTGGGTTATTTATATAAAACAGCAAAATTATGTTAAATAAATGTCTGGTAGGCTTTGGAATCAACTCCATCTTACTGGGAAGTAGGTTAAGTCAAAGTGTGGTTCTCGGACCCCTGAGACTCTTAGGATACTTTCAGTGGGTCTGAAAGATCGAAAATATTTTCATAACACTAGAATGTTATTTGCATTTTTCACTGTGTTGACATTTGCTATGGTGATGTAAGAGCAAAGATGGGTATAACTATTTGTGCCTTAGCATATATTGAAGCACTGGCACAAAACTGTACCAAGAGTCATTGAATCTTCATTGCCACACATTTGTGTTTTTTTATTTTTTTAAGCCAGTTTCACTTAAGAATGACCTTCATGAAGCAGAAAAAAAAATGATTAACCATATTAAATCTCTACCTTTGAGTACATGTGTGCCTGTGTTGTTGTTGTTGTTGTTGCTAGGTGCTGTTGAATCCGCTCTGACAGTGACCCTGTGTACAACAGAACAAAATACTGCCTGGTCCTGTGCCTTCCTCATAATCCGTGCTACACTGAGCTCATTGTTGCAGCCACTGGGTCAGTTCATCATGTTGAGGGTCTTTCCCTTTTTTGCTGATCCTCTACTTACCAAGCATGATATCCTTCTCCAGGGACTGGTCCCTTCTGACAACATGACCAAAATAGGTGAGACAAAGCCTTGCTATTCTCTTTTCTAAAGAGCATTCTGGCTGCACTTCTTCCAGGCCAGGTTTGTTCATTCTTCTGGCAGTCCATGATATTTTCAGTATTCTTCATAAACACAATTCAAAGGCATCAACTCTTCTTCAGTCTTCCTTATTCATTTTCACGCTTTCACACACATGTGAGGCAATTGAAAATACCATGGCTTGGGTTCTCTGCACAGCTTACTCTTCAAAGTGACATCTTTGCTTCTTAACACTTTAAAGATACCTTTTGCAGCAAATTTTCCCAGTGCAGTATGATATGACATCTGATTTCTTGATTGCTGCTTCCATAGTTGTTGATTGTGGTTCCAAGCAAAATGAAATCTTTGACAACTTCAATCTTTTCTTCACGTATCATGATGTTACTTATTGGTCCAGTTGTGATATTTTCATTTTCTTTATGTTGAGATGCAGTCCATTCTGAACACTGTAGCCTTTGCTCTTCATCAGTAAGTGCTTCAAGTCATCTTCACTTTTAGCCAGCAAGGTTATGTCATCTGCATCATTTTACAGATTGTTAATGAGTCTTCCTTCAATCCTGACATCGAGTTCTTCATTTAACCCAGATCCTTGGATTATTTGCTCAGTATACAGATTGATTAAGTATGGTGAAAAGATACAGCCCTGACACACACTCTTCCTGATTCTAAACCATGCAGTTTCCCTTGTTCTGTTTGAACACCAGCCTCTTGGTCCACGTAGAGGTACCTCATGAGCACAGTGTTCTAGAATTCCCTTTCTTCACAATGTTATCCATAATTTATTGTGATCCACATGTTTGAATGCCGTTGCATAGTCCATAAAACACAGGTAAAAGTCTGGTATACTTTACTTTCAGCCAAGATCCATCTGACGTCAGCAATGATACCCCTTATTCGGCATCCTATTCTGAATTTGGCTTGAATTTCTGGAAGTTTGTTGTCAGTGTACTACTGCACCCATTTTTAAATTATCTTCAGCAAAAATTTACTTGCATAGTGATACCCACTTTAGAAACCCAAGGAGGGATCACTTTGAGTTGGGTCCAGCTCGATGGCATGTAACAACATGATATTATGTGATAATTTCCACATTCTCCTGGATCTCCTTTCTGGGATGAACACAAATATCGATCATTTCCAATCTGTTGGCCAGACAGCTGTCTTCCAGATTTCTTGGGAGAGGTGACTAAGTGCCTCCAGCACTGCATCCATTTGTAGAAATATCTCAGTGGGTATGCCATCAATTCCTGGATCATTGTTTTTCAATTCCTTCAGTGCAGCTTGGACTTCTTCCTTCAGTAATAGTGGTTCTTGATCATATGCTACCTCCTGAAATGGTTGAACATCAACCAATTCTTATTTTTTTACAGTGACTCTGTGTGTTCCTTCCATCTTCTTTTGATGCTCCCTACATTGTTCAGTATTTTGCCCATAGAATCCTTCAACATTGCAATTTGAGGCTTGAAGTTTTTCTTCAGTTCTTCCAACTTGAGAAATATCAAACATGTTCTTTCCTTGTGTTTTTCTAATTCCAAGTGTTTGCACATTTCATTATAATACTTTGTCTTATTGAGCCATCCTTCGAAATCTTCTATTACTTAACAGAAGATTTGTTGTTCTTTTACTTCATCATTTATTCTATTTCCTTTAGCTACTCTCCATTCAAGAGAAAGTTTCAGTCTTTTCTGACATCCCTTTATGTCTTTTCTTCTTTTGCTGTATTTTTAATGAGCTTTTGCTTTCTTCATTTATGATGTTCTTGATGTCATCCCACAACTTGTCTGGTCTTTGGTCAGTGCTGTTCAGTGACATTCAAGAATGTCAAACCTATTCTTCAGGTGGTCTGTAAATTCAGGTGGCATGCATAGAAGGTTGTATTTTGGCTCTTGTAGATGTTTAAAAAATTTCTTCAGCTTCAGTTTGAACTTGTTCATTAGCAGTTGATGGTCTATTCCCCAGTCAGATCCTTGCTTTTCCATAACCTCTTTCCACAGATATAGTTGCTTTGATTTCTGTGTATTCCACCTGACAAAGTCTACATATAGTCTAGTATAGTCACTGTTTATGTTGAGAAAAGGCATTTGTCATGAGTAAGTCATTCATCTTACAAAATTCTATCATGTGGTCTCTGATATCATTTCTATTACCAAGGCCATATTTTCCAACTATTGATGGTTCTTTTTTGTTTCCACTTTCTCATTCCAATCACTAGTAATTATCAATACATCTTGATTGTATGTTTCATCGATTTTAGACTACAGAAATTGGTAAAAATCTTCAATTTCTTCATCTGTGGCTTTAGTGGTTGGTTTGTAAATTTGAGTAGTAGTAGTATTAACTGGTCTTACTTGTAGGCATATGGATATTATCCTATCATTCAGGCATTGTGTTTCAAGATAGTTCTTGAAATCTTCTTTTTAATGATGAATGTGACACCATTCCTCTTCAATTTGTCATTCCTAGCATAGCAGACTATATGATTGCCTGATTCAAAATGGCCAATTCCACCCTTTTCAGCTCACTGATGCCTAGCATATTTATCTTTATGTGTTCCATTTTATTTTTGACAACTTCCAATTTTCCTAGATTCATACTTCATACATTCCATGTTCTGATTATTAATGAATGTTTGCAGCTCTTTCTTTCCATTTTGAGTCATGCCCCATCAGTAAATGAAGGTCCCAAAAGCTTCATTCCATCCATGTCATTAAGATCGACTGTACTTTGAGGAGGCAGCTCTTCCTCGGTTGTATTCTGAGTGCCTTCCAACCTGAGGAGCTCCTCTTCTAGCACTGTATCAGGGTGCATTTCAGGGATTTTCATGAAGTTTTCCAGTAATATATCAGACAATGTTTCACTGCTATTCATAAGGTTTTCAGTGGCCAGTTTTTTTGGCAGTGGTTGTCCCTGTTCTTTTTCCCAGTCTGTCTTAGTCTGGAAGCTCCACTGAAACCTGTTCACCATGGATGACCCTGGTGGTATTTGAAGTACCTGTGGCATAGCTTCGAGCCTTACAGCAATACATTAGCCAACACAGTACAACAAACTGACAGATGAGGGGTGAACATGTCTTTACTAAGTGACAAAAGAGAACATACAAAACTCTTTTACTGCCTACCAGTGGTTGTCTCTTAGAAAAACATTTGTGCAAGAGTTGGAGTTGCAGGCCAAAGTAGTTGCTGTTTTTCATGAAACAAAATTTTTAATGGAAAAAACAACTGACAGAATATGAAACTGAAAACTACAGTTATTCAGACTTGGGTATTTGGCAGACATTTTTTCCAAAATGAACTGAATGAGATTGCCACTTCCTAATGTTTGCTGCCAGTGATTAAATTTGAGCGTTCAAACAAATAAAAAAAAAAAAAAAAAAGAGGTAAAATATGGGAAATTTGTCGGTTCAAACCCACCAGCCACTCCTCGGAAGGAAGGTTGGACAATCTACTTCTGTAGTGAAACTGCCTCAGAAACCCAAGGAGGGGTCGGTCGCTATGAATGAGATCCAACTCGAAGGCAATGAGTTTCGAGCTTTTTTTCATTATTATATGCTCCACAGCTTTACAGTCTATAAAGATTTTGCTGAAGAAATTGGTAGTACTGTTACCAAATTTTCTTTTTGGAGATTGTATAATGAGGTGTGTCCAAATCTGCATAACTCAGTATTTGCCAATTACCAATATTTTCCAAATAACCAATACTTGATATTATAAAATCATAAATGGGTAAAAGATTCATTCAAAGCTGAGGATAAACCAATGGATTTTAATATAACAGTATAAAAAAATTTCTGATATTTCATATTCCATATTGCAACTAACTGTAAGAAACTGTAACTTATTGAATTGTGGGTTAATATCAGAGAAGAATATCCAGAATTACCTGAAAGGCTATAAAATTACTTCTCTTTCTTCTGACTACATATTTGCACGATGCTGAATTTTCATCACATACTCCAGCCAGAATAGCATATTACAACAAGTTTAATGCAGAAGCATATATAAAAATCTAGTTATTTTTATTAAGATAGGTATTAAAGAGATGCAAAAATTGGAAAGAACTACACTCTTCTTACTACTTTTGTCTTGAAAAATATAGCTTTTTTCATAAAAATAATAACTAGTTTATTGTTTATTTTAAAATAAATTAACAAATATCTAAAATTATCTTAGTTTTGACTTTATGTGGTTAATATTGATAGATGAAACCTGCATGAACAAAAGCTTTTTGGGGCCCTCAATAATTTTTAAGAGTATAAAGGAGTCCTGTTACCAAAAAATTTGAGAACTGTAGATCTGCAGTATAAGTAGGCCAGGCCTGGGCACATTCCTGTTATGAGATTTTCTTTTTTTTTGCTGTTGTATTCTGTAGTGTCCTGATGGTTATAAAAATTCAGCAGATGGTCTTCCCACATCTTTTCTTGTCTATTTCCTCCTGGGATGCCTATAAACTTCTTCTTATTGGCTATGAGAGACACTATACAAATCACGTAATGGTTGTAGTTCGTATCATCCCTTGGCCTCCCCACCCAGGTAATAGAAGAAAGCTTTATTTATGAGGATCCAGGCAGGTGAAACAAGGCTATGAAAGATCAAATTTCTTACATGTACCTAGGGACAGATGAAAAGTTCAGTAGGTGATAATGAAGATCTGACAAGAGCAACTATTTTCAGGAAGGAAAAGAGAACTTGCTTCTGGGTATTTTTTGAATGATATCTGGCAACAGCTGGGCAATGACTTAAACCTCCTAGGATTCTGACTTCAAGCTTAAAAATACATTTGCATATGCCAGCATTAGAAATGGAATCTGCAACTGCTGCCAACTTAGACAACCAAAAGGAAATAGAGATCTCTGTTGTTCAAAAGCTAAGCCTTGGGAGTTACTGTTATTAGGCAGCTGTGTAAACAGACCTGAACCTTTTGCTTCTCCTCTGTTAGACACTTGGTTCAAAACAGGACCAAACCATATCATGACAATATATGCAGAAATGGAAATGGAAGATGATAATTCTCATTGTTGGGTTCAAGAAAAGCTGAAAATATTCCTTTCTCTATGAATGTATGTGGATATGAATAGTGAAAAGGAGATGCACAGGTGATTGGGAAGGCAAGGGGAGGTGTGAAATGACTCCTCTTGGAGAAGTGGATAAGATAGGGGAGGATGCCGAACAGAAACAGTTTGGTATACAGTTACCCTAGGTGGTGCTCTGGTGGCGTAGTGCCTAAGGCATTAGACTGCTAACCAGAAGGCTGCTGGTTCAAACCCACTATCCACTCCTCGGAAGGAAGGTTGGACAATCTACTTCCGAAGTGATACCGCCTTGGAAACCCAAGGAGGGGTCTCTATTAGTTGGATCCGACTCGATGGCAGTGTGTTTGGTTTGGTTTGGTAGGTGGTACATATGGTTAACATGCTTGGCTTCTATCCAGAAGGTTGGAGGTTCAAGTTTATCCAGAGGCACCTGTGAAGAAAGACCTGGTGATCTACTTCCAAAGACACAGCCTTGAAAAGCCTATAGTACAGTTTAACTTGGACACACCCAGAGTTGCCACACAGAGTTGAAATTAACTTAACTGCAACTGGTCTATATTCGACAGAAAATTTGAGAGTAATGTTATTACTCTTAAGTTAAATGGCACATGTATTTAAATACTTTTTTCACACCTCTTTTCCCATATGCCTCCCATTTCATAACCCATTTTGTTTTTAGCTTTCTTCTCTCTGATTATATTGCTATGAATTCAACAATTGGCTAGACCTTTAATGTGATTCTCACTGTAATGCTTTTAAAATGATTGCAGTGAACCTTTAGTGATGACTTTGATTATTGAATTAGGGTGGAACTAGTGACAAAGGAAAGAGTAGACAGAGAGTACTAATCATAAAATAATAATAGAGGAAGGGGAGAAGAAGAAAGCAAAGGAAAAAGTGAGGAAGAGGTAGGAGAAGCAACTTTTCTTGGATATTTAATATATACCAGACACCATTCTGAGTTCTACTTATACTGACTCATTTACC
Organism: Orycteropus afer afer; assembly: GCF_000298275.1. Taxonomy (NCBI): domain Eukaryota; kingdom Metazoa; phylum Chordata; class Mammalia; order Tubulidentata; family Orycteropodidae; genus Orycteropus; species Orycteropus afer. The sequence continues at coordinate 2,092,614 of NW_006921650.1, read as the reverse complement.
TGGCTCAGTGGGGTCAGAGATGGGCTGAAACAAAAGTTGTTAGAATTGACATGTTTAGGATATAGGGTGGAGATGAGTTGTAGTGACAATGAGAAGCAGGGGAGCAAGGGTGACCCAGATAACAAAAGGGAAATCAGAAGTAGGGGGTTGAAATTTGAAAAAAGTTAAGGGGGTGGTGGTGGATTTTTGTATGTAGCCAGGTGTAGATGGGGTGGCTCATTTGAACTTTGGGATATCTGTTGTTGGCAGGGGTAATTTGGAGGACAAGGGAAGAAGGGGAAAAGGTGAAATGGGATTGTGCTTAGTGACGGTAAAGCTGGAGGGTTTGCAGGAGAGCATTAGCTAAGATGTGGAGGGTGCGAGGAGAAAGGAAGCATTAATTAGGCATATAAAGAGGACATGGGCAGAGGAGATGCCACCAGCAGAGAGGGGCTTCAGAATATGGGGCTCTGTTAGGAGGAGAGCTGAACAAACAGTACAAAAGTGCATTAACTCTCTCCGGAATGGATGGAGCTAGGGAGACACTGAGCTTTGTGCCTAAACCAGGGTGGAGTTAAGCCAGGAGTCTCCTGGTGAGTGGTGGAGCTTGCTGATGATCAAACTGGGCAGAGCCTTATACCCAGAAGTGGAGTTCCTTTATCTACGTGACCCCTTGTTATTTGCAAATGAGAGAGACCAGCTTTTTATGTGTGTCAAGTTAAGTGAGCGATAATTAGCAGCAGGTAGCTCTCTGACTCTTACTTTCTTAGGTTGAGAGCTTCAGAATTGCCTTTGACCTACATTCACCATTAGCCACAGGAATCTCTATAACTCATGCCCCCCATGCTTTGCTCCTCTGGTTGTTTTATTTGATGTGTAGGAAGATTTAGTGGTTCACCCTGGAAGGCCTTGCAGGAAAGCTGGCTGATAACTGCATTTAATGCCACTATATCTATGGGTAAAGGCCCATGCACTCCCTCTAATGCACGCCTTCCATACCTTTTATGAAGCATCCTCTTGAGAAATCTTACTCTCCTAGGGATTGATGCTAAGTGTCTGTTTTGGAATAGATCCAAAAATCAGTATGTAGAAGGTATTTTGTGGATATGTCTTTTAACATTGTAGCTCTACTACATAAAAAAAAAGTATTTGAAATGTCACTGCTTATTATAATCTTTTTTAAAAATTCCCTGGGTGCTACTATTGTTTGTTTTTGAAATATTGGGTCTATGACTGGGAATACCACCTTAAATGAACAACAATGTCAGACATACCTATCAGTTTTAGCTGTAAGAAAGCCTCTACCCTCTGCAGTAATCTACCAAAAATATACTTTGCTTCCTACTGGTGGATAAAGTTCTTGTGAGAAGATCACAATGAATACAGGATGTTCTTATGTGATTTGCTCCTTAATAACCATAATGTGTAATAGTAATAACCATAATGGAAGACACTTTGGACGGACAGGGGAAGATAGATAAAAGTTGGGGAAATGTGAAGGAGAAGGGGAAGTTAATTTTCCAAGAAGTTTCCACTAGTTACTTTCGATATAGAACGACACTACCCTTACTTTAACAGTGGTTTCTTGATTATACATTTTGACGGCAGAAAAATCTCAAACATATAAACTTTGGCCCCAGCTGAGCAAGAATGTGCGCAATTTCTCACATGGCTCCCAGAATTAGCTTCTACTTCTTTCCAGCCAGGACTTTTACCCATTGGGGTTGGAAATTATTGGCAACCAGTGTTTTAGTGGTAAAGTTTACTTTTGCTAGCTTAGTGGCTACTCTTGGGGAAAGAGAGGAGGAAGCTCTAATCAGTCAGTCCCTATTACTCCTGTCAGCAATCAATTGGAGCTGGTTAGATCTGCCTTCTGTAGGCAGGGTGTTTGCTCTCTGGCTGGCCCCAATCACTGCTCCACTTCCTCATGTTATCTGCCTGGCTGGCTTCTGTAGGACTTTGAATTTGTGACTCAGGTTCAAACGGTCCTTTGTATGTGGGTGACTCCTAACTCTGTTACACAGCTTCACATCCCCTCTCTAGTATATTTTCTATGCATTCTTTCTGCTCAGAAATCCTGTTAACATTCAAAACATAACACACTGAAAGTTTCCATTTTCTTCTTTGCCTCCTCTTCCCAATTTCACTGCCATTCTCTTTGTTCTTTCCAATTTGAATTGTTGCGGGATCTTTCTCTTTGGCCTCCGTTTCTAAAGATTGAGAAGAGTTCTTCATCCTCCTTGGCTGTGCTATTTCTGGTTCACATTCTCTGCATTCTGTGTCTATGTCCCTCTAGCATCCCAGTGGAGGTGCGATTGAGTCACATAGACATTGGCACCAGCCTCCCGACAGCTTGCCTCACATCTGCTTTCTGCTGCTGTTTTGCAGTAAAGGATGAGACTAGGCTTAAGTACATTCCATTTTCATTTTGCCACTTATCCTTTCAAAAAGCTGATATGATTTCCCATCACCTATTCATTACACAAAATAGAACTCCCTTTTCTGTTTTCTCAGGGCTTCACCAGTTGCCTCTATACATTAATTCTTACTAACTGAAGTTTGTATTTCTTGACTTGAATTCATCCACATCTTTTATACTCAACCTCCGGGTTCCCTCTTCCACAACCCTTTGTACATCCATATCTTTCCTTCCTTTCCTAGTTCTTGACTTCATTCCATATCCAGTTCAAATTTTGTCCCTTCCTCAAAGCTCATCCTGTCCTATTCCATCAGATCTTGATTATTATTTTGTTCTTAATCTTCTCTGATCTTGTGCATTGGAGAACAGCAGTGTGTAGTAGTTCAGAGCATGGACAGCCTTGAATTTAGATTCTGCCACTTATTGGCTGTGAAGTCTTAGGTCTTGCTAAGCCTCCTTTATCTTCATCATGAAACAGGCATTAATAATAATCGTGGTCTCTTGAATTGGTGTGATTAAATGTGGTAATGAGTATAACGTGTTAATACACGCTCAGTAATCAATAAGCCAATACCTCAGAGAGCATCTACAGCTATATGACATGGCCACAGATTTGGAGTATGTACTCTTTGAGAGAAATAATGCGGTTTTGCTCATCTTTGTACCCCTATGTCTTATAAAGTATCTAGCATAGATCATATATATTCAGCGAATGTTTGTTGAAAAATGAAGACAGGGTGTGATCATGAATGGCAGAGATTGATTATTGTGATCATTATTGTTAATATTTCATAAATCTTTGCAGTGACACTGTGAGCAGGAAAGTGTACAGTAAGAACATAGTACATTTCCTGAATGTGTATATTTGTCTGAAAATGTATCAGAGTGACTGTAGATCCTTGATTACCTTCTAAGGGCAATGACAAGAACTTGGAGGATTTTTTGATGGTTTGCATTCTTTAGCTCTTTCTTTCCTTCCGTCAGTCTGCCATCTACATTGGGAGACATTATATATTCATCATAGTCACATACAAATAATATACAAATGAATACTCATGACATTTATGAATGGCTCTTTTATTTTGTTTTGTTTTCCTTTTTTAGGCATTTTATTCTCAAGAGCGTCTTCATTTCTCAGGGTTTCTGTTTTGTTAGCTTTCAGTTGGGAGCACAAAAGAGACAAATATCATCATTTACAATTTGTGAGAGTCTTCTGCAAACTCATTCTGTTTTAAAAACTTCTGGCACCACCACTACCAGTGTCGACATCACCATTAAGTCTCTTTTGCATAAATTTTCATAAGAACTTGCCATATAACTATTTATTTCATGTAGGTACAAACACTGCTTTGGAATGGGAAAATGCTGGCATAAGCAATATTACATTCAGTATGCAAATGAAAGCTTTATAGAAATAGGGTTGTTCTGGGGATGAAATTAATTGTGACAGTTCAGGAGGAGTTTTACAGAAGAAGAAGATTAACATGTTAGGTCTTCAGTGGCTATCTACCGTGATGCATATAATGTTAGGCAAAATGAAATCTCCATGTGCTCAAGCTCAGTGGAGCAATGTTGATTGAATCCACAGAAATTTGAGCAGGGCATGTTTCCAAGGGTTTATGACAGCCAATTTTCTTTTCTCAGTGTGAGGAAGAATTGGCCCATTATTATCTAAATTGGAAGTCATGATAATGGTTCTTGTTTGATTTCCTTACTTATTTTATTTTTTATTTTTGTTTGTTTATTTGTTAAGAAACTTGTACAGAAAATATGTTGCTTATTTGGAAGTAAGTTGCTATTTTTCTTCCAACCAGAATGGACAACAACATTCTCTTTTTAAAAAACATTTATGCACATATAATAAGGGAAGCTTTTATATAGCACGAGACCAGATCTAACTTAGTTTGCTTCTCTGCTTCTTTGATGTAGGCTAAATAATACAACCAGTTATTGTCAAGAAGTCAAAATTTCAAGGTGGGTTTATCTTTGCATTGGTAACACAGAAAGGTTGGATTATCTTTGCAATGATAATGCAGAAAGGTTTTTGTGTATATTTTTTATATAGTCACATTTTTCTTTCTTTTCCTCCAAGGAAACCAACATGTCTGACAAAAGTGATTTAAAAGCTGAGCTAGAGCGCAAAAAGCAGCGCTTAGCACAGATAAGAGAAGAGAAGAAGCGAAAGGAAGAGGAGAGGAAAAAGAAAGAGGTAAGTACTGTGTGGTGGGGTACCATGGGGAAAAGGGAAAAATCACTTGATTCTAAGTCTAATCAGTAGATAAGTAGAATCCTCTAAAATAGTCCTTGTATGATACCTGAATAAGATGAGTACATGGTCAGAGTAATATGTCATGGCCATCTGCTATGTGCTGGTCAGTACCCCTTAAATGGTAGATAGCATTTGGCCCAGTGGTCCCCAAGCCCCCAGTTCACCCCAGCCTTGGACAGAACCCTGAAGGTGGTCTATAGTCCCTTAATTGTTAGGAGTTCCTTAACCTTTCTGTGTCTAAGTTTCTCATCCTTAAAATGGGAATAATATATTTACTTTGTAGGGTTATACAGATTCAATGAGTTAATCTTATAAAGTGTTTAGCAGTACCCAGCATATAGTAGTACTTAGTGTTAGTTTAGACAAATAAACAAAAAGTTTGCTATCAGCAAGAGTATTTAGAAGAAAAATGATGTTACTGAATTTACATTTTTTTAGGTGACATTTATTTTCCAGGGTAAATAAGAGTCCTAGATCTGATAAGGGGAAAGCTGCATCTCCCCACATTGGTGAAAGTGTGGATAGTATAGTAGAGTCTGTTCCATGGGCATAGAATTATGAGATGTTAGGGCTGGAAGAGATTTTAGAAACCTTCCATTCACAGGCCCCTTTTTATGCAGCAGTGACTCTGAGGTGCAACATAGCCTGCCTGCCTGCTAGACCCAGAATCTAAGACTACTGGCTCCCAATAGCCTTGCTGTCATGTCATGTTTTCTTCCACCATGTGAATCCAACAGATAATTTATGTTTAGTTCTCCAACTTTTTTTGTGGCATTGTAGAAATATCTCACATCTTATTATAAAATGAGATGGTGAGGATATGTTTGGATAGTTTTCTAAAAAGAAAATTTTGTGGTGTTTGTGTGTATTGCAACTAGATCTGCTTCCCTGGTTAAGGAAAAAGAAAGCATTTTTTTTTTCTCATATTCTAAATAAGTGTTATTTCATACTATCAGGCTGGGTTGACCAAGGTAACCAGGATGCATAGCAATTATTATTTTTCAACAATGTAAAACATAATTGCAGTTGCATTTTAGCCTTCTGGCATCTTGCATCTTTGGCTACCATTACACTTTGATGGATGGGATAGTTTATTTGTCCTTGACAGCATACATAATGCTTTTCCCTGGGAGATCTTTGCTGTTATATATGCTGTCTTTGAGTGAAATAGAGGTGAGAATTGACAAGGAATGGCTATTCATTTACATGCAAAGCCAAAAAAAGCATTAAGTTATTATGCTTCCTTTCCTTCAAATGTCAACACTTACTATAGTTTTAAAGCACCTGTTATCCTTTACTAATAACCAGTTTCCCTTTCAACTGACATTCTAATATCCAACTTGTGTTTCATAGAATTACCACAAAATGTGATATGATATGGGAACTCAGGTTCCAAATTATGCTGTCTGCTTCATCTTTTTCATTTTACACATTTTGGGAGAAATTATAGGCAAATAAGGCTGATAGTAGCAGGCCACTCTTTTTGCTTCTGGACCACTTTTGCCTGATAGAGATTTTACTTATTACATAGTAGTAAGAGTTTTGGGAGGTTGTGGGAGGAGGGGGTGGAGCATGTGAAACACCTGGGTTCTTCTTGGTTTCTACCTAGTTTTGGAATTAATATCACATAAAGTCTTACACTTCTTGTCTCTAAACTGATGGGGTGGTTTAAACCTGTGGTTACAGATCCCCCTACCCACAGATTCAACTGGGATAGTTCATAGAATCACATCACAATACAAAGTCTTGGTGTTTCAGCCTCAAAGTTGATGATTCCAGAGATCCATTTGGTACCACATTTGGAGAACCACTGGACTATATCATCTTTAAGAATTACCCTAACTTTAAATGTTCTCCTTTCACAACCCAGTCACCCATAGGCCTGGTGATCTGTTTCTGAAAGGTCACAGCCTTGAAAAGACTATGGAGCACATTTCACTCTGCACGCATGGGGTCACTGTGATTTGCAATCGAGTTGACTGCAACCAACAACAGTTTTGTGGGAGGAGTGGCTGATGCAAATAGTTAAACACTCAACTGCTAACAGAAAGGTTGGAGGTTCAAGTCCACCTAGTGGTGCTTTGGAAGACAGGCCTGGTGATCTGCTCCAAAAAATCAACCTATGGATCATTTCTACTCTGATACACACTGGGTCACCATGATCAGAATCAACTCAATAACAACTGTTGGTTGTTTCTTTATTTTTATTTTTTAGTGTCATGGTTTATAGCATTTTGGTAGCTAAAAGAAATGCACAAGTAATCTATTTGATTCCTTCTTTTTCAGTTGAGGACACTGGGCTGCAGATGCCTAAGACTTAGCAGTACTTCCCTCTGCGTCCAGTATCAGAAAGGACACCTTTTTCCAGGCGATTGTCCAAATCGGAAACCCGGAGTCATTCTGTCATCACTTCCTACCCTCAGCTTTCAGTAGTCCTCAGGTCCTGAGCAGACATGACAACACTCTTTTTTCTCCCCATTTTCTTTCTTCCTAAAATCCACATTCCTGCCAGGCTCAGCTGCTTTCATGTCCCTTGATGAGTTACACTCTTTTTTGACAGAGAGTTTGTGAACAGTCTTTTCCCTTTGCTTTGAATGTTCTCCTGCTTCCCCCATTGTCTTTCCCCTTTCAGTTCTCATCTCAATGCCACTTCCTCCAGGAATCCTTCTCTGTTATCTTTCTCCACCCAGAACTAGGTTCTCTATCCTGCTCTCTGTCCTTGACCTTAGCAAATCATTTAGAACAGAGCATTATATTTGCCTCTTTACTTGTCTTTCTATCTGAATAAATGCATGCTTTTGGGGGCAGGGCTGTATTTTTGTTTTGTTTTGTTTTTATCTTTGAGTCCATGTTTACAAAATCCTGCCACATAGGAGGCCTTCAGTAAAGGCTTGTGGAATGAATGAATGAGTAAATAAATGAAGACATAAACTAGTTAGGGCCAGTTTGAGAAATTAGTCCCAGACAGCTGTTCCAAGCATATGGAGTTCTTTCTGTAAATTTCTTTGAAAGCCTCCGATTCTGAGACTATGAGATGGTCCAATCAATGGGCCACCGTCATTGACCTGAGTTTAAAATTTTCTAGTTTTTACTGCATAACGTGGATGAACTTGGAGGACATTATGCTGAGTGAAATATGTCAATCACAGAAGGGCAAATATTGTATTAGTCCATTATTGTAAAAAGTCAAGGAAAGGTTTATATATGGAAGGGAATTTTCTTTGTTGGTTACCAAGGGTGGGAGGGGAAGGTAGGGAACACTGTTAGATAGGTAGAGACAAGTATTGATTTGGGTGAAGAGAAGGGCAATGTACCAAATGTGAGTGATAACATGATGGCACTGAGGAAGAGGAAGACATAGAGAGGTACATGAGAGGTATAGACAACAAAGATGAACCCTTTTGCATATAGAGTACTGCATTGTCAGTGAAGGCAAACATAGGTATATGGGTGGATAGATGGGTGGACAGGCTGAACTATTAGGTATGTCTGTGCAGGGGGCAGTGTACCCAAGACCATGTACAGGGTTGGCAGACAGTGGTTCAAAAGTATATTTGTATGTTCTGAATGAATTCCCAGGTGTATAGTAGAGCTGACAAGGGACAAGGTTGTAGTCACTTCCTGGTCACAGCAAGCTATCCAGAAGGAGTGTATAGTTGAACCTGTGGGCTTGGGACCATAGTTGCAGGGGCCATCATACTCAATTGACATAACATACTACACAAAACATGTTCTATCTCCTACTTTGGTGAGTAGCAGCTGCTATCTTAAAAGCTTGCAAGCAGCCATCTAGATGCAACAATGCATCTGTCCTAATCCAGAGCAAAGAAGAATGAAGAAAACCAAAGAGTCATGGAAACAATTAGTCCAAGCAACTGGTACACCATGTGATCCTCAGTCTATATAACTAAGAGACCAGAAGAACTAGATGGTGCCTGGCCACCACTGTCAATCACTCAGAGGGGGATCTATGTAGGAGATCCTGGATAGAGAGGGAGAACATTGTGGAACAAAATGCAAAATCATTTGAAAAATAAAGAAGGGGAACAGGTTTGCTAGTCTGATAAAGCCTGGTGGAACCACTGAGACTATGGCCCCTAGCTGTCCCTCAGGTCTGAAATTGAAACCATACCTGTGGCTTTCAGCCAAACAAAAGACAGGCATATGAGGTGAACATTTACACTAGGTAGATATACTCCTTGGAGAAAATAATCATGAAATAATAGAAGGGCTGTTTATGCACGGGGAGACAGCTAAGGGGGCAGGAATGCATGGAGGGATGAACACAGGGAAGAGGTAACTATTGGGTGGAAGTGAGGGGAGCTGTTGCATTGTGGTAAATTGTAGTCAATGTCATGAGATAAAGTGTATGTGAACTGCTGTATGGAAAGTGAATTTGCTCTGTAAACTTTCACCCAAATCACAGTTTAAAAAAAAAAATTCTAGCTTTTGTATTATTGTTGTTGTTGTTGTTATGTGCCATAGAGTCAGACCCGACTCATAGTGATCCCTCCTTGGGTTTCCAAGGCAGTATCACTACGAAAGTAGATTGCCCCATCTTCTTCTGAGGAGTGGCTGGTGGGTTTGAACTGCCAGCCTTCTGGTTAGCAGTCAAATGCCTTAGGCACTACGCCACCAGAGCTCCCTTTGTATTATTGTAGAGAGTTAGAAATAGCCTCAACATTATAAGCTTGATTTTTATAAACTTTCTTTAAGCTTATATTTTAAATAAAACATACACATTTAGAATGAAAACTCTTTAATCTGAGTGACATTATTTTTCCCTGAGTCTGAAAATTAGTGTGAATTAGGACCACCCAGGTTGATTGTCTCCACAGAATCCAGAAAACTGTGTACATCTTGTATTAAATTACCACACACTGCTCCTTTGGATGTCAACTGCTTTATTATGGATGAAATCTGATTAAAAAATAAATATAGTGGCTATCATTTAAGACACAGGCCCAGTTTCATGAACAATTGGCTTTACTGTAACGAGGTATGTTTAATGGGGCCACCCTGAAGTTTTGTCCTTCCTTGGCCCTCTGCCAAATGGCTGGAAGGTGAGGTGGGCAGGGGTTTCCTGGCCTGTCCTCACTTGTTCCTCCAGTGAAGGTGGAACTGTCTTTGGAAAAGAGATCGATGATTCTTAGCTGACAACCTTTATTTCCTCGTCTGTCTTTCCCCTTTCTCTCTCCTCTGGGTCACAGATGTGGTTACTCTTAATAAACAGGAATACCATTTGCTGAGAAGGGCACCTTGTGTATTTTTAATTACTAGGACTGTGAAATCACTCCTTGTTGAATCATTAAAACATAATGAGATTCTATAGTATTTGCATGGGAAAAATGAAAAGTTTCATGACTACAGCATTTAGTATAATTGTTGTAGATAAAATAACACTTTGCTTAGTTTAAGGAACTAACTGGCAACAGATAGGGACTACCTTTATTCCCAGTAAACCCCAGTTACCTAATTTTGCATTTTTTATGGCCAACTTTTTGGATAGCTTTCTTAAGTTTCTGCTGTATCTGGACAGATATTTATTTATACCTCTCATTCTATCTCTATACCTATATCTGTCATTATACGACCTGTTATCCTAAGAATTAGAAAAGGGGAAAGGCAGGGAATGAGTTGGAAAGACACCTTCTATTGTGGAAGTAAAATTTTGGAGGTGGAGTTCAGGGATACTATTTTTGCGCAGTGTATGGGTATGTTTATTGACATGTGATTTTGCTGTCTTGCATTTTTCGTGGATGTTTCATGGTTAAAGTTAGAATCAATTTCATAAAAACAGATCCTGGACCTTTATGCCTAGAATATACATGACAGAAAATTATGGATAACACGCCCTAAGTTTATTCAAAAGGAAAAGTTTAAGTAGATCTTGTTCTATTTACTCCACTGTGTATAAGGTCTATTAGGACTTCTTGGTTTCATTACCAATGACACTCAATACATACCTGTTGTCATTCAGTAAATTTTTGTTGAAAGAATGAATGAGAGTTAATGATTTCGTTGTTGTTGTTGTTGTTGTTATTGTTACTAGACCTTAGACATGGCTTTATTGTGAGCGCTGGATCACCGGAAGTCTCGGTGACTTTCCTTCTAACAGTGAGGTTGTAAAGAGGGATCCTGAATGGAGTATAGTTGATGGAAATTGGCCAGGAAAATATATAATGCTAAGATGATATAACTATAGAATTATGGTTACCTTTTAAAAGTATATGTTCATTTGTTCATTTAACACAGTTTTTATTGAACACTTACTATGTGCCAGACATTGAGCTAGGTGTGAAGATATAGTTGTTGGTGTTGTTATGTGCCATTGAGTCATCTCCGACTCATAGTGACCTTATGTACAACAGAATGAAACACTGCCCTGTCCTGTGCTAGCCTCATGATCCCTGCTGTACCTGAGCCCATCACTGTAGCCACTGTGTCAATCCATCTTGTTGAGGGCCTTACCCTTTTTTGGTGACCCTCCACTTTACCAAGCATGATATCCTTCTGCAGAGAATGGTCCCTTCTGACAACATGGCCAAAATAGGTGAGACGAAGTCTGGCCATTCTTGCTTCCAAGGAGCATTCAGGCTGTACTTCTTCCAGGACAGATTTGTAGTGAAGATAAAGTAGTGAGCAAAATAAACATAAATCTCTTCTCAGTGAAACTGACAGTCCAGTTGTGGCTTCACTGTGATACCATCCTATTCCATATTGGATTCTTAAGAGAAGCTTTGCTTATCTTACTATTTTCATTTGGATTTTAGTAGTTGCTATGGTAATTACTGGGAGCTCTGGTGACTTAATGCCTAAGGCATTTGACTGCTAACCAGAAGTCTGGTGGTCCAAACTCACCAGCTACTCCTCAGAAGGAAGACTGGGCAATCTGCATCCGTAGAGATACTGCCTTGGAAACCCAAAGAGGGGTCACTATGAGTAGAAACAACTAGAAGGCAGTGATCTTTCTTCCTTTTTTCCCCTTATTTCCTTTCTTCCTTCTATTATTATATATGATAAGTGAATGTTGATATAAATCCTCTCTCTGCAAAGTCCTTTTTCACATCTTAGTTCAGTCTTAGCCTCTGTTATTTGTAGGGACTTTGAGAACTTACTTCAGTAGTCCAAATACTAAAATTGAAACAGAAAATGAACTTTGATATCTTCACTGGTAGAGATTGAACAGCCGTTCCAGAATTATGGGTTACCTAAGAGCACCTAAAGCCCTCTATCACTCTCATTAGCCCTTCTTGTCTTCCACGATGGCAGTTTCCCTCTAATGGCAGATAGACTTCAAAGATGAGAATTCATTTCAAGCCCAAGGAAAATGAAAGCTGAGCCCAGCACCACGTGCAGAGATGTACTTAGCACATAATTAATGTGTAGTTTACTGTCTGAGTTGAATCAAAAGTTACATGAACTCTTCTGCTTAAGATGCCATGCTGTAATCCCTGCTTTGGTGCATTGAATTGTACACAGCACAGTTGAGGAGGTAATATGCCTGTTAGGGGGTTCACATTGCCCTTGGGGAGGAAAGTATGTTTGATAATGGAATATTTGTTTGATTTTTTTTTTTTTTTGCAAGCTTTAAGACAGCTTCATGTCTGTAAAATTACAAAGCTTTATTGCAAGGTAGCTATGCATCAAACATGTTATAGTATTTGAGGTGTGGGCTAAATAACTTATCTTGAACAATAACTGTTATGAAAGAGAGGAGTCCTGAACTGTTTAAGGTGCCCTCAGAATCCCAGCTTTGACCTTTCTTAACCTGTATTTTAAATTGTCACTGTTCTGAAAATATACAGACAAACTGGGCACAGGATCTGACTTTAAGAAGCCCACATACATGTGCCTTTTAGACAGATTATGTGACTACAACTTCTTCTCAATCGATATTTTGTACTTTTCTACATGATATTTTTCTCCTTTTACTTAGAATGTATAATTGAAGCCTATGAAAATCAGAATCAAGTAACAGAACTTACATCAATATTGTTCACATACCTTGATAAACATATTAGCCGTTTCTTTTAAACTGTGATTAATTTGTTCTACTGATACAAATAGTGTATTTTGCAGTACAGATATTCATAAATAATTTTACTTTTTATCCAGATCCCAATGATTGCTTGCTTACACAATTCTGACTTTAAATTTGGTGCATGAATCTTAGACACACACACACACATATCAAGAATTGATGTTATGCATTCCTAGAAGGCAACAAGAAGTCTAAAAAAGCAGATCAGATTTTTTAAAATCCACGTCCCCAGTCAGAAATACTTTTCCTTGATGATTTCTTCCAAAAGCAAGTGTGAGAAACTTTCACAGCCTGTAATAGAAGAGAAAGCACTGGGTCAGTAATTATTCACTGGAGTGGTTAATTTTCTTTCCGTGCTTTATACATGTGATAATATTTACTTGGGGCTTTTGCCTGGTCTTCCCCACCATGAATTTACCATTTTCACTTTCAGCTAGGAAAAGCATACATTGAGTCACATTATTAACTTTTCTTACCGACACTTACTTTTTGTAGGCTGATATGCAACAGAAGAAAGAGCCTGCTCAGGACGACTCTGATCTGGATCGCAAACGCCGAGAGACGGAAGCTCTGTTGCAAAGCATTGGGATATCACCGGAGCCCCCTCTAGGTACTTAAAAGTGCTTCATGTTACTATTGCGGGATATACCATGTCCAGTGTTTGCTTGTCTTTTAAGGTTTTTGGTTGATTATTTTTGTTTTATAATCAATCCTGTGGCTTATAATTTATTTGCATGCATTTTTGGAATTGGGGCTGGAAGAGATGGAAGGAAAGGATGTAGAGTGTTCAGCAATTTGCTGCTTATTAAGTGATTGGATGGTCAACTTTCCTCACTGTGTTACTATTAGAATCTAGACTATTTATTCTATTCTTATAAAATGAGTTGCCACGTGGTAAAAATACAAGAGATTTTGGAACATTTAAAATTAATTTGTTCTACTTTTCTATTGCTGAAACCCAGCCAGTCTTTGCCAAAGTCCAGTGAATCTGGTCATGAATTTCATAACACCACAGGCATTGAGTTATTTCAAGATGAAAATAGTGCTCAGTGGGAAATTTGGAGGAAATCCTAAAATGGTGACACATTAGCAGCTAATTAGCTAGTCTAAATTTATTTGACTCTATTGTACATCTTGGTTCCATTGCTAATGGTATTTTCACTGTATCACCCCTCCTCCAACTCATTCATTCCTAGTCAATTGTTCATGACCTTATTTTATCACTAGGATTAGAATATCAAACTATTTGTTTTATTTTTGTTGAATGTAATGTGTACTTAACTGTGTTTACTCTATTGCTTAACATTTATGTCTCATGTGATAAATTGTTTTCCTTTTCTTTTATCCCTTTGCTTTCCATACATTTTAGAGACATTCTAGGGTGTCTGTAAAACTACATGATATCCAAAATAATAGGAAAACATTTTAACCTACATATAAATAAATATAACATAAATAAATACAATAACATTCTTTCTAAAATAGTTTTTCTTCTTTAATTATATCATTGACTTTTATGTTAAATAAATTTTCATTTGTTTCCATAGTTTTTTAAACTAAGAATTAAAATTATCCCATGTACAACAAAATGGCAAATGTTTATATCAGTATGAATAAGGGAAAAATATGTAATAAGCCTACAAATTATTACGTATTGCTAGATATAATTTAATACTCACACATAAAACTAAAGCACCATTAAAAAGCCTTTTATACTAAACCTCAACTTGTAGTAGGTAAAACTGTGGCTACCAATGTAATGTCTTGTGTCTAACATGATAGAATAAATCCCTGTGATTATTAAGTATCTTGTTTGACTTCTTTATGTTAAACCTATGGTATATTTATTTGTCTGACAAACTTTCTTTGAGGAGCTGACAAATTTTGTACTTACCTAAAATTACTTTGCAATCAATTAATAGTTGTGCCTCAAAATAGACTTTAAAAATCGGTTGCAGTATTAACACTGGTTAAACATAATTGTAATATATCCTATTTTCTTTTACCCTGTATTAAACTAATAATTAAACTTTAGGAGAAAAACAGTTAAATGTCCTTAAACCATGACCAAATTCTGAATTATCCCTACATCCCTGCCAAGGGGCCTGGTGAGGGTGCATCTACTTTTATTTTTCATCCATCTCTCCAACTTACCTCTGACTTATTACAGAAGGGTAATCAGTGCATTAATTATGGGGCCACATGAAAACTCCTGGTTTCTTGACAGATCTGCCATTGTGTTATAGGATTTGGACAAAATAGTTAAGCCCTTTACCCTATTAAATAAATAAAAGGAAATTGCACAAGATTGAAACCAAATGGAAGTCTACACTTACGTATTGAAGTCTCTTTATGCCCATATGGTTTCTTTGGTGTGTATGGTATTGAGAACCCAATGAATTTGTTTGTACTGAAGCCATCTTGGCTATTTGGGCCAGCTTCTATCTAAAGGACATTTGGCTTATATCTAAAGGATAGAGAAAAAAAAATACATGTACATTTTCTTTAGCTTTTTGATCTTATTAGCCTTGCTCTCAGGTTTTCAGTTTGCACTGACCTCGATCTTTGAACCCACTTCTCCTGTCTTCAGATGGCAGTTTACTCATGTGCACATGGCAGTCTCTTGTAGAGCTGCAGGAGGCAAAGAAAAACAAGTCTCAAACACAATAAACAGTACAATGGGATGAAACTACTAATTAAATGTAAAAATAAAATAGCCTGGCATTTCCCTTTGTTTGGAAGGAGATTTTTAAATTACCAGGTTCAACACTGAACCTTTCTTGATGTGTCGCTTATTTTCCCGTAGTAAATGCAGTTTCTGTTCTGTGGATAATAAACTACCCTCCAAATACAGACATACAACCATGTTTTCTGACTTTCCTTAACCATTTAAAATTACTCAGCTTCATGTATTTCATAAATTTTCAGAGTTTTATAGACACCCTGTTTTATTTTTCAGTTGGTCACATCTAAACTAACAAAATAAAGTGAAGAATTGGAGTTATCTGGATACTTCACACTATACAGACAGTTGTCTTGAATTATTTGGATAACTATTTTGATTCTCCACTTTACTTTGCTAGGGTGGACATGGCCTTAGAATCCCTTAGTTAATCCTAAATTCATTTCAAATTTTAATTTCCAAAATATGAAAAATTCACTTGACTTTCTCCCTTTTCTTTCCTTTTTATTTTCTTTTCTTTTCTCCTTATCCCATCTTAATCTCTCCTGGTCATACAACCACTTTAATTTGGGTCCATTTGTTTTGATTTGTCTGACACTGCTCTTCACCAGTGCAGTCGCTGCATTTCTTAACATGGGATACCTGTTATTTTCATTATTTAGTCCCAACCCCTATGTCTCCCTCTTCGAAATCAGTGAGCACTCCCAGTGAAGCTGGAAGTCAAGATTCAGGCGATCTGGGGCCATTAACAAGGTAAGAGTTACCCCTTTATAGATACCTAATGGGTGTCAGTAATACAAAAACCAAAACCTAAAAACCATACCACTCTATTTTTAATATACTGTTAAATGTGCATGCATATGCATGCATATTCAGTCACTTAATGTTTAGATTTGTGGTGGCTTGATATTTTTAATGACAGCAATGATTTTGAACACTAGAAAGGATAAACGTATGTATCATTATGTTAACACTATATGCTAATTTAGCACCTTGTATTTTGTTTAACAAATTAATACATATCCATTGGCTTAGACTCAAAAGAAAGCAAGGAAGGACCAAAAATAAATTGAACATATCTGGCTTTTCATTTTTTTCTTTGGTTTTAGTTTCTGTGATAATCTTTGTGAATAGAATCCTGAGATGATACAACTCTAAATTTAATCTCTTAGGAGTCTTGTTTATATGCTTAGTAAAAATGAGTAATTTGAGAATTCAATCCATAAAGTGTTTATTATTTTTATCATCAGCAGCATCAAGGTTGACTGCTTCTCTATAGTGAGTCAATTGCCAAATGTGTACTCAGGGATTGATGTAACTTCTGAAAGTGGATGTAGATATTCTCTAATTTGATTAGAGAAGAGGTATATAAACGGTGAAGGGGTATATATATGTGAAGAGAGGAAAGGAGAAGTCCCATAGTATGGTTGGACTCTCAGTAATTTACTTAATCCTATTGCCTTCACCAGGATTCACCTGCAGGTATCCATAGGCAGGTGGTTGAAATGAGTTTATGGTTGGGTCTGTGACAACTGGTTAGCAAGCACTCTCTTTATAAAGAACAGATGGCTTCCTAACAGAACAAGCTGGTTGAGCCCATGTGCAGCTATTTGCTAGGGTTTTTCCCTGTCTTGCAATTTTTCATAAGAAGCTAAAAAATTCAAATATTTATGCAGAAATCTACCAAATTTTAAATGTTGATAACTTTTGTTAAATTAAGCAGTTGTGGGACAGATTTGATACATGGACTGTTAATTTGTGACAAATTGAATCTGATCTTGCTTTACTTTAAATAAAAGAGGAAAAAATTATCCACAATATTACCATTCTAACAAATGAACCTCTTTTAGCTTATTTGTATGCCTTTAATTCCTTTTGTACTGGTATACATTTTTTGCTGCCATATACAGTCCTGGACTACACATTTTTTCATTTTTTAAAGCTTATGTAGGATGTTATCATAAGCATTTTCATCTGAAAGTCTGTTGTTTCCATACAGGCCTAGGACATTTTAGGGGACAAAAAATAAGGAAATGAGCAGGGATTGTAATCAGCATCACAAAACAAAATGTATATGAACTATTGAAACAAATCTACTGTGTAAAATTGCACCCAAATCACAATAAAAAGTTGAAAAAAAGTTTTAAATCATGGGGAAAAAAAAAGGGAAATAAGCGTAATCTAGTATTAACCTGAGCTGTGGGCTTTTTTTTTTTTTTTCAAACCAGCATGTAAAACTGGAATTATTGAATTATTGTTGGTATGCTTTAAACCAAGTATTTTGTTTTGTTGGGGCTATTTTGTTTTATTGAGGCCTTTTGAAACTAGTGGACACTGCTCTTAATTTAAGAAAAATGAAAGTAGAGGCTTTTGTGGGCACAAGGCTGGTTTATTTTAGCAAATCGCTTTTGTGATTTAGGGCAACACACGTCTTCTCTCATCCTCTGCTTTGAACACTTCAAAAGGCCTTTGAGGGAAAAATAGTAATAATAACACAGTTGTGTAAGATCTAACATTTATCCAAAAGCTGGCACAATATAATCACATTCCTTAGGGGGTCCATTGGCCTATCATTAAGTTAATATATTTGACCGTTTCTGTACAATGATGGTGTTGTGTCATTGCTGCTCAGCTTCAAGGGATGCAGTTGGCAGCATTTAATTCTATTACTGACTTCACAGTTGATGAGACCTTTTGAAAACATTCTAGAGAAAGCTGACCTAAGCTGTTACTGCTCGGGGGAACAGCAGCAATTATTCCTTCTCAGAGAACATCACTCTTCATTTCTTTCCCCTTCTTATATGATTTATTATTTATTTATTTTATTTTTTATCTTAGTGAATCACTTTGAAAGAAATCCAGTCGACTCCTACCTCATACAAACTCCAACTAGCTTCATTTCCTTATAGGACAACTCCGACAAGAGTGGGTCTCTACAAGTCCATAAGTAAATCTCTTGCTAAAAGCAGGTTTAATAGGAATGTAAGAACTGGCATTTAAGAAAGATGGTTTTCAGAGAAACTGAGCACAAAGGTTACTTGAGGAGAATGCATTAGGAATAACCTAGTAAATCCTGCCTTTGTTTTGTACTTAGGAAAATTCAATCCAAAGTTATAGTTTTGCTTCCATAAAATAGATGAAAGAATTAAATTGCAGAAGAATGTTGCATTTGTTTTAAAATGGCATTTGGAATATCTTTTTGTGTAGAAGAAAAATTCTTGAAAACAGATGACTGTTAACTTTGACATTTCATAAAACATGACATTGGGAAAAGAGCTTTGTAATTCCTAAGAATCTTACTCAATAGTCATAAATTTGCCTATTTTTATGGAATTTAGGGTCCTCAAAAAGTAGAAAGATCTTTCAGAAGATAGTTTATACTCAAATCAGTACATCTGGTTATATCTAGAGGTGCACATAAAATCTGTCATTCATTTGCCAAATTTTCAAACTGAAGTTAAAATTTCCATTAGAGTCAAAATTGGCAAACATTTCTTTTGACTCTTGTAACTAATTATTTTGAAAATTGGGATACTACATAAACCTATTACAGAGAAAAGACTAAAACAGTGCTTTAAGAAAATAAGGTATAAGAAATATTCTCTTTATTGATTTTAAAAGTAGTTAAGTAAATTTTTTTTAATGGTTGACTAGAGAGTAAATATATGTAGTATTTTTTGTATGACTTAATTTTTTAAACTTACATTTCTAAAGTGTCATGATTTGTTTTGCATTTTCTTCTTCTGTTTTTATAGCCTGTTTCTCATTTATAATTTGTATTTGTAGAATTTTTTCTTTCTCTTTTGATTAGTTTTGCTAGATCAAATTGATCATTGGCCAATTAATGATACTGAGCAAAGAACCAGCTCTTAGACTGAAAAAAATAATCATTTTATTAACAAAACATTTAAAAGACTAGTTTTCTTATAAACAGATGAAAAATACTAAATATACTTAAGGCAACTAGAATATAATAAAATATTAAGAGGATATTAAGTAGAATTTATTTAAAATACAAGGATATTTTAGTATTTAAAATGTTACCATAATTAAGGATATAAACTTCTTAAAGATGGAAAATATTATAATAGTTTTTTAAAAGTGAAATAGCACTTGAGCAATTTCAGTATGTACTCCCCCTTTCTGAAACGTTGTATGCCAGGTATAGAACTGTATTTCCTTAATATGATAATGTATATTGATCTCAAACCAGCTGTCAACAACTTTTATACTCAATAATGAACTATCAACACTTTATAGCCATTGAAGAAGGCTGGCTTATGTTTAGCTGAATACATGTCTTTCTCCCTAAGAGAATGATGCGTTTCTTGAGGGTAGGGACTAAGTCATGTTTGAAGTTATGTCCATATAGTGGGAATTCAATAAATGGTTGTTGAATGAATAAACTGTTGTCCTATTCTTTACAGACAATGATACTAAGACATTGAAAGGATAAGCAATTAATCCTTTCAAACAGCAAGTAGCTACATTGCTAGATTTGAATTTAGGCAGATTGGTTAGTATCTATAATCTATATCAGTGCCCTACATTCTCTCCAACAACAATTGATATCTGACACATGACCTATCCCATAAGGTTTTTATGAGGATTAAACAAGTTTATATTTGTACAGCCTTGGAACAGAGCCTGCATATAGTAAATATTTGTGAGCTTTAGTAATTTTTAAAAGGTATATACTTGATTTAGACATTTTTCTAATGGGAAGAAATTGTTTTAGATCTCTCATACAACATGGTGTTATTTTCAAGTTTAGTAAGCATGTCTATATCTTCACCCAAGCCATTATGTAAAAATGTTGAACACAATAAGGCCAAGGGCAGATTGTGGTCCACTGGAGACCACTTTTTAGGTTGCCCAATCATTAATCACTAACATTCAGATAGTTATCTAGAAATGAATCCACTTAAGTGATGATTATCCTAACCACATACATGCTCATTCACAAGAGTGGCCCGTGAGGGACTTTGATATGCCGGCACTAGGACACTTCTTCCTATTTAGTTGTGATTCCTTACTGTCCTTAGTGACAAAGGTAAGCTAGAGGCTGTATGGGCTGGCGGAAGCCTGGAGAGTGTACTGATCTCATAAAGTTCTCTGGAAACCAGGATGTAGGCTACATGCAGCCCTAAACCTGATTGAAACAATGGAACTTGCAAAAAGATCTCCAAGACCAAATATCTCTTAACGTGATAACACACTGTGCCATCTCCCATTATAATAATGGCATGCGTATCATAACATCTTTAACAAAATAGTCAGGAGGGGAGATTTCTGATGTTTATCTTAGATGAGAAGTGATCATGGGGGTGGTGGTACTGGAGATGGTATTTAATTTAAATTTAATTTAACTTTAATTTTTGTTGTTGTTGTTAAGTACTGTCGAGTCATTTCCGACTCATAGCGACCCCATGCACAGCAGAACGAAACACTGCCCGATCCCGCACCAGCCCCACAATCCCTGCTATACTTGATCCCATCATCGCAGCCACCGTATCAATCCATCTTGTTGAGGGGTCCTCTTTTTCCCTATCTACTTTCCCAAGCATGACATCCTTCTCCAGGGAATGGTCCCTTCTTACAACATGACCAAAATAGGTGAGACGAAGTCTGGCCATTCTTGCTTCCAAGGAGCATTCTGGCTGCACTTCCTCCAGGACAGATCTGTTAGTTCTTTTAGCAGTCCATGGTACTTTCAGCATTCTTCGCCAGCACCACAACTCAAAAGCATCAACTCTTCTTCGGTCTTCCTTATTCATTGTCCAGCTCTCACATGCATACCATGCGATTGGAAATATCATGGCTTGTGTCAGGCGCACTTTAATTTTTAGCTGCTTCTTTTTTTGTTTTTTACAATCTATGTTCTTAACACCATCACTGAATTCTTTTTTTTTCTCATCAGTTGGAGCATTCAAGCCCTATACATCTAATTTTAATACTACTTTAGTATTACCAAAACAGCACTGTATATTTTAGATAATTAGAAAATATAGATAAGCAAAAATAAGAAAATTAAAACATCCAATTTTGTCAGAGATTGGTACTGTTAACACCTTAGTATATAGTCTTTCATATACTACATATGTGTGTATGTGTTTCTATGTATATACATATTAATTATACATACTATATATAATATATATTCCAAAATGAACATCATACTATTCAAATGTTCAGACACTTTTCCTAGTCAGTGATCTCTACCATTCCACTTTAATACATTTCCTCTCATGTAATATCTATAGCATCTTTAAATCCCCATCCCCCAAGTGATCCCATAGTTGCATACTGAGGCCTTTTATCCTAACTATCAGCATCTAATAACCAATAACCCTTTATATCCATTCATTTTCTCTAGGGAGGTGAGGCTCTTCCCAAGGAGGCTTAAAATGTAATAGATGAAAAATGTCTTCCGAAGCCTTTAACAAGAGAACAAAGATACAAAAGGAATGGATTAAGGGTCATTCAGACTATCAGCTTCAAGCATAATTCAGACTAGATTTCACAGTTGAAGGAGCAGATCTCTGCAGTCCTCTGCTGTTGAGTTTGAGCATGAGTCCTCCATATAATTAAGTTTCATGTTGACAACATACACTGGTAAAATTCAAATATTTTATATACTAAGCTTTTCCATCATCTGCTAGTGAACTCTCAAATCAGGAAATTGGCTTGGCCTTGACCAGTTCATTCATGGTACACTTGTGCAGGCTGCACGTGGGCCCCACTCCCATTCTCAGTGATCTCAGGAAAGGAGAATGTGCTCCTGGGCCACATGCACTTAATGCCCAACAGAAAACCCTAGAACATTTCTCTTCAGCCTCAGTCAGATTTGACCGAGTCCTCTGGAACTACACAAGCCTCAAGGACTTTTGACCTCCTTTTGGTGAAAATGTCACCATCTTTCAAAGTGCTCTGATGAATCAGAGGCTAAAGGAAAGATAGTAAGGATGTGCAGGTAAAGCTAAAAACATACAATAAAATAATTCAAACCATGAGGGAGATTGAATAAGACTTAAAATTTTGTATATAGAAATTTAAAAAAACATTATTATATACAGAGAAATTGACAAGATGCTACTAGCTAATTGGACTTCAGGAAAGCTGATATCACTGATTAAAAAACTTATTAAAAGTCAGTCTCTTCAGAAATTAAAATAAGATTTACAGTGTAGGCTATCTCTTTGTGTAGCACTGGTTACTTGTACTTTTTAATATCATCATTCTTTCTTCAAACAGAGTGCACTGTATGTATCCTTATGGTTGTAGTAAGACAGTAGACATCTGTTTCAGCAAGAAATTGCAGGAATTTCCCCTAGAGAAACTACCTTGCTTGACAGAAGGTCCTCTGTACTGTTTGGGGGGAACATGCCTGTATCATAGGCACTACATTTCTCTTTGAATCCAGCTTAAGTGGACTGCCTACATGCTTGTTGTTGTAATTAGGTGCCATCGAGTCATATGTACAACAAACAGAATGAAACAGTGTCTGGTTCTGTGCCGTCCTCATAATCCTTGCTATGCTTAAGCACAGCTATTCAATCCATCTTGTTGAGAGTCTTTCCCTTTTTCGCTGACCCTTTATTTACCAAGCATGATCTCCTTCTCCAGGGAATAGTCCCTTCTGACAACATGACCAAAGTAGGTCAGATGAAGTCTTGCCATTGTTGCTTCTAAGGAGCATTCCAACTGCACTTCTTCCAGGACAGATTTGTTCCTTCTGGCAGTCTATGGTATTTTCAGTGTTTTTTTTCCAACACCACAATTCAAAGACATCAGCTCTTCTTTGGTCTTCCTTATTTATGTCCAGGTTTCACAAGCATTGAGGCAATTGAAAATACTATGGCGTGGGTCAGGCACACCTTGGTCTTCAAAGTGACATCTTTGCTTCTTAATACTTTAAAGAACTCTTTTGCTACAGATTTGCCTGTGCAATGTGATATCTGATTTCTTGACTGATGTTTCCATGGTTGTTGACTCTGGATCCAAGTAAAATGAAATCCTTGACAGCTTCATTCTTTTCTCCATTTATCATGATGTTGCTTATTGGTCCAGTTGTGAGGATTTTTTTTTTTTTTTTTTTTTATGTTATGGTATAATCCATACAGAGGGCTGCAGATTTTGGTCTTCATCAGTAACAGTTTTAAGTCATCTTCACTTCCAGCAAGCAAGGTTGTGTCATCTGCTTATTGCAGCTTGTTAATAGTTCTTCCTCCAATCCTAATGCCACATTTTCATATAGTCCATTTTCTTAGATTATTTGCTCAGTATACAGATTGAATAAGTATAGTGAAAGGATATACTCCTGACACGTGCCCTTCCTGATTTTAAACCATGCAGTATCCCTTTGGTCTGTTCAAATGACAGCCTCTTGGTCTGTGTACAGCTTCCTTATGAGCATAATGAAGTTTTCTGGGATTCCCATTCTTTGCAATGTTATCCATAGCTTATTATGATCCACATGGTTGAATACCTTTGCATGGTCAATAAAACACAGGTAAACATCTTTCTGATATTCCTTGCTTTTAGCCAAGATCCATCTGACATCAGCAATTATATCCCTTGTTCCATGTCCTCTTCTGAATCCAACTTGAATTTCTGGAAGTTCCATGTCTGTATACTGCTGCAACCATTTTTGAATTATCTTCAAGAAAATTTTAATTCCATGATATCATTGGATAATTTCCACATTCTATCTGAATGGGCACAAATATGGTTCTCTTCCAGTCAGTTGTCCAGGTAGCTGTCTTCCCAATTTCTTGGCATAAACAAGTAAGTGCCTCCAGTGCTGCATCCATATGTTGAAACATCTTAATGGGTGCTCTGTCAATTCCTAGAGCCTTATTTTTCACCAATTCCTTAAATGCAGGTTGGACTTCTTCCTTCAGTACCATTGTTCTTGATCATATGCTACCTCCTAAAATAGCTGAATGTTGACCAATTCTTTTTACATGCTTAGTGTGGCCCATATCTGTAATCCCTGTTAGGGCTTTGATGTTGGGCAAAAGAGGGAAGATTTTCACACAGTAAAATAAGAAAGAAGGGTTTTTAAAAAGAACCTGATATATGTATTGCCCTGCTCTAGATTTATTTCTGACACAAGAAAACTTCTATCATTATTGCCAGTCTTAGATAAGGAAGTAATTGAGTCTTGTAAGAAACCTTAACTCATTATTTAAATACTGTCCTTACTTAATTGACATCATTTTAATGAATGTGACAGAGTGAGTGATAGGATGGATTTTTAAAATGTTTTTGTTACTCAGCATATTATTTTTGGAAGTGGCATTTGAAAACCAGATTATTTGGCGATGGCATTGACTGGAGATTTTCCACTTGGCACTAAGCTCATGTCAGTCAAGACTGTTTTCTTTGTCTGATTTGCTTGACAGTGAAAGTATGTGGAGTAAGAGTTCAGAGAAACTTGGGCACACAAGAGGTCTGTGTTCTGTCTTCAAGCTGCTTTTTCATTCTAGAAAGATGAGGAAGAAGATGAGAAGTTGAGTTCTGATGCAATTACTTTGGGAACTAACCAAGCATGCTAAGGTCATTTGGTAAAGAAGATATGTGAGTCTTTTTTTACTTTCAGCACAGGCCAGTGATGTGGCCAGCACTTTTAAGATAGACTTTCCTTCTTCAGTGTGGAAGTGAGTCTGAAAATTCTCCTGGGGCACGTGTGAGGACATCATGCTGTACAAGACAGAATTCTTTATAAGTGCTTTGGTAGATTTTAAAGTCATCAGAGAGACCTACTCTGATTTTTTTTTTTTTTTCATTAAAATAACTGAAAATTATTTCTTTGGAAATCGGCTATCCTTTATACTTCACATATATCTGCAGAAAAGACAAGTAAAGACAATTTATTTGTTCATTCATTCATATATTCATTCAATAAATAGCTGAGAATTAATTGTATGCAAGACTTATACTAGACCTGCAAGAAGTATAATTAATTCTTGCCTCTAAAGAGCCCCTTCTAGTAAGTTGGAAGATTTAATTTGAGGCCATCTATCTATGGAAACGTTGCTATATAGTCACAGTTCTCAAATATTTGTACTCATAGAGTTGAGCAATAATGTCATAATTATTCACAAATCATCTATAATTAATTTGTAGTATGGGAAAAGTGATTAGATTTATTACTGCCCTACATGGAGTCTGATGCTCTTGATACACTTTGTTGATGTGTATGCACATGTACATACACAAATGTAGCTTGCAAAAACTGGGTGAGACAGGTGTGGAAAGGATGTATGGATGAGGACACAGGGAAAAGCAAAGAGATTCTCTAGTCCACAAAGGTACAATTGTGCTGGGCAAGTGCCAAACTGTGGATTTTTGCTTAAGGGGAGCTACTGGGAGTGGTTATAGGAACTTAAGATACAAGGTGGAGATTTTCTCAGAGAAAAAAGATTGTTACTGGGCTCAGGACAGGAATTCAGAGTGAGATTAGCAGTGTGTTTGGCTGATACTCAGGTTCTTGCGTTTTGTAACAGGCTCATTACATCTTGCAGATCATCTTCAGAGTTGGTCTTCAGCTGAAGCAGGGCCACTTTTGAGTCAAGAGCATTGTTAGACTGATGGAGAGAACTCTACTCTGGGCCACCTCATATCTAGGCCACCTCATCATGTGCTTTTTCCATTCTTTTGTGGTCTGAGGACTAGTTTGAGGAAGCATTAGCCTGACAAGAAGGACTGAAGGTCTAAACTGAGATTGTGGAATTGGAGAAGCAAAGGGTAGATAAACAAGTGAGACAGAGAAGGTGTACATATTCAAGGCGGACATATCCAACAGACATGTGGGAAAGGGGGACTCAGGGGCAATGAGGATTTTCTTGCAGCAGTTAGGATTTGGGAGTTATTTTTATAGATGATTTGTGGACATCTTTGGGATCACGTGTAGTCCATGGGTGGCACAAATGGTTAAGTGCTTGATTGCTAACCGAAAGGTTGGCAGTTCAAGTCCACCCAGAAGTACCTCAGGAGAAAGTCCTGGTAATCTCCTTCCCAAAAATCAGCCACTGAAAACCCTGGGGAAACAGTTCTACTTTGATACATATGGTGTCACCATGAGTTGGAATGGACTCAACAGCCACTGGTTTAGTTCATGGTATCACTCAGAGTTAGAGTACAGAGGCTAGGAGAGAAAAATAACCTTGGGTGAAAAATGTCTATTTTTATGGGGGTAGAAGGAGTAAGGGCCCTGTCAAAATTACGGTAAGACAGGAAGAGAAACAAGATGTTTTTGGGTCAAGAAAACCAAAGGAAAAAGCATGCTAATAAGGAGACAGCCATCACCAGAATTAGAATAGTCAAGGTTGAGGAACAAGAGTTGGCCATAGGATTTGGTAATTTGGAGGTCATCATCATCATCATCATCGTCGTCATCATCATCATCATTACTTTTGTTATTTTTGTTGCTTGTCCTATTTTATTCCCATAGGCTGAGTTCCTGGGAATAAAACCAGCCCAGGAGTTATACTGTTTTTTTTATTTGTTTGTTTTATTTTGATTTGGGTGAAGATTTACAGAGTAAATTCACTTTTCATACAGCAGTTCACATAATATACTTTGTCTCATGTCATTGACCAAAATTTACAATGCAGCAGCTCCCCTCCCACTTCCTCCCCATAGTTACCTCTTCCCAGTGTCCATCCCTCCATACTCTTCTGCGCCCTGAGCTATCTCCCTGTGCATAAGCAGCCCTTCCTTCTCCCATGATTGTTCTCTCCAGGGCATGTGTCTACTTGAGTTAAATGTTTAATTCACATGCCTGTACTTTGTTTGGCTGGAAACCACAGGTGTGACTTCAATTCTAGACCTGCAGGGCAGCTAGGGGCCATAGTCTCAGTGGTTCCACCAGGCTCTATTGGACCAGCAAACCTGGTCCCCACCTTCTTTTTTATTTTTTTGCCTCCAGATGATTTTGAGTTTTGTTCCACATTGTTCTCCCTCTCTATGCAGGATCTCCTACATCCCTTCCAAGTGGATGACAGTGGTAGCCGGGCACCATCTAGTTCTTCTGGTCTCATAGTTGTATAGGTTGCAGATCGGATGGTGTACCAGTTGCTAGGACTGATTGTTTCCATTAATTTTGATTTTCTTCTTCTTGACGAGGAGAGACCCATTGTTGCATCTAGATGGCAGCTTGCTAGCTTTTAAGATCCCAATCACTACTCGCCAAAGTAGGAGGTGGAACAATGTTTTGTATAGTATGTTATGCCAGTTGAGCTTGATGAGTTATACTGTTTTTTATGGTTCTTGCTATGTAGCACCCTATTGCTTTCCAAAAGAGTTGTACTAATTCAATATGCCACCAGTAAAGCATGAGAGTGTCTCAGCCATGTTGAGCATCAGCATTACAGCTGTAAAGTTCTTAATTACTTTGTCTAAATATTTATCAGAAATCTCATTCTTATAACTAATAACCAGTTAAAGATAAGAGCAAGGGTACTCTTTAGGGAAGAATGCTAAATCTTACTACTCTAAGCCTAATAAAAATGGAAAGAAGATTGGAAATCACTAGTTTGCTATTGGTAAGAGCTGAATAACCAAAAAAAAAAAAACAAACTCACTGCCATCGAGTCAGATCCGACTCACAGTGACCCCTCCTTGGGTTTCTGAGGCAGTATCACTATGGAAGTAGATTTCCCAGTCTTCCTTCCAAAGAGGGGTTGGTGGGTTTGAACTCCCAGCCTTCTGGTTAGCAGTCAAATGCCTTAGGCACTATGCCACCAGTGCTCCTAATAGGAAGAAATTAACCATTTATCAGAAAACAAGGTATATGCAAAACAGACATCATGTCTTTCATTCCTAAGTTACACTTTTCAGTGAATTAACTAGGAGTTGTTATTCTGAATTTTTACTTCTTTCTATCCAATCAACTGACACTGAGAAAATAAAATTGAGCAATGATTATAAGAAAGTGGAAAGTTTTGAACTGGTAATGATGGTGTTGTTGTTGTTGGTGGTGGTGTTAGGTACCATCGAGTCAGCTGTGACTCATAGTGACCCTATGTACAACAGAATCAAACTGCCTGGTCTTGTGCCTTGCTATACCTGAGCCCATTGTTGGAATCATTGTGTCCATCCATCTCGTTGAGAGCCTTCTCCTTTTTCACTCACTCTCCACTTTACCAAGCATGACATCCTTCTCCAGGGAATGGTCCCTTCTGACAAGATGACCAAAGTAGGTGAGACGAAGTCTGGCCATTCTCACTTCCAAGGAGCATTCCAGCTACACTTCTTTCAGGACAGATTTGTTAGTTCTTTTGGCAGTCCATGGTACTTTCAGCATTCTTCACCAACACCACAACTCAAAAGCACCAACTCTTCTTCAGTCTTCCTTATTCATTACTCAGCTTTTACATGCATATGAGCCTATTGAAAATACCATGGCTTGGATTAGGTACACCTTAGTCTTTAAACAGACATCTTTGCTCCTCAGCACTTTAAAGAGGTCTTTTGCAGCAGATTAGTTCAGTGCAATACGTCATCTGATGTCTCGACTGCTGCTTCTATTGGTGTTGATTGTGGAACCATGTAATATGAAATCTTTGACAACTTCAGTCTTTTCTCCATGTGTCATGATTCTGCTTACTGGTTCAGTTGTGAGGATTTTTGTTTTCTTTATGTTGAAGTGTAATCCATACTACAGACTGTGGTCTTTAATCTTCATCAGTAAGTGTTTCAAGTTATCTTCACTTTCAGCAAGCAAAGCTGTGTCGTCTGCATATGGCAGTTTGTTAATGAGTCTTCCTCCAATCCTAATGCCACATTCTTCTTCATATAGGCCAGTTTCTCTGTTTATTTGCTCAGCATACAGATTGAACAAGTATGGTGAAAGGATACAACCCTGACACACTCCCTTCCTGATTTTAAGCCATGCAGTATCCCCTTGTTCTGTTTTAACAACAGCCTCCTGGTCTATGTACAAGTTCCTCATGAGCACAATTAAGTGTCTGGAATTCCCATTCTTCTCAATATTATCCAGAATTTTTTGTCATCCACGTAGTCAAATGCTTTTGGGTAGTCAATAAAACACAAGTAAACAACTTTTTGGTATTCTTTGTTTTCAGCCAAGATCCATCTGACATCAGCAATGATATCCCTTGTTCCACGTCCTCTCCTAAATCCAGTTTGCATTTTTGGAAGTTCCCTATCAATATACTGCTGGAACTGTTTTTGAATTATCTTCAGCAAAATTTTACTTGCATGTGATAGTAATGATATTGTTTGATAATTCCCAAAGTTTAAAACATGAAATTTTGTTAGTCTTTTTGTAGGTCACTGCTAGTTTGAAGAATCTTGATGTTCTGTTTATTCCTTTTTAAGGTAATATTGAAAAACAAGTCTCTCCCAAACTGTACAATAACTTACATGGTAGACCTTTTTAGATGACATGCCACAGACTACATTGTCTGGGATGGTTTGGGTTAAACAGTGGCCTTTGATGAATGCCCAGAACTGTCAATCCAACCACAGGACCATGGAACCATGGCAATGCCTGTTAGTCGAGAGTATGTAAGAAGTTACTAGGCTCTTCAGGATGTGCAAACAACAGGTTCCTTATGAATGAGACCAGAGATCCTCCCTTCGACCCTCAGAGATAACCTAAGAAATCAACTTAAAATTGATCAGAGCAGAGAAATGCAACTCTTAAAAATAAGCAAATAAAAACCAGGATGTTTTCCAGCCAGGAACATAGGGCAGAAATGTAATTGGCACAGTTAAAGAACGATTGTGTTGATCAGAAAGCTCTTGATTGGTCACCCGAAGAATTACAGAACAGGGACACTCAGGCAGCAGTGAAATGTAGTATCCCTGAAAGAAGAGCATATAGTTGTTGGGGATAGGTGGGGAGATACAGTTACAAGCTACCAGAGCCTTGACACTTGTAAACACTCAGCTTTAGTTGTTCTGATTCCAAAGATGCTGCTGGTGATCAGGCTTCCCAGGAAGCTAGCCTTCAAGGAGAGAAGACTTTGATGGGTCTGTATGTTTGTTCTGGGATATGTTGTTCTCACAATAAATTGATAAATCGCATCTAATTTTATATGACAGAGTCTTATTAGACTTTATAATAGACTATCTTAGCTGCCTAAGTGCAGTAAACCAAGCACTGATAATAATGAGTTTTGTGTGTTCAAATCTTTATCCTTCAAGAACCAGGTCAAGTGGAACCTCTGAACTTTTCAGAAGGAGGGTGTCTCCCCACTCTGGATTCCAAAGGATAATGAAAATGCAGTTCAATATCTGACTGGCTGGCACAGAATAAACATTCAGTGAACAGCAATTGTAGCTATCATTATTACTAATCTTTCTTAGGACATTTCTTTAACTAATATTTATTGAAACTTTTCAACTGTGTCAGGCCCTGGGCATGTGTTATAAGTGTATCATTGGGTCTAAGTATTCATATGTCTCATTTTCTTTACTCAAATGTAAGATTCTTAATTGCAAATCTCATGTCCCACAGCACATCTGAAGTGCTACGTATATGGAATTTCTACTTTCTACCTTGCAGTACTGAACTGTTTACATATGTTTTATCTCCCCAAAAGAACTATAGGTTCCTTGACAATTCTTTTAATCCTTTATCAAAATGTTTTACATATTAGGCTGTTAATATATTTTTGTTGAATAAATAAATGAATTTTCATCTATCTATCTATCTATCTATCTATCTATCTATCTATCTATCTATCTCTTTCCCTTGCATCTTTGGACCCTACAGAAGTAGATTGCCCAACCTTCCTTCCGAGGAGTGGCTGGTGGCTTTGAACCACCAGCCATCTGGTTAGCAGTCAGATGCCTTAGACACTATGCCGCCTGAGCTCCCGACTAAAAAGATAGAACTATTTAATGAAAAACTAACTTGTGATAATAAACTGAGTTCACATATATTTACGTGCTAGAGTTTACTAGCATACAGTTTCATTGCTTCTTTAATTTTATAAATAAACTACCTAGAAACATTTCAGATAGCCCAACAAGTATGGGGAAACCATCATTTTACTTTCAATGATACAGTAACTTGATGATGAAATGGCTTGAAAAGTGAAATGTTTGTTTCCTTGATTAAAGAAAAGTATTCCAGTGGAGAAGAGAAAGCTGAAAGGTAATTAGTAATCATATTGTAAAATACCAGGCAGAAAAAAACCCTAAAAGAGTGTCTAGACCTGTACTCCCATTTTGCTGGAGATGAAAGTAGACTTGCCTAATGACACACAGTGGGCCTGTGCCCGGAGCACTGGCCTCCTGCCCCTCGTCCCACATGTGGCCCTCTCTGTGGTGCTCTATCAGAAGGAAAGCTTTTCCACAAGTTTGCACAGAAGGAATTCAGCAAATGTTTACTGCATATCATTACATTTTGCTTGGATACACATTGCCATTTAATATATTGGCTTTAAGTTAATTGTTTAAAGTTCATACTGTCCAAGTCTAGTCACTGTACAGATATTAATGGGAAAAACAAAAAGACAATAACAAAGCTAACACACTTGAAAGCATCCTTGGCTTTACTCCTTACCCCAGGGCATGTCAGTGACAACTACAATTTGCTGAAAAACGTATGTGTGACTGGGATGCAGGACTGTTGTGGGGATAGTTACATATATGACCTTTGTTGCTTTGGCTAAGCTAATGTAAACTCCAGACAGCTAGCCTATCACCTTGTTACGGGAATGATTTTGAAAGAATCACCATTTTTACTTCCTAAGGGTACGGTGAGTTCAAGTGAGCTGTGGGATAAGTAACATTATGCTAGACTACCTGAGAGCTGCATTCTTCACCTACTTCAGAGAAGTGGAAAGGTCAATAAAGGCTCTCATAAGAAACCTCAAGACAAGTTGACAGGAAAATATTAGATCCCACCCCTTACAAGTGAGCACTTTTCTTAGTCAACAAGAGCCGAGGCTGCCTGTCTATAGCAGAGGAAAGGTCTGATCTTCAGAGATACATGAACAGCAACGTATGAATCCCTTTCATGGATTCCGTTACTTCTACCATTTGAAATGAAGTGAAGGAATCAATGTCCAGGAAGGATGGAAGGCCTTTCCTTGAGGAGCTAGAAGTCCAAAGCAGTGGTTCTCAACCATGGCTGCACATGAAAATCAAGTGGACAGTTTTAAGAATACTGAAGCCAGGGTCTCACCGTGATCTGGGGATGGCCTGGTCGTCAGGTCAGGATTGAGGGAATCACAGGTTTACATAGTGATGGATTTGAACATCAGTGATGCTTTCTGTATGCTGATGAATGAAAGTGATAGTCTAAGTCACTCATTCTCTAAAGGTGGCCCCTTGATCAACTGTGAAAGTATTGCCTGAGAACCTGTTAGAAATACAAATTCTCAGGCCTCAATACGGATCTATGGAATTAGAATTTCTGGAGTTGAAGACCAGGATTCTATTTTTTCAATAAGGCCTTTGATTGACATTAAAGTTTGAGAGCCACTGATACAAATCGACCTTCATACTCAAATGTGGTCCACAAATCAGCAGCAGTTGAACCACCTGGAGCTGATAAAAAATGTAGAATCTCAGGCCACCCCGACCTACTCAATCAGAATCTGCATTTTAAAGATATCGCAGAATATATGCATGAAAGTTTGAGAAGCGTTGGTCTAAGAAACAGTGATCAGTTAGTGCTCCCAATAGACTTTAGTCATCTTTCAGAGTGTTCAGGTAAGAAGACAAAAGCACAGTTAGAGCTCATCAGAAAATTACATTCTGATTCCACTGCTTGCAGAGATCACGTGGAATTTATCACATAGGTAGGGGCATTGACTCAAAGAAACAGTAGATATAGCGGCCATTGTAGTAGTAAGGAAGGAATTCTGGTGATGCAGTGGTTAAGTCATTTGGCTGCTAACCAAAAGATGGGCTATTGGAACCCAGCAGCTGCTTCAAGGAAGAAAGATGAGGCAGTCTGATTCCATAAAGATTTATAGCCTTAGAAGCCCTGTGGGGCAGTTCTACTCTGTACTTTAGGGTGGCTGTGAGGCGGAATAGACTGAATGGCAGTGGGTTTGTTTCTTTTGGTAGTAGTAAGAGCCACTACTGTTTACCAAAAGGTTACTTTATGTTTTATAGGTATAATTGCTTTTAATTCCTGCAGAAAACTGCTAGCTGTGGCCAGATCATAAACTGTCATGTAAACCATGGCAACTCTTTATAGAAAAGAACTGAGAAGAAATTCTGTCTTTATCTAGTTTTGCTATAACAGAAATACCACAAGTGATTGGCTCTAACAAACAGAATTTATTTTCACACAGTTTAGGAGGGTAGATGTCTGAATTCAGGATGCTGGCTGTAGGGGAAGGTTTTCTGTCTCTTTCAGCTCTGGCAGAAGGCACACAGGTAGTAAACTGCAGAGGCGAGACTTGGATCTCAGATGCTTGACTCCACCCCTTTGCTGTTCATCACAATAATCTCTTCTCTACCAGATAACCTCATGCCTGATACACCTGTAACTAATTTTATGCAGGCACTTTAAAGATTTGACTGAGAAAGGTCTTTGTGTATATTCTGTTTACAGAAGAGCTATTTATTTCCTTTTATTTTGAAGGGACTCTGAAAACAAGGGAAATTGAATGCCTGGGTAGTTATTGAGACTTTGTGCTACTTCTTGTGAAATATTTTTTAAAAAAAGTTAAGATGTAATTAATCCTTGGCAACTTAGACACAAATGATATTGTTGCTGACCATCTTGGTGGAATGTATATTTATGAAAATACCCATGAGTCTCGAAATCTTAGTGCATTATATTTGCAGTGACTGACCCACGGAAGCCACATTTATTCACATGTTCTGCAGTCATGTTCCATCTGATCAGACTTCTCCAGAAAGTCCTGCTCTGACCCTTGCATTTGGCTCTCTTCACCTTGTGGAAGAGTCATGTACCCCCAGATGTGGGCAGGCTCTGGAGTTTCAGATACTTGCAGCAGTTAACATGCTCAAATCAATCAGTGTCAATACAAAACAAAACAAATAAAATATGGTTGGGAGGTGTGTTGTGTTTAAATATGTGGCGCTGGGCCTATGGAAACCAGCCATAGCTTCCAATACCAAACAGATGTACAAAGGAAAGGATGGCTCCTTGCGTTCTGTT
>NW_006921650.1:2054607-2057994 GCF_000298275.1 Orycteropus afer afer | reverse complement strand
GGGGAGATGTTCTGTGTATGTAGTGTATATGACATTGCCTTGATGAATGACATGGTTTGGTTTGGTTTGTTCCCCTCCCCTTTTGTTAATTCTCTGTGTTCTTTTTCCTTTGTGCTGCTCGATTAGGACCCTGCAGTGGGACACAGACCCCTCAGTGCTGCAGCTGCAGTCAGACTCAGAACTTGGGTATATGTCTGCTCTTCTGTTACTCCTTTTATTATTTCTTTGCTACAGTTGTGTTGAAATGCTGGAGCTGTTGTTACTCTTGTTTTTTCCCCTTTTGTTGAACTTCCAGTTTGATAATTTTGTTTTCTTCTGTTAGTTTTCCCTATAATGTTAAGCTTTGGAAAAAAAAGTCTCTCTTTGTGGAAAACCCCACAAAAAGATGGCTTTGATCTCTCCTCCCCTTATTAATTACTATTACTGCAAAACAGTACCCCCCTCTCCCCCAAAAAATACAAACACAAACCAACACCTTTATGTAAAGGTGGGACAGTATACAAGTTCTGTTATGGGAGGTATGTTTGACTTCGTGCTAGCCTCTTCCCTGTTTACTAACAAGCTGCCTTGTTAATTTTTGTCTAAGATCAGTATTAAAATGTTGTGTCCTGTTTGTTTCCTTTCCTTTTCATTGCCTCAGGGACTCACAGTAAACATTCAGTTTGAATTAGTTTGAACAGATAAAGATTCCTGTTAAAGCAAAAGGAAACTGAATTCCGCAATCCTAAGAAATCTTAAGTATTTCAGGTTGGGTAGTGTCTTCCACGTGCTAAAGATCATTTTTCAGATGGAAAATTATGGTCACAGTTTTAAGAAAATGAAATTAAAAATGTATCCATGAGGTGTAAAATATGTAGGCATAATGTAGAAACTTTCTCATATAGGATTGGAGTGAGCTACATTCACACATGAGAAATTTCCAAAGGATGCTCATTACCAGCTCATGTTCAAACTCAGGAAAGCTGATTGTGTACATCTCTTCCCAACTCCGCATTCAATGACTTCATACTGGTAGCTTGAAATCAGCCATGATGGGAGTGTTTGCACCGCAGAAATTGGCACATGCTTCAAACCACAGCTTGCCTCCCCACCTCACCCAAACTGGTTTTTAAACATTTATCAGCATACCACTAGATACCTCATTATATAAATTGCATATTTTGTTGTAATATTTTTCAAACCATTATATTTTTTTCTTTCTAAATACACACCAATGAATCCCAAAGAGAGTTATTACTTGTTTTTTAATTCCTGAGAGTTCCTGGGCATGTATCTCTGGGTTTCTATCGGTGTCAGTTTCTGTTATAGGGATAGAAGGAGGTTGAAGAATTACCTGCTTGTTAGGTTGAATGCCATCTGCCCATGTCTGTATGTATATGCAAAGGTTATTGTTGGGAGACTTACAGCAATGCTAAATCAAGGAAATAGCTCAACACTTCAAGTAACTGATGTGCTGTTTTTTTTTTTCCCACTTCATTAAATACTTGGCTATATAATAATTTAGTTTATGTGTGTTACATTTCAATTTATATTCTTTAAATAGCCAAGGAGTATGGCTCAATCAGGCAGCTAAACAATGAGTATATAGTAAGGGGAAGTTTGGAATGCAATTATTTAATATTCTGTTGTGTTTGAAAAAAGGAGAAGAGGGAACTGGCAGTCTGCCCTGTGCACTTAAATTAATATATTTTTAGATGGATTGGCACATACTTGCTGATGTGGGACAGTTGAGAATTTTCCCATTTATATCTCTTTTCCAAGAAAATACTCATTGTTGACAATGCAGATGAAAACTTGTGACTATTCTAGGGAGACACCATATTTGTGGCTCCCACCACCACTGCCACATTTTATTGCAGAGTGCAACCAGTGAGTCAGAGAGGGTCAATGAGATGTGAGACTCTGTTCACTGAGAGTAGCTTATCTTAGAAAGTTTGAAAGGAACATACAGAAAATTGTATTTAAAAAAGGAGATCATTTTAGACATGTTACAATTTCAAATACTGCTTTAATGAAAATTTCCTTTCTTTCATAAGCCTTATGTGTAGGGAAATCTTTCATACATAATTTTATGGAATGTACCTCAGGCAACAGTAAAGTTTTTATTTCCTCTTCTTGAGCTTTGGGATGGGATTTATCCCAGACCACAGCTGACTGTATTAGTTCATTTTTTTAATGACTCAATTCAAATATAATTGACATAAAATAGACTGTATATACTTAAAGTACATGAATTGATAAGCTTTGACATATGTACACATTATGACACCATCACCAGAATAAAGACAATGAACATCTTCATCATCCTCAGAAGTTTCCTTGTGCTCCTTTGTCACCCTCACTGTTGCCTATTTATAGCCTCCTCTATCCCCCAAAATAACTGATCTGCTTTCTGTCACTACGCATTAGTCTGCATTTTATAGCATAATATAATTAATGAAATCAGACAGCATATACTCTTTTGACTGATTTATAGCACTAAAAACAAGTATTTTGAGATTCATTCATGTTAGGTGTGTATCAACAGTTCATTCTTTTTTATTGCTGAATAGTTCCCATTGTACTTATACCACGGTTTGTTTATGTAGTCACTTGTTAATATACATTTGAGTTGTTTCCACTTTTGGCCTATTACAAATGAAATTGCTGTGAACATTAGTGTACAAATCTGGGTAAATACTTAACAACTATCATGGGTAAATAATAAGGTAGGTATGTGTTTAACTTTTTAACACATTGCCAAACAGTTTTCAAAGTGGTTTTACCATTATACATTCCCATCAGTAGTGAATGAGTGTTAATTCTTTCACATTCTTGACAACACTTGGACTTGGACTTTTTATTTTGTTTTAGCCATTATAAAAGGAATGCAGTGGTATCACATTGTGGTTTTAGTTTGCATTTCCCTAATGTTCAGTGATACTGAATATCTCTTTATATGCTTATTTTCCATCTGGATATGTTATCTGAAATATCTACTTGATTTTTTTGTCCTTTTCTTTGGATTTTTTTTTTCTCATTATTGACTTTTGAAAGTATTTTATATACTCTGGATACAATCCTTTATCTGATATGCAATTTGCAAATATTTTCTTATAGTCTGTGGCTTCTGTTTTTTTTTTTTTTTTTTTTCATTCTTCTCAATAGTATCTTCCAAAAGCAAATTTTTTTTATTTTGAAAATTGCAATATATATGTACATAATGCAGATCATGGTTTTGATGTCCTAATTTCAATTTCAATGATTCCTTAAAGGCTTGGTGGGATAAAATTCATCTATGAACATATTGACTTAAGGCACCTACTGATGAAGGTTGAAGAATACAGTCTGCAGTATGGATTACATCTCAACATAAAGAAAACAA
The DNA here is from genome assembly GCF_000298275.1 of Orycteropus afer afer. Classification (NCBI taxonomy): domain Eukaryota; kingdom Metazoa; phylum Chordata; class Mammalia; order Tubulidentata; family Orycteropodidae; genus Orycteropus; species Orycteropus afer. The sequence continues at coordinate 2,054,630 of NW_006921650.1, read as the reverse complement.
AAATCCTCACAACTGGACCAATG
>NW_006921650.1:2047872-2054062 GCF_000298275.1 Orycteropus afer afer | reverse complement strand
TGCGGGATCGGGCAGTGTTTCGTTCTGCTGTGCATGGGGTCGCTATGAGTCGGAAACGACTCGACGGCACTTAACAACAACAACAACAACATGAACATATTAGGACCTGGAATTTTATTTTAGTAAAGGTTTTAAATTACACATTTAATAATGGTAATATATATAAACAATTGTGATATATATAATATATATGGACCTAGAGGTTATCTAAGAAGGCTTGGTGGTACAGTGGTTAAAGCAGTTACCTGCTAACCGAAAGGTTGGCAGTTCAAACCCACCAGATGCTTGATGGGAGAAAGATGTGGCAGTCTGCTTCTGTAAAGATTTCAGCCTAGGAAACCCTATGGGGCAGTTCTGTTCTGTCCTATAGGGTTGCTATGTGTTGACTCGATGACAACAAGTTTTTGGTGAGATGATCTATAACTTCTTGAGTAAGCTTAGTTACTTAATCCTTGAGTAAGTTAGCATGTGTCTTTCATGTAATATGTCCATTTCATCTCCGTTGGTGAATTTATTGGCCTAAAATTGTCTAATTTTTTCATCCTTTTAATATCTGCAGAATCTGTAGATATGTCACCTGTCTTCTTCTTGATATTGATAATTTTTGTCTTCTTTTTCTCCTGTTTAGTCAACTAAAGGTTTATTGATTTTATTGATCTTACCAAAGTACCAGCTTTTTTTTTTTCTTTTTATTCTTTTATTAGGATTTGGGTGAAGATTTACAGAGTAAATTCACTTTTCATACAGCAGTTCACATATACTTTGTCTCATGTCATTGACCAAAATTTACAATGCAGCAGCTCCCCTCCCACTTCCTCCCCATAGTTACCTCCTCCCAGTGTCCATCCCTTCATACTCTTCTGCACCCTGAGCTATCTCCCTGTGCATAAGCAGCCCTTCCTTCTCCCATGATGGTTCTCTCCAGGGTGTGTGTCTACTTGAGGTAAATGTTTAACTCACATGCCTGTCAAAGTACCAGCTTTTGGTTTCATAATTTTCTGTATTTTCCATTTCATTGTTTTCTACTCTGTTCTTTTTTCCCCCTTTCTGTATTTTGTGTTTAAATTGATTTTCTTTTTCTAGTTTCTTAAAGTAGAAGCAAAAGCCATTGATTTGGTACCTTTCTTTATTTTAATATAGGTGTTTAGTGACAAATTTTCTTTCAAGTACTGCTTAGTGGCATCTTGAAAGTTTTGATTTTTTTTCATTTTTATTCAGTTCAAAATACTTTCTAATATGTGTTTTGATTTCTTTAAACCATGAGTTATTTAGAAGTATGTTATTTAGTTTCCAAATACTTTGGGATTTTCTAGACATCTTTCTAATATTGATTTCTGATTTAATTCTATTATGTCATAGAACATTGTATTACTTGTATTCTTTTAAATTTATTGAGACCTATTTTATAAGGAGGGGTTGCTATGAATCGGGTCTGACTCGGTGGCACATAACAACAATGACAATAATTTTATGATCAAAGGAGCCCTAGTTATGCAATGGCTAAATTCTTGTCTGCTGACTGAAAGTTTGGTGGTTCAATCTCACTCAGTGGCTCTGAGGGAGAAAAATCTGGCTATCTGCTCTTTTAAAGATTACAGCCTTGAAAACCCTATGGGACAGTTCTGCTCTGATAGATAGCATCACTGTGAGTCTAAATTGATTCAGTGGCACCTAACAACATTTCATGGCCTGCCTTGGTAAATGTCCGATGTGCCCTTAGAATTTACTTTCTGTTACTGTTGGTGGAGTATTCTATAAATGTCAATTATATCAAGTTAGTTGATTGTGTTGTTGAATCTTTTATATCCTTCACTGATTTTCTGTCTACATGTTCTATCAATTATTGCTAGAGGGGTGTTGATGTCTCCTACTGCAGTTTTAGGTTTTCCTATTTCTCCTTACAATTCTATCAGCTTTTGTTTCATGTATTTTGAAATTTTGTTACCAGATGTATCAACATTTAGAACTTTTTTTGTCTCTCTTGATGACTTTATCCCTCTACAGTTAGGAACTCTGGTAGCTTAGTGCCTAAGGCACTTGACTGCTAACCAGAAGGCTGGCGGTTCAAACCCACCAGCTACTCCTCGGAAGAAAGGTTGGGCAATCTACTTCTGTAGTGATACTGCCTCGGAAACCCAAAGAGGGGTCCCTATGAGTCGGGTCTGACTCGATGGCAAAACAGCAACAACAACTCAGTTATAAAATGATCTGAAGGTGAAGGTAATGGTAAAATGCATTTCAGAATCTATAAATAAAGAATTAATTCCAACTCATGAAAACTTTTAATAAATTAGTTTTAATAAATCCAATCAAATTTTTGTCACGAGAAAGAGAATTCCTCACTACTTGTAGAGCTCATTTACTTTGCTCCCAGACATTTCTTTAGGAACTGCTATCTTGTGAGCCTTTGTTGTCTACCCTCAAAAATCCTGATTAAGAAATTATAGGATATTTCCTGCTCATAGCAGTGACTGGATTTTCAAAGGAAAACAATGTATTTTTTTTTTAATTTCACTTAAGTAAAATATACACCAGTTGGTAAACAGGTATGCTTATATTTTGGTACTCAATAACTGTAGGAATTCTATAATTTAAAAGCTTTATGTTACAAATGCTATAGAAGGTTGTTAACAAATACCAAGACAGTAAAAAGCCATTCCTATAAATACTTTGTACCATCATTGTTATATGTAATATTGGAGAAAACACACATTTGTACCTTCTTTCTCTATTATTCTGTCCCAGTTTCCCTTGTAAAGTGATACCTGCTAACAGAACCTCCGCCAGTCTTCTCAAACTCTTTTATATCAATGACTATTTTGACTCTTTTCTCATTTGTGAAATTTTGAAAATGTTATGAAATTTAAAGAAGACCCTTTCTCTTTGCCTATTCACTGAGCCAAATTGACATTTGCTTCTTTTCAGGAAAAATGCTTTAGCTGCCAAACTAGTATCTTTGCACAGTAAGAAGAAAATATAAAGGAAACAAAATGAATGTTTCCTAAAATGATTTTTTTAACTGTGAACATAAAAGGTGGAAACAGCTTCTTGAGGTAATCAGAAAAGGTCAGCTGTCAATCTGCTTGTCAGAAGTTGGAGGAAAACACCCTCCTTGGACATAGATGATAAATTGAGAGTGTGCAGGGGGCTGGACAGAAAAGCTCACCTTCTTCCTGTGGTACCCATCCCCTCTCTTCCTCTGTGTGGTGTCCATTTCCAAATCTTGGAATCAGTCCTTAAGATAGATACACACCTTTACACCTGAATATAGTAAAGTACAGTGTTTGGAAAACAGATGATTCCCTTCCCACTTTTTAACCTCTTTCATACTAAACCGAACAACTAAATGTACTACTTGTATTTTTATAGCCTTGGGCCCTATTTTATCTTCTTTCTCTATTCTCTCTTCTTGACTCAGCCTCTTCTCTCTTCACTCTCAGTGGGAGCTTTCCAGGGCTACATTTTCAGTTTTGTCCTCTTTTCTGAATTTTGTTCTTACATTTCTGGGAGTTTCCAGCTGGGAAATGTCTCACAAAAAAAACTTATCTTCCAATGTACTAATTTTTCGCTCAAAAGGAGAGCTCTGTCAGGGTCCTCCTATTTCTTCCAATTACAGCACTTACTTTTTTTTTTTTTTCCAATTAGATATGAAGCATTGAAGTAGTATTAGCACATTTCATTCCTTCACCCTCCATATCAAATAAACTACTAAGATTCACCCTTAATTATTTCTCCATCTTCAAACTACCTTTTCTTTCCTTTCCTAGGGCCATCATTATTGAATGCTTTTTTATCACCTGGGACCAACTCACCATACTTAGAGTAAGATTGTTGATCACAAATCCAGTAACCATTGCTCTGGCTACCTCTTTCAAACTGTTGCTATGTCTGGATTCTCTGTTTCCTGAACCTACCATCACTCACCCCCTCTGCTTGTCGATCCTTTATCAATTCCTCCTTCTCTCCACACTCAGGTCCTAATGTTCCCCTACTTCCCCTACCTAGCATCTGGTCCCTCACCTGAAAGGAGGAAGATTTAGACTCCATTCTTCACACTATTGCTATATGAATATGCTTTAAATATCACCTTGAGGCTGTCAGTTCCTAAGTGAGCACCTTTTACTAACATCTCATTTTCTGTAGTATAAATTTCAAGGTCTTTAGCCCAAGATTCAAAGCTCTCCAATAATTTAGCTCTAATGTACCTCTCTAAATGTATCTCTCATTGCCCACCCCACCCCCTGGTTCAACACCTTTATTCTAAAAACCTGGTCTCTCCAACATAAAATGTGAATTCAGTTTCTAGATCTTTGTATATACAAGGCTATCTCCCTAGAGCATCCTCCCCATTTCTTTCCACTAAATGTAGGTGCTATCCTTGAAGCCTCATGTCAGACCTTCATGTTTCATGAAACTTTATTCATTTACGTTTCTTCGTATCCCATTATATGCTCCTGTGCAACTTGTTGGGTGAATCACTCAGATTAGCTCTTACCACTTGCTACCTTTCATTCTTATTTGCCTTTTAGTGTATATGTTCTATCTTCTCATTCTCTCTATATTTTAAGGATCTGACATAGTGCCTGGCTCAAAAAGTTGTTTCTGATGACTGACCATGCTGTTGGCCAAAGTAGTTCCCTGTCTCAAAGACACTGTTTCCCACCCACATGAGAATATTTGTAAGTAAGAAAATGGCACGATTGTCACCCTCACTATCTGGGGCACTCATCTTTGAGAAAATCCATTGATGGGATTTTGGAAGAACTAGGAAAAAAATTGTGGCAGCTCCCTTAATGTATCCTAGGGATGATGTACCCACATATGGATAAACAGGAATAGAAATCAGCAGAATCAAGTCTGGGACCTGTGCAGACATTATTTTATTCCTTGGCCTCGATCTGGTTTAGTCTCTGGCCAAATAACTTCTTGTATCTGTGAGCATCTGATTCTGGTTTTATCCAATTGACTTCCAGCAGCCCACCCCTGCTCCAGAGACTGCCCATTGGAATGACCCTTTTTTGATTTCCTGGCTTCTGAGTGCCACAGACTGGCTCATGATCCATGCTCCTAACTTCCAGCTTATCTATCCAAACCCCTCTGCTGCCACCAAGTCTAACGCATGGGGCAACAACCAGAACACCATCAGCATTATAATTCCTAGTCATTGATTGGGCACTCTGAAACTGCTATTCAAAGAAGACCATTTTTGACGACCTTTATTGATTTGAAGTAAAATTTGAAGTTTCTTAGATGCCTAGGTGCATTTTAATTCTGGCTTTTCTGCCTCTTGGTACAGGCTCTGGCATTGTGACACTTAAAAAGTCTGATAATATCAAGCTACATCTATGTTGTAACTTTACCTTGTGATATGGGTGATGGGTTAGAAAAGGAACCATCCACTTAAATAAGTATATTCTTGAGGATTAGCTCAGAGTATCTGTGACATCTTCATGGCAACCATCCTACTTAGAGCTTTAGCTGTCTGAAGCCAATTTTCTGTTGCTGTTGGTTTCCTTCATTGGCCCTGTAGAGGTAAGTACAGAAATCTTAATGCAATTCTCTTCACTTTTCTTGAATAGAAAATGCAGAAACATAAAATCTTCCATATATAATTTGCCATGGTGTGAATTAGAATATCAGAATGTGAGCTGTATCAATTTCAGCTGATTCAGGAAGCATTTAATGATGATCATGCCAGTGGTGGGAGACATATCAGATGCTCTGAGAGTTTTCTTAATTCTGAGAAATTTTCATGTGATGAGGTACCTCCCTTGAATCCATATTTCCACCCTCAGACTTGGCTCTTGTTTGTGGCCATTGGGTATCATCTATCATCTAGATTCACAATAAAGTGTTTCTCTGCTCCACTGCTCAATTTTGCAAGTGAACAATGAGGATAAATTAAGGCATGGGCAATTAGATATCTACATGCAAAAGAATGAAGTTAGACCCCTATGTCATACAATATACAACAGTTTTTTTTTTTTTTTTTTATCAAAATGATTCAGAAACCTAATTGTAAGAGCTAAAGCTATAAAATGTCTTATAAGAAAACATAGGTGTAAATCTTTGTAATCTCGGATTAGACAGTATTTTTTTTTTTTTTTTTTTTTATCAAAATGATTCAGAAACCTAATTGTAAGAGCTAAAGCTATAAAATGTCTTATAAGAAAACATAGGTGTAAATCTT
>NW_006921650.1:2030020-2047772 GCF_000298275.1 Orycteropus afer afer | reverse complement strand
AATTGTAAGAGCTAAAGCTATAAAATGTCTTATAAGAAAACATAGGTGTAAATCTTTGTAATCTCGGATTAGACAGTATTTTTTTTTTTTTTTTTGATGACACCAAAAGCAAGAGCAACCAAAGGGAAAAAAATAGATAAATTTAACTTCATCAAGATTAAAAACTTTTGTGTTTCAAAAATACCATCAAGAAAGTGAAAAGACAACACACAGAATATAAGAATATATTTTCAAATAATGTATCTGATAATTATCTAGTATCAGAATATATAGGGAACTCTTAAAATTCAACAATAAAAAGACAAATAATCTAATTAAAAAGCAGACAGTGATTTGAAGGGACATTTATCCAAAGAAGATGTATTAATGGCCAGTAAGCACTTGAATAGCTGTTCAATATCATTAGTCTTTATTGAAATGCAAATTAAAATCACAATGAGAACCACCTCATACTTACTAGGATGCTATAGATTATTATTATTTTTAAAAAAGAATAATAACAAGTATTGGCAAGCATGTGGAGAAATTGGAATCCTCATATATTACTTGTGGGAATGTAAAACAGTACAACCTCTTTAAAAACAATTTGGCAGTTCCTCAAAAAGTTAAAACATAAAGTCATCATAAACTCAGTGCCGTGGAGCCAGATCCAACTCATAGTGACCCCTCCTTGGGTTTCAGAGGCAGTATCACTACGGAAGTAGATTGCCCAAACTTCCTTCCAAGGAGTGGCTGGTGGATTTGAACCACCAGCCTTCTGGTTAACAGTCAAATGCCTTAGGCTCTATGCTATCTGAGCTCCTATAGTCATCATATGACCCAATAATTCCACTCCCAGATATATAAACCAAAAAAAAAAACACCTCACTGCCGTCGAGTTGATTTCGACTCATAGCAACCCTTCCTTGGGTTTCCAAGGCAGTATCTCTAGGGAAGTAGATTGCCCAGTCTTCCTGCTGAGGAGTGGCTACTAGGTTTGAACTGCCATCCATCTGGTTAGCAGTCCAATGCCTTAGGCACTACACCACTTCAAGAAAATTGAAAATATATATACACATAAAAACTTGTATACAAATGTTCATTGCAGCATTAGTGACATAAAGTGGAAACAACTCAATTGTCCATCAACTGATAAACACATAAACAAAATGTAGTATATCCATACAATGGAATTCAGCCATAAGAGAATGAAGTTCTGATACATGACATGCTATAAAATGGACAAACCTCCAAAACATTATGCTAAGTGAAAAAAGAAGTAAGACCCAAGAGGCCACATATTATATGATCCCATTTAGATGAAGTGTCCAGAATGACTCTTACATTGAAATAGACAGTGGATTAGTGGTTGCCAGGGCTGTGGGGAGAAGGGTGGGTGGGGAGGAGGATGGGTAGTGACTGCTAATAAGTATGAATTTGCTTTTAGGGGTGATGAAAATATTCTGGAATTAGAAAGTGATGATGGTTATACAACTTTATGAATATACTAAAAATCACTGTTGTTGTTGTTGTTATGTGCCGTCGAGTCGGACCCAATTCATAGCAACCCCTCCTTGGGTTGCCAAGGCAATATCACTACAGAAGTAGATTGCCCCATCTTCCTTCTGATGAGTGGCTGGTGGGTTTGAACCTCCAGCCTTCTGATTAGCAGTCAAGTGCCTTAGGCACTATCCTACCAGAGCTCTCTAAAAATCACTAGTATACTTTAAAAGAGTGGATTTTATATTATGTGAATTATATTCCAATTAAAAAACGAACATTAAATCAGCCTTTACCTTAGCCTTTGACCAATTATTTTCCGATTTAAATTCATTACCTTTATTCTTAAAGGCAAGTGGATGGCAGTGTCTGAGATTCCGTGGGTTTTCTCTAGTGTGCTCATGTAGACATGAAACAATGCCAGCCTTTCCCAATTTCAGGACATAGTTGCAGTGGCTTCAGAAGCTGACTTACCTCATGGTTCATGGCTTTGAAAAGAATGGAGATCTTTTTAAAAAATAGGGAAAGGCTAAAGTGTCCAGCTTTGATTTATAACTCTATGCTTTGCATTGATTTTTCTCTTCCATCAAAACCCAACACCAAACCCTCTGCCATTGAGTCGATTCTGACTCACAGCAGCTCCCATTGGGTTTCTTAGGCAGTAAATCTTTACAGAAACAGGTTTCCCCATCTTCCTTCTGCAGAGTGGTTGGTAGGTTTGAACCACCAACATTCTGGAAAGCAGTCAGATGCCTTAGGCATTGTGCCACCAAGGCTCCTTTTTCTTCCATAGTATTAAAAAAAAAAAAAAAGTTTATGTTTATTAATATCATTATAAAATGTAAGGATTTTCTTGAAATTTCATTCACATTTGGAATGGAAGAAAAGCTACATAATGTATTTTTATCAAAGTTCTAGTAGTGATATGCATGTTTCTCATGCTGTTAATGGTAAAACAGGAGCCTTTTTCTGGGAGTAGGCCTGCATGGTACTAGCTTTCTTCATCTTTGATATTTATCATAGCCCATGCTTAAATCGTGGTTTGGCTTTCATCTTCCTTGGATAATAAAACTTTGTAAGTAGCTATCCACCGTCACTCATCTGTTGTACTGTGATGGCTTGTTTGTTGCTGTGAGGCTAGAGGCTATACCACTGGTATTTCAGAAACCATCAGGGTCACCCATGGTGGACAGGTTTCAGTGGAGCTTCCAGACTAAGACAGGCTGGAAAGAAGGATAGGGCTATCCACTTTCGAATAATTGACCAGTGAAAACCTTATGAATAGCAGTAAAACACTGATATATTACAGGAAAAATTTATGAATATTCCTGGAACATTTCTGATATAGTGCCAGAAGGTGAGCCCCTCGAGGGTTGGAAGGCACTCAAAATAAGACTGGGAAATTGTTGCCTCCTCAAAGTAGAGTCAACCTTAATGACGTGGATGAAGTAAAGCTTTTGGGAGCTCCACTTGCTGATGTGGCATGACTCAAAATGGGAAGAAACAGCTGCAAACATCTATTCAGAATGTGGAATGTATAAATGCAGGAAAATTGGAATTTGTCAAAAATGAAATTGAATGCATAATTATCAATATCCTAGGCATTACTGAGCTGAAATTGACTGGTATTAGCTATTTTGAATCAATCATGTGATCTACTGTGCTGGGAAGGAAAAATTGAAGGGGAATGGCATTGCATTCATCATCACAAAGAATGTTTCAAAATCTATCCTGCAGTATAGTGCTCTCAGTTATAGGTTAATATCCATACCCCTATAAGGAAGACCTTGTAGTTAATAGTTAGTACTACTGTCATTCAAATTTATGTACCAACCACTAAAGCCAAAGATGAGGATGTTGAAGATTTTTACCAACTTCTGCGGTCTAAAACTGACAAAACATGCAATCAAGATGTGTTGATTATTATTCATGATTGAAATGTGAAAGTTGGAAACAAAAAAGAATCACCAGTAGTTGGAAAACATGGCCTTGGTGATAGAAATGATGCCAGAGATCACATGATAGAATTTTGCATGACCAATGACTTATTCATTGCAAATGCCTTTTTTCAACAACATAAATGGGAGTATACCCATGGACCTTGCCAGATGGAATAAACAGGAATCAGATTGACTACGTCTGTGGAAAGAGACGATGTAGAAGCTCAATATCATCAACCAAAACAAGGCCAGGAGCTGACTGTGGAACAGACCATCAATTACTCATATGCAAGTAAAGTAATTAAAACAGGTCAATGAGAGCCAAAACATTGCCTTGATTATATTCCATCTGAATTTAGAGGCCATTTTAAGAATAGATTTGACACATTGAACACCAGTGATCAAAAACCAGAGGATTGTGGGATGACATCAAGAACATCATGCATTTACTAGTAATACAAAATTACCCACACTTATTACAGAAACAACGGAAGACAGAATTGGAGTAACCTTCCAGAAACAACCAAACACCTTGAGAGAGAGAATCACTGGGCCTGCCAACTCAGAACCATAGTATTGGGGGACACCAAGCTCAATTGGCACAACATAGTACAGAAAAATCTTGTTCTACAACCTACTTTGGTGAATAGCAATGGGGGTCTTAAAAGCTTTTGAGGGGCCATCTAAGATGCAACTCTTGGCCTCCTCTCATCTGAAGCAAAGAAGAGTGAAGAAAATCAAAGCCATTTGGAAGCAATTAGTCCAAGGATATGAACTAGATGGTGCCTGGCTACCAATGCCAACCACTTGGGAAGGGATTAAAACTGGAGTTCCTGGGTAGAGTGGGAGGAAAAATGTGGAACAAAATTCAAAAACACAAAAATGACCAGTATTACTGGTCTGATAGAATGTTGTGGAACTGCCAAGACTATGGCCTTGGGATACCCTTTGGGCCTAGGATTAGACTCACTCCCAGAGATTGGTTTTTAGCTCAACAGTCGAAAAATTTACACGCTGAACACCCACCCTAGGGTGATGCACCAACCTAGTCTAGGGAGATACACCCCTAGAGCAATCAGCCACGGGGCACCAGAGGTGCAGCATTTACATGGAGGGAAAGCTGGACAGACGGAAATGCATACTTAAGAAGGGCACAGGGAGGGAATGGTCACAGGGATGGGAAGGGAGGAGAGTGTATTATGGTCGGGATGGTAATCAGAGTGTGAAATCAAATGTACACGAGCTGTGGAATGTAATACAAATTCTGCACCCAAAGCACAATAAACAATAAAGAAATAAACCATGCTGTACCCTCTTGTTCTGTTCAAATGACTGCCTTTTGGTCTATGAACAGGTTCCTCATGAACGTAGTGAAGTGTTCTGGAATTCCCATTCTTTGCATTGTTATCTATCACTTGCTGTGTTTTTATTGGATAGTCAATAAAACACAGGTAAACACCAAAAGAAAAAAAAAAAGAAGGCCATCATGCATGAAGAAAGCAAAGGCTCATTAAAAAGACAGGAAAGGAAGAAGAGACCAAAATGGGTGTCAGTAGAGACTCTGAAACTTGCTTTTGAACAGAGTAGCTAAAGTGAGTGGAAGAAATGACAAGATAAAAGAGCTGAACACAAGATTTCAAAGAGCAGCTCAGGAAGACAAATTCAATCATTATAATGAAATGTTCAAAGACCTGGAGTTAGAAGACCAAAAGAGAAGAATATACTCAGCATTTCTCAAGCTGAAAGAACTGAAGAAAAAAATTCAAGCCTCAGGTTGCAATATTGAAAAATTCTATGGGCAAAATATTGAATGATGTAGGAAGCATCAAAAGAAGATGAAAGGAATACACAGAGTCACTGCACCAGAAAGAAGTAGTTGATGTTCAGCTATTTCAGGAGGTGGCATATGATCAAGAACCAATGGTATTGAAGGAATAAGTTGAAGCTATACTAAAGGAATGGGTTTAAAAAAAAAAAAAGGCTCCAGGAATTGACACAATACCCAATGAGATGTTTCAACAAATGGAGGCTGCACTGGAGGCACTTACTCATCTTTGCCAAGTATTTTGGAAGACAGCTACCTGGCCAAGTGACTAGAAGAGATCCATATTTGTACCCATTCCAAAGAAAGACAGTCCAATAGAATGTGGAAATTATCAAACAATATCATTAATATCATATGCAAGTAAAATTTTGCTGAAGATAATTAAAAAAAACTGTTGCAGTGGTGTATTGATAGGAAACTTCCAGAAATACAGACTGGATTCAGAAGAGGATGTGGAAAAAGGGATATCATTGCTGATGTCAGATGGATCTTGGCTGAAAACAAAGGATACCAGAAAGACATTTACTTGTACAACTGTGTGGATCATAGCAAATTATGGATAACATTGTGAAGAATGGGAATTCCAAAACACTTACCTGCACTCATGAGGAACCTGTACATAGACCAGGAGGCTGGTGTTCAAATAGGACAAGGGGATTCTGCATGGTTTAAAATAAGGAAGGGTGTGCACCAGGCTTGTATCCTTTCACCACACTTAGGCAGTCTGTATGCTGAGCAAATAATCTGAGAAGCTAGACTATATGAAGAAGAACACAGCATCAGGATTAGAGGAAGACTCATTAACAATCTGCAATATGCAGATGACAACCTTCCTTGCTCAAAGTGAAGATGTATCAAAGCACTTGCTGATGATTAAAGACTACAGTCTGCAGTATTGATTGTATCTTAACATAAAGAAAATGAATATCCTAACAACTAGACTAATAAGCAGCACCACGATAAATGGAGAAAAGATTTCATATTATTTGAATTGTCAAAGATTTCATATTCCTTGTGTCCACAATCAACTATCATGGAAGCAGCAGTCAGGAAATCAGACATTGTATTGCATTGGGAAAATCTGCTGCAAGAGACCTCTTTAAAGTGTTGAAGAGCAAAGATGTCACTTTGAAGACTAAGGTGCACCCAACTGAAGCCATGGTTATTTTCAGTCACCTCATATGTGTGTGAAAGCTGGACAATGAATAAAGAAGACTGAAGAAGAGTAGATGCTTTTGAATTGTGGTCTTGACAAGGAAGAGTGCTCCTTGGAAGCGAGAATGGCCAGACTTCTTCTAACCTACCTTGGTCATGTTGTCAAAAGGGACCATTCCCTGGAGAAGTGTATCATGTTTGGTAAAGTGATGGGTCAGCAGAAAACAGGAAAACTCTAAAGACGATGGATGGACACAGTGGCTGCAATGATGGGCTCAGGTATAGCAAGGATTATGAGGATGGAGCATGAGTGGACAGTGTTTCATTCTGTTGTGCATAGGGTCACTGTGAGTCAGAGTCCACTTGGTGGCACTTAACAACAGCAAGAAGAAGTAGCTATCCAAGGCATGCTAAACTTACTGTGGGTGAATAGATAAAGAAATACCAGTTGAACCAGAAATGGAAAGGAGAATGGAGAGAGCGATTGATGCAAGCGAGTAGTTATCTTCTTGTGATTCATAATGTCCAGTCAAGGGAAAATGGGCGGAACCTGAGTAGATTGGACCATGCTAGTGGAAATCTTTGCACCCTGAGCAGGGTAAGATAACTTTCCCAAACCTCAGAGAGCTTCAAATTTTATTCTTTATGAAGATCTGATTTTTCTTTGCAGAAGAAACAGTTTTTGCTTTGGTGCAATGTGGATTTCCTTACTTAGGCAAGTTGACCAGACCAAGTGGAGAGGAAGCTTCCAGAACTTTTGAGGGGGCATTCAATTTTAGCCCCCTTGTCACATAAGGATAATGCCAAAGCAGCTGTGAGGGATCTCTGGTTGCATTGGAATAGATGTCTAGAATCCTCTGTGCATCTTTAGTTTTAGATCTATGATAAACTCTAGAACCAGTCCATTAATATTTTGTACACTGCAATCTCCTTTACCCAACACATATTTTTTCACCTATTGGGAGCTCCCTTGCACTGGTCTGGCTCATTGAGTTCCATAAGCTTGGTCTAGAGATGTCTTCCTCATTAAGTGGGACTGAGGTCTTAATCTCTGGGATTTGGCTGCAGGGTGGGGAGGCCCAAGTACATCTGGTTAAATGATGAAGTCTGTATCTCTACATTCTAATATTTCTAAACCACTGGTTCTCAAAATGTAGTATGCCTCAAAATCACCAGCAGGGGACGTCTTAAGACACAGAATGCTGGGCTCTACCCCAAGAGCTTCTGACTCAGTAGCTATGGAGTGGTACTTAAGAATTTGGTAATAATTAATCCTAATGTATAAGAATTTATTGTATGTTTTAAGGGATTTTGAGTCTTTTCTTACAGTCATTTAAACCGCTGTATAAATTTAGCTCGGTAGTTTAAAATTTTTATTAAAAGCTCTTATTTTAGAGAAAATTACCAAGTGAAAGGATTTCATCATAACAGTATGACACAGATAATTCACCTCAATTTATTTTTCTATGTAATTCCTTTCCCCTTTCCCTCTTCTCTTTTACCCTTCCTTCCTTTCCCAGAGTATGGAGATAATTTACTAAGTTTGCAGTCATGTCAGGAGAGACAGACATGGAAAAATATGCAATAACATGTAACAGGGACTATAACAGAAGTATATATGTGTACAGTAGTGAAGAAATGAGAGCAATTCAAGAAGATGGCAAGAAAAGTATCTCAGAGTCAGAGCAGAAGAGCTAGAATGGGATTTATAACCAAGTTAGAAGACTTAAAACGGCATTAATTCTATAGTGTTTTTCCTGCTTGGCAGTGAATTTTAACTTGTGCCCCTGAATGAAAAAATTGTAATGTGGTTAGACCTTGAACAAAAGCAAAGAACATGGTATGCTTATACTTTTAACCCTTTCATAACTGAGTTATATTCTGCTTTGAATTTTTTGTTGATACCATGTTTTTATTAATGGAAGACATGCTGAATCAAGGAGCATTCAAAGAATTTTGTTATTATGTGAGACTCTGAGGTAGGATTATATGGGATACAAGTATTAGTCTGGATTCTGGGGGAGAGGTAAAATTATGTGAGACACATATATCCCTCTGGACTCTGCAGTGTTAGAGCTCTTGACCAAAAACCCAAAACCCACTGTTACCAAGTTGATTCTGACTCATAACACCCTATAGCACAGAGTAAAACTGCCCCATAGGATCTTCAAGGCTATAAATATTTACAGAAGCAGATTGCCTCATCTTTCAGTCACAGAGCAGCTGGTGGGTTTGAACTGCCAACTTTTTGCTGTAACCACTGTGCCACAAGAGTTCCTTAGATCTCTTGACAGTGCATACAAGTTAAGGTGCCTGAAAGTGCAGTATTCACATGAATATGGAATCACTGCAAGAAAGAAAACTTCCAAATAACACACAGGAACCTGAAAATATAGTTACAGGGCTTACCTCTCAGTACAAAAGCCAAAAGAGACAAAAGTTTTGCAAAATCACACCTCCAGCATGCATCACCTCATACAATACCCTGTAAAAACAGTAATGTGCCTACATGCCCATTTCTTCTGTTTCAAACAGTTATACAGGTCCCCTCCTGATGGCTGCATGCAATGTCAGTGGGAGAGCAAACTGAAAAAAAAAAAAAAACCACTGCTATCGATTCTGACTCAGAGAGTCCCATTGGGTTTTTGAGGTGGTAAATCTTTATAGAAGTAGATTGCCCAGTCTTGCTTCCACAGAGTGGCTGGTGGGTTTGAACCACCAACCTTCTGTTTAGCAGGCTGTCAGATACCTTAGGCACTGTGCTACCAGAGCTCCAGTGGGAGATTAGCTGCCCAATAAACTCCAGAGGAGGAAAATGTAGCTGGGCACTATATGTCCTGTAGTCATGAAAGGGTTATAGAAAATCACACCTATAGACTCAGAGATAGTTACATACTAATTTTATCATCTGGTAACGTATTAGAAATATTTTAGAGAAGTTGAAGAAAGTCTACATTATAGTTGCATAAACTAATAGATTCTGGATCCACTGAGACACACAGACTCTAGGGCTGCTCCAGGAGAGACCTGGCTGTGAGAACACAGTTGCAAAACACATCTGAGAGGAAGATCTTTGCTATGAACAGGCACCACCAGCTTAGCAGCCTTTCTGGAACAGCTAGGGCTAGGAGCAAGTGTGTGGTACTCACTCACCTGAAAAATCATGTTCTAATAATGTAAGCCAGGCCACTTCTCAAGAATCAACTTCCCAAGAATTCTGGACACATATGTTTAGACCTATGCTATACTAGCTTGTAGGATGTGTGCCTCAATGAATCACTGAGGCATTAGGAAAAAAGCAGGAGAACAAGGTGAAGAGAGCAATTTTTAAGTACATGGCTTTTGTATTTAAATCCCAACTCTGTTATTTACTACCTTTGTGATTTTGAGCAGATCACTAAGCCTCAGTTTCCTTGTCTATAAAATTAGAATATGATATAAAATTTTAATGAGAATAAAATAAAATAATATATGAAAAGTGTTTGGCACATTGTAAGTACTACAGTAAGGTTACTATAACAACAGCAAAATAAATGACAAAGAAAACAAGCATTTCATATAAAAAACAAAGAACTCATTACAGTCAGGTTGATTCTGACTCGTAGTGTGATTGATTCAATCTGGAGACTTCTTGGAAAGATATGTGTATCTACCAGTACCCTCTAAGGAGTTAATTCAACAGAGTTGCTTTAAAATTATAAATTACTTTAGACAGAGAATCACAAGTTTATCAGTGTGGCACCTGATAAATTTGGGAGAATCTCAAATTTATTTTTATTTATTATTCATCATTTGAGTTGAGACCCTGAACTCACAAACACAACATTAAAGAGAAACTTGTTGAATTTTTTCAAGTAATTATTAAATAATTTTCAAAGAAAATACTTTGTTTTAGTGGGATAAGGTTACTTATGGCAAGCTAAACTTTGAAAACAGAAGTGTCAAAGTGATGATATATTTAATTAAAGGAAAAGCAAAAAGACTCTTCCCTAAGCAGCCAGATTTATACATGTGCCCATACAAAGACTTTAGGGTTGTGATACTTATGTTTTATTGGCAAGAATGATCTTCAAACCTACTCTCTTAAGGAATCTTTAACTTAGAACTTTTGTAAATCTGACTTCACTGATAATTATTTTGTTTTTACAAAATAAGCACTCTTACAATCAGTCGAAAGATAAATTAAAAATAAAGATGCTTGGGCTGGAAGCCACTTGCTAGGTACCAGGCACTAAACTAAGTTCTTTGCAAGTATTACCTTTATTTAATCTTCACAAGAACTCAATGATATGTTTCCATTTTCCAGATAAGAGACATAAGTCTTAGAGAGGTTTTTCACTTGTCCAAAGCTTTCAGCTACCAGTCAGCTGGTAAGTGACCAAGTGAGGATTTGAACCTAGTTTCTTTATACATGTACGACAGAGCCGTCATGCTATGGTTTAACCTGCCCTGAGGCATAATCAAATTACAGATCACCTTCCATAGCCCAGTACCTATTGCTAGTTACCCACAGAGATAGTCCTTCAGCTTTAGTGCCTTTAGCAAGATGCCCTGTGATCCCTGCCTGCAGATGTAGGTACATGCTGGCCTGAGCCTGGAGATCCCTGGGCTTCCCGCAGGTGCCCATAGGAAGTCTAGGGTCGAGGGTGATCTCTTCAGGCCCGTGTTGGTCCTACGTTGAAGCTACGACAGTGCATTACCAGGACAGATTTACTTTCCATTTCCTTGCTTGTGATGAAGAGTGGCCTACTGGGGCCTAACGTGGGCTCTTTAGAAGCAGGAAGGGCTATGCCTCAGGTAGTCCTCAGGTGCCTAGTCTTTTTTTCTTGAGATGTTTCAAGGAAGACCTACTTCAGAAAGGAAAGCTTTCTCTTCTGACCCAAGAAGGCTTTAAAATAAAACCTTGAATTTCTTGCTTTGCAACTTTACCTTTTACCCCCTTTGGTAATTTTATTTCTAGTACATATTGTGTGTTTTCCCCTAATTCAGGGTAATGAGGCTGCGTGGAGGTACTATGGACCCAGTCCGTCCCTCCTTAACCACTTGTGACCCAGACGTCTGAGTGAATCAGGCCTATTCAGCCCAGGCCTTCTTGGAGCTGGGCCTACAGTTTATCTGGACTGCAGAGACAGCCAGCTGGGACTAAGCCAGCATTCATTTGTTTTCTTGTATCTACTATATGCAAATATTAGATCTCACCTTTAGTAATTCATAGAAAAGAAGAATTTTTGTTTTCCTGGAATGTCCAGGAAAATATATGTGGAAACTTCTAGCTGTGATATGCAGTCTCTCATTTTATTACCAACAATAATAATAATAATAACCTGTATAAAATAAAGCTGTTCCATTTGCTATTAACAAGGAAAAACAATAGTATGAATAGAGTATGTTTCTATAGATCTTAGAGAGTTATAAATGTGGTATTTTGGCTAAATGTTTGTTGTCATCTTCCTTCTCTCTTTCAGAGACACACACATAACCTATGTTTGCAAATTTTAAAGAAATGTAGTAGAATATGTCCAATACTAATACTAATTCTGGAGACTAAAACTGTTCCATAAACATTATAATATATATATATATATATATATATGTAAATTATATACATAGATATACATAATATATATGTGGAATGTATATTATATGTATGTGGTATTGTAACATTAACATTATAACAGTCTTATGGGAGCTCTGGTAGCGTAGTGCCTAAGGCACTTGACTGCTAACCAGAAGGCTGGTGGTTCAAACACACCAGCCACTCCTCGGAAGGAAAATGAGGCAATCTACTTCTGTAGTGATACTGCCTTGGAAACCCAAGGAGGGGTCGCTATGAGTTGGGTCCAACTCGATGGCCTATAACAACAACAACAACAACATGAGTATTATTATTATCATTTCCATTTTACAATGAGGGACTGGCACAAAGAGGTTAGGTAACTTGTTCAACATCATACACACAGTTGTTAATGGTAGGGAAGAAGTTCAAATTCAGGTTGTGAGGATGAAGTCTATGTGCTCAATTACTAGACTGTGCTGCCTTCATGATTAGATGTTTCCTGGGTGACTCGGGAGACACTTCAGATTTTTGTGGTAACTCAGAACTCACCATTAACATCCTTAGGTAGGAGTTTGGGTTAGTAGAAAGAGCATTGGACCAGGACTTGGGTGAACAGTGTGGTTGCCCTCGTTCTATCACTTACTAGTTGTGCATGACCCAAGCATGGCTCTTAAACTGAATCTCACTTTCCTCATTTACAAAATGGACACCCTTCACAGAGTTGTTGTGAGGACAGATGACATAATGGATGTGAAAGACATCTGAAAACACTTGAGGTGCTACAAATATTCAGAAATGATCACAGTGTAGTCCTAGAGATGGGAGAAGGGTAAAACAGGGATACCTTAAAATTGCTTCTAAAAAATAATATATCCCTGATTTCTGAGCATTTTCTTGACATTCATCTGTTTGTCATAAACACCATGTGTATGGCATTTGGGATTTCCAGAATTTATTCGCTTATGTTTGTATGTGCCCTTCCTATTCTGGGCCTTTCCACTGGTCTTACCTACTTGATCCCATTATCACATCTTAGTTTGACAAGGTTCCTGTTGGAATTCCAAGCTAGAACTTTATCAGTGTTAACCCAGTACCCTTTTCTCTTGTCTTTACCTTAAAACAAATTCACAACCTGAAATGTGTTCCTTTTTGGGAGAAATGAAAGGTGTTAAACTCCTCCTTGGAATAGGATTCTGCCTATGGATCCTGCCACTGCTACCATGGATAACAAAAGTTATTCCAGGAAAGAATCCATTTTTCTTCCCTTCAGGTGTAAGAAGGATTATTTAGTTATTTATGCCTTTCACCTGAGAGACTTGAATCCCGAAATGCAAATGAAATTTTCCTGTATAAATTTTAATCAAGCAAAATCAAAGATGGTCAAAATGGAAGGGTCTCATTTGAGCTGGACTAAGCCATATTTGTCAGAAAGGAAAGCTGAGAGTCAACAGGAGAGACCTATCTGGCATCACTCAACAAATTAGGGCCAGAGGAGGCCCAGACCCTTGTCATGACTTCTAGCCCAGGGCCAGTTTTACTTTATGACCTTGACCCTTGTATTGAGAAGCTGAGGGTGTTTGGGTTGGTTGGTTTGTTTCAGTGCTTTGTATTATTACTGAGCTTTCTTCTGCTCTTCTGCAAGGAGCTCCTTCCTTTCCTAAGTGTTTGTTCTTTGTTACTTACAGACGAAGACTGCATAAACTGGGTGTGTCGAAGGTTACTCAGGTGGATTTCCTGCCAAGGGAAGTAGTGTCCTACTCCAAGGAGACTCAGACTCCTCTGGCCACTCATCAGTCCGAAGGTAAGCTTTGTCCTTTGGTTACTTGCCGTGTTATCTCTGGAGAAATTGTCAGGTAGTAATATCCTTCTTGTTTGTCTCATTACTTACCATGAGAGAATCTTATAGTGTAAAAGCATAACAACACACGGAAGCCAAAAGCTCCTTTGGCTCTGATTTTGAAAGCATTGGAGAAGAAGCCAGTAGTACCCCTCCAAGGAACCAGTGAACTTTAAAATGAACATTAGTGAGATCACACTTGGTCAAAACTGTGAGGAAGGGGAAAATCATAAAACTACAATACAATAGAAGCTTTTCTTATCAATAAGAAGAGTATGTACATTAAGAGTCATTATTTGCAGGGGTCATCAAATTATAGCCCCACCCCCATTTTTGTAAATAAAGTGTTACTGGAACACAGCCACACCTATTCATTTATGTCTATGGCATCTTTCTCACTAAGGTAGCAGAGTTGAGTAGTAGAAACTTTATCGTTCACAAAACCTAAAATAATTACTATAATCTATCCCTGTACAGAAAAAAAAGTACCAACCTCTGATTTATACCTTTGCCAATTCAGATGATAGCACCTAAAATTTCTTATCATAATTTTAAAATATTTCCCATACAGGCTTCACAGAACCAAAAAAACAAACTCCCTGCCATCTAGTCGACTCTCACTCATAGTGACCCACTTTGGGTTTCTGAAGTAGTAAATCTTTATGGAAGTAGATTGCCCAGTCTTCCTTCTGCGGAGTGGCTGGTGGGTTTGAACCGCCAACCTTCTGGTTAGCAGTCAAATGACTTACATACTATGCTACCAGAGCTCCTTAAGCTTTACATGGATGAATGTAAATTGAACTTCATGCATACTAAAAATCACATAAATCTCAGTAAATCACAAAAAATACACTGTGATAGTTGGAGCTGTGTGTCAATTTGGCTGGACCACAATTCTATGTGATTGAAGCAATTGTGATGTGGGTTGTGCCAATGATGGGATCATACCCGTTTTGAGCAGCCAATCCGTTGAAAGGGAGTTTCCCTTGGGCTGTGGCCTGCTTCCAGTATATTTATGGACATCCTGGGAAAAGAGAGACTCCTCTGTGGATTGGGATTCTGTTGTGCTGGCTGCAACTCTCCGTAAGCCAACAGTCTACCATTTGGCCTGGAGATCTTGGATTTGTCATTCGTTGGAGTCCACAGCCAGTATACTGCCTGCCAACCTTGAGCTCCTCAGCCCCTACAGCTGCATGAGTCAGGAAAAGCCTCCAGCTTGATGTTTGATCCAAGAACTTTGGACTTACCAGCTTCTATAAATGTGTGAGCCATTTTCCTAGGATAAATTTCTCTATATATATATACATAAGCTTTCCTGGTTTTGTTTGTCTGGAGAAACCAGTCTAACACATACACAAATTTAAAAAAAAAAAAGCTAATAAATTGCTTCCTAGAAATAAAAAAAATTACACCAAAGCAAAATTATACAAATGTGAAAAATGGAGGTGTATATAACTAAAATAGGATGAGCAAAGATTGTATTGTTAGAGCATAACATTGTTATAGCTAAGCACTATGGCCTTCGTGATAGAAATGATGCTGGAGACTACATGATAGAAATTTGCAAGACCAATGACTTATTCATTGCAAATACCTTTTTCAACAACATAAATGGTGGCTATACACATGAACTTCACCAGATGGAGTACGCAGAAATCAGATTGACTACATCTGTGGCAAGAGGCAATGGAGAAACTCAGTATCTTCAGCCAAAACAAGGCCAGGAGCTGATGGCGGAACAGACCATCAACTGCTCTTATGCAAATTCAAGTTGAAGCTGAAGACAATTAAAACAAGTCCATGAGAGCCAAAATAATGATCTTGATTATATCCTACCTGAATTTAGAGACCACCTAAAGAATATATTTGATGCATTGAACACTAATGACCAAAAACCAGAGGAATTGTGGGATGACATCAAAAATGTCATCCATGAAGAAAGCAAAAGGTTATTACAAAGACAAGAGAGGAAGAAAAGGCCAAAATGGATGTCAGAAGAGACTCTGAAACTTGCCTTTGATGGAGAGTAGCTAAAGCTACAGGATAAAAGAGCTGAACAGAAGATTGCAAAGAGCATCTCAAGAAGACGAAACCAATTATTATAATGAAATGTAAAAAGACATGGAGTTAGAAAACCAAAAGTGAAGAACATGCTCAGCATTTTTCTTCTGAAAGAACTGAAGAAAAAATTCAAGCCTCACATTGCAATTCTGAAATATTCTATGAGCAAAATATTGAATGATGCAGGAAACATCAAAAGAAGATGGATGGAATACACAGTCCTATACCAAAAGAATTGGTAGATGATCATCCATTTTAGGAGGTAGCATAGGATCAAGAACCAGTGGTATTGAAGGGAGAAGTTGAAGATGCACTAAAGGAATTGGTGAAAAACAAGGCTTTGGGAATTGATGGAATACCTGTTGAGATGCTTCAACAAACGGTGCATTTGAGGCACTCACTTAGCTATGCCAAGAGATTTGGGAAACAGTTACCTGGCCAACTGACTGGAAGACATCCATATTTGTACCCTTTCCAAAGAAAGGTGATCCTACAGAATGTGGAAATCATTGAACAGTATCATTGATATCACATGCAAGTAAAATCTTACTGAAAATAATTAAAAAACAGTTGCAGCTGTATATTGACAGCTTTCAGAAATGCCAGCTGGATTCAGAAGGGGACATGGAGTGAAGGATATCATAGTTGATGTCAAATGGATCTTGACTCAAAGCAAAAAAATACCAGAAAGATGTTTACTTGTGTTTTATTGACTATGCAAAAGCATTTGATTGTGTGGATCATAACAAATTGTGGATAACGTTGAGAAGAATTGGAATTCCAGAACACTTAATTGTACTCTTGAAGAACCTGTACATAGACCAGCAGGCTGTCGCTGGAACAGAACAAGGGGATACTGCATGGTTTAAAATCAGGAAGCGAGTATGTCAGGTTGTATCCTTTCACCATACTTGTTCAATCTGTATGCTGAGCAAATAATCCGAGAAGCTGGAGTATATGAAGAAGAGCGTGGCATCAGGAACTTTGCTTGCTGAAAGTGAGGATGACTTGGAGTACTTACTGATGAAGATTAAGACTACAGTCTGCAGTATGGATTACATCTCAACATAAAGAAAACAAAAATCCTCACAACTGGACCAATAATCAGCATCATGATAAATGGAAAAAGGACTGAAGTTATCAAAGACTTCATATTACTTGGTTAGTGCCTAAGGCACTTGATTGCTAACCAGAAGGCTGGTGATTCAAATCCCCCAGCCACTCCTCAGAAGGAAGGTTGAGCAATCTAATTTCGTAGTGATACTGCCTCGGAAACCCAAGGAGGGGTTGCTTTGAGTCGGGTCCAAACCAACAGCACGTAACAAGAACAACAACAACAACAATCAGCGCTAACGGATGCAGCAGTCAAGACGTCGAAAGATGTATTGCATTGGGCAAATCTGTTGCAAAAGACCTCTTTCAAGTGCTGAAAAGCAAAGATACCTCCTTGCAGGCTAAGATGTGCCTAATCCAAGCCATCGTATTTTCAATCGCCTCATATGCACGTGAGAACTGGACAATGAATAAGGAAGACCAAAGAATAGTTCATGCTTTTTGAGTTGTGGTGCTGACAAAGAATACTGAAAGTACCATGGACTGCTAAAAGAACTAACAAATCTGTCCTGGAAGAAATACAGCCTGAATGCTCCTTGGAAGTGAGAATGACCAGACTTCATCTCACCTACTTGGGTCATGTTGTTAGATCATTCTCCGGAGAAGGATGTCATGCTTGGTAAAGTGGAGGGTCAACGAAAGAGGGGAAGGCCTTCGATGAGATGAATTGACACAGTGGCTGCAGCGAAGGGCTCAGGTATAGTAGGGGTAGTGAGGCTGGCACAGGACCGGGCATTGTTTTGTTCTGCTCTACATAAGGATTCGGAGAAGACTCGATGGCATGT
>NW_006921650.1:2020544-2029395 GCF_000298275.1 Orycteropus afer afer | reverse complement strand
TTTTTTTTTTAAAAAAACCATATACCTCAGATACTGGAAATGGTACAGAAATATTTACAAGGGAAGGTAAATGAAGGATGAAAAGGCATCAACTCTCAACTTTTACACTGGAACACATCAAAAGAAAAAGTCTGTACATTCCATTTTGTTACAGCAGAGAGCTTGGGAGCTCTCATTATGCTGTGATCCAAGCAGCAGGAAAGGAGGAATTTATTTCTCAGCTATTGGCAGTTCTTTGTTTTGTTAACAAGACCCATGGAGCTTTTTTGTGGTGGTAGGCATTTAGATTGTTCAAATTCCACAATACAGATTTGAACTCAAAGCCAACTACCGTAGCTCTCGACATTAAAGCAATTCCTGATGAGTTTAGACAGGAACAACTTAGATTTGGGTTCAGCAAATTATCCTCTCACCGCAGACTAGTCCTTGACCTTTGGCTGCCCAGAGCTACATAGCCACCTGGCTGTGGAAGGTGCCAGAGCTGAAAGGCAACAGGGTGAGCCAGTCAGCAGGGAGGTTCTACCACATGGCAGACTTGGATTTGCTCCCAAGATGGAGCCTGAGCAATAGAAATGTTTTTATGAAGACTACAGATATTCAGAGGCAAGAAACAACTACCTACCAAATTTTATGACACAATGGGGCTCTTTAATGGCTAACATATGATAATATTTAGAGGTGATCTAAAGGTCTGTTTTACCTGTTATTGCATGTAGTATACAAAGGAATATGGATTATTTCTTAAGTCACTGTTTGTGGAAATTTAATAATATTCAAGCTTACACTCTCAGAGCATTGATCTGTTCTATAGCTAATTAAGTTCTAGTACATTCACAATTTCCTAAAAGTTCCCATTTTACTTCTATAATGAAATGTAAAGTACTTTGGACTTGCCCAAGCTTAATCTTCCTTTCTCTACTATGCGCTATAATGAGTACTCTCTTCATGTTGTTGTTGTTATGTGCTATCGAATCGGACCCTACTCATAGTGACCCCTCCTTGGGTTCCTGAGGCAGTATCACTACAGAAGTAGATCGCCCAACCTTCCTTCCGAGGAGTGGCTGGTGGGTTTGAACCTCCAACCTTCTGGGTAGCAGTCAAGTGCCTTATGATCATAGTGACCTGTCATGAGAAACTTGCCAGAAGATAATTTGAACAAAGATTTGGTAATAAAGTCCCCATGAATACTGTTCATTCAATTCAAAGTTGTATTCTTTCTTCTCTGCTTAGGCTGTTGGTTACAGAAGAAGAAGGCTGAGGATAGGACATACCGATTTGGAGAACAGGGTCTCTACATTCCCAAAACATTTTAATCAAATGCTTTTTGTTCCCAACAAATGAAAAAAGGAAGAAGTTATGGTTCCCTGCAAACTGCTTCATACTTGACTATTATTAAATATTTCCCTGACTAACCTCAAGATCCTCAGGGGAAGGAGCTGGTCTTCTGTATCTTTACTATTGTTAGTACCTGGCCATTGAACAATGCAGATGATGCCAGAAATCTCTTGAAACTCCAGACTCTATAGTGAATCCTGGGAGAGTAAGAATTTCACAAACTACTGAAGAGCAGTAAGTCTATCTGAAGGAAAAAGGAGGAACATTATTCTACCTGTTGATAGTTTAGAAGAGTTCCTTGATCTTCCTTTCTTCTTTATGTTATCTTATAATAAGAATTTTGTGGCCTCATCTTGGCCACTCACCTCCCTCCAGGTCACAGTCGTGCCTTATTTAAGTAAGTCTATGACTGGTGAACCAAGGAGAAGCATGACAAGCAGGGGGAAAATCCAGAGTAAGGAGCTATTCTAGAAGACAAATTGATTCCTCTTCCATGATGGAGAAAGATCAAAGAGATAAATTTGGTTGATTCTTCTTTCACAATGTGATCCAATATTGGGGGGTTGAAATTGATGTCTAGTTAGGCAATAGCCAGGGTAGCCTTAGGGGAACTGGCCCTTGTATAGTCTACATCTCTGCCATTGTAGACACTTCATGAGTCCGTTGAGAAAGCACTTGTGCAGCTGAACACAGAGGATGACTTATATGTTAGAACATGTCATCTCTTCCATCTGTTTATTAATAGTTTGCTCCCTAGTGGGTAAAGTTTGATTGTATGTAAGCATTCTGTCTCCAGTTATGTCTTGAAAGTCCTCTCCATATGCCTCTTTTCATAAACCTTGTGCCACCTGTGTCCTCTAATCATGATCTTTCAGCCGAAATATTAGTCATTGTCATATTGTAATCTTTCAAGAGAAGTAGACAATGAGATATGTTACTGAAAACTCTTTTCATTCAAGGGGAATTGATGGCGTTCCTTCTCCACAGAAGTAAATGGGGTTGTCATTTCATCAGTCTACTTCTGGCTTTGGCCAGCATATGACTTAGAATTTCCTGTAGTGTAAGCAAAGATGTTTTCTCCACAGGCAACTAGTCATAGTACATTTCTCACGAGGTTAAAGGAGATGTGAGGATGCAGCAGAGGTAAGTAAACTGGAGAATATGCACCACTGGCTCGTGTGCATTGTTTGCTGTGGCCCATTATATAACACGTGCTTTTGCTGATGAGGTGAATGTGGATCAGCCTGACTTTGTGGCTAGTAGATCAAATAATATCCAGTTCATCAGTTCATAATGCATAGTTGTTTCCCATGGTCACATAGACCATTGTTATCTCATGATAAGGGTTTAATCTCTACTCGGGTCTAGTAGCAAACCAAGAACAATCTCTCAAAAGGAGAATAGTAACACCACGAAGAGACTATACTATTGCTTAGGAGATTTCCCTACTGGGAGGGATTCATCTGATGTGTCACAGACATTAGGCACTAGTAGATCAGCTGGACCATATTTCCAAGTAGAGCAGCCATTTGAAAGTGGAAGCCTTTTGAGTCACTTGGTAAATGGATTGTATAAGTACATGTGAATGTTGAGCATGCTGCCTGCAAAGGCCAGAACAGTATACCAAGTATTTTGATCCAGTATTAGAGAAACAAGGTATTTGCCGTATGCTTTAGAATTTGCCAGACCATCGTAGTTGTTGTACTAGATCACTAAACTTTTAGAAACTTTCCTGAAGTAGAAGGTCCCTATTGTTTTATAGGATATTTTTTTCTCCTACCTTCCTGTGTACATACGCCTCAACATAGTATTGAAGATACCAGCTATAGCTTATACTCTAGGTCTTGTTGGTATGATGTCCTGAGTGAAGATGAGAAGATTGAGGTCTATGGAAAGAGCCAGAGGGCTGACTCAACTTTGCTATAAGATGAAGATACAAAGAGAAACCAAACTCCAAACCAAACTGCTGTCAAGTCGGTCCCAACTCATAGCGACCCGTCCTTGGGTTTCCTAGGCAGTATCTCTGTGGAAGTAGATTGCCCAACCTTCCTTCCAAGGAGTAGTTGGTGGGTTTGAAGTGCCAGCCTTCTGGCTAGCAGTCAAATACCTTAGGCACTACTCCATCAGAGCTCCTGCAAAGAGAAAGGAGGTGGGCCTTCTTTGGCTGTCAAATAAGGATTAGTGCACAATGTGGTTGCGAGTACTTGCAGACCTCCATATTCTTCCCAGTATCCAATATCCCATTATTTCCTGATTGGTGCTGTCACATTCACATAAGAGACCTGGAGAGGCTAGGAACTACAGATGTTATTCAGGAACACACAGAATTTAAATTTAGTGCTTGTTTTGGCAAACATTTTTTATAGAAACTTATCATGACCAAAGAACCCACAGGTCCATGCCTTGAGCTACAATATAAAGATTTAAGTTTTTCATCTCTTCTTTAAGCTATCCAGTTCCGTTTGAAGCAGCCACCTCACCCTAACATCTTTAAATTCTTCATACCATTCACATTATTCAGTATCAGTGACAATTTGATCCTTTAAGCCTTTCCTTTCAGTGGACACTTCTTTAAAGATAGCCACAGAAGGAAAAGTATTTAGCTATTTGTTATGGCTGACAGAGTCTCATTCCTCCTGAACTCTAACTAAGTTTTCAATTGTCTTTTCCCTCAGTTGGGGCAGATAACCAACACCAATTTTCTTAGTGACTGCCTTCAGATATCAATGTCTGTACTAGTCTGGGTTCATCATTGCTAAAAATAGAAATGAACTGTGCTTAATTTAAACAGAAATTTGATGTGTTGGAAAGATACAGAATTGGTGAAAAAAGTGATGAGAAATTAGAGAATTAATTTGGAAGTGGAAAGGAAGTAAGGCAACTAAACAGCTGACAGCACAGTAAGGTCATGCCACTGTACCTGCCTAGTTAGAACACATGAACTTCTAGCCTCTGGGGACTAGACATCACTGTTACATTCAGGACTTAAACTCTGTAGCCACTATTGACTTGAGAGCATCTAACTTTCCCTGCCCCTTGAGAGTACTCCTTTGAAATTTAAATAGCTATATGGAAGTAACCCACCAGCCACTCCTCAAAAGGAAGACTGGGCAATCTGCTTCTGTAGAGATACCACCTTGGAAACCCAAGGAGGGGTTGCCATGAGTTGGAACTGACTCAACAGCAGTGAGTAGGCCTAGGTGGCATGTCCTTGCAGGAACTATGAGGAGCAAGACAAAGAAATAACTGCCTCCAGGCTAGCTTCTCTAATATCTGGGGAGTCTATGACACTGCTTTACTTTATTTTGGAATACTCTACTCCAAAAGGGAGCTCTGGTAACCTAATGCCTAAAGCACTTGACTGCTAACCAGAAGGCTGGCGGTTCAAACCCACCAGCCACTCCTTGGAAGGAAGGTTGGGCAATCTACTTCCATTGTGATACTGCCTCGGAAACCCAAGGAGGGGTTGGTATGAGTTGGGGCTGACTCGATGGCACATAATAACAACAACAACTACTACAAAAAAAGTATAAAGAGTGTGTGGATGCTGGGTAAACAAAAATATAGAAAATGTCCACTCTAGTGTGAGAGGAAGAAGGTAGAGGGAAAGACAAAATAATATTTGTACCTCTCCTCACTTATCAACATGATTAGTCTCCAAATACTAAGTCATTCTGTGAAAGTTGGTGTTATGTGAAAACGAAGGATAACTATATCAGCTCACAAAATGGAGGATGATTGCATCACTATATAAGTGCCTAATTATATCATTACATAACAGCCAAATCACTAAGAATCACAGCCTAGCCAAGCTGACACATAACTTTAACCATCACAGCCAGCATTACTCTTACCTCACAACTTGGTGTTCATTACTGCCAGATGTACATCATTAATGTGCAAAATAGTTGCATAGTAGATTTTTTACTATTGTCAAAATGCAAAGTGTCAGATAATGAGATATTCAGTAGGTGAGGAGTAGGAGTATTATGTGCCTGGCACACTTACATACACTAGTGCACTTGCAGTGTTGTTGCAGAATTCATTCACCTTATAAATCAGAAGTGCAGAGAGAATGGAACGCCTTTATTTTATCTGTAGCTTTCTATAGCACTATTGGTTCTATCTACTCTCTAGTCCAGTCTGTTATTTTAAACAGT
Source organism: Orycteropus afer afer (assembly GCF_000298275.1). Lineage (NCBI taxonomy): Eukaryota > Metazoa > Chordata > Mammalia > Tubulidentata > Orycteropodidae > Orycteropus > Orycteropus afer. Next base: position 2,023,900 of record NW_006921650.1, on the reverse strand, counting down.
CTCTATTGGTATTTTCGGTTAATCTTGAGTAGAAATGCTCAAACCTTCATAGACCCTCACTCTCACCTTCTTCTCTTTCTAAGATCATGACTAAGTGTAGAGAGAAGAGAGGAGGGGTTTACATGATCTCATAGCCCTGGTGGGGTTGAAGGGATAAGAGGGACTCTGGACTTGTGCCAATCCTTTGCACTATAGTGACTGACATCTACTGTGCTCTGTCATGAAGGCTTTTTCCACGTAGGCATGGGCATCCAGTAGTACAGTATGCAGCTGGTGAGCTTATGATATGCTCTTTTGTCTAGGCAATGTGCCTAAGGAGAATTACCCATTTCTTTCTTAATGACTTGGTCTAGTCTCAGTTCTCATGCCTCCAGATCTTGAGTCTATGTTCTGGCCTCTATCCAGTCCCTGACTTGGAAGTTTACTCTCAGTCCGTGCCATTTAGTCCCTTTATCCACCACAGCAGACCCCATGGCAGACTGGCTCTCACTTCAGTATCCAAGCCTCAGAGGATCTGAAGGAGGCCCAGTAGTGCTCACCAGTTCTTCTATCTTTTTATGCTAACCCCTCTATGAGGATTGGTTACCTGTGGTGAACAACATCTGTTACTAATGGTCTTTTCCCAGAATCCCAAACAAAGGATGTTGTTCAAGGGCCCCTGTCCTTATTTCTCTTTTCATTTTGCTTAACACTCTAGCCCTCCCAATTCTTTGCCTCAGAATGTGGAAATCTAGATATATCTAAACATTTCTTTCTTCTCCTCCCCAAATGCTTCTTTTCTTGCCATTATTCAAACATAAGTTCCCCTATTTAATTTCTTTCATATCATATCTTCATTCTGCAGTAGAGTCTCAATTTTCTACTTTGCTCAACAGAAGGAGTAATCTTTATAATTGTTATTAAGGGAAAGGAATTTAGAATAGCCTTTTTCCTTCAGTTAAACTTAGTTCTAACATATTGTTGGCTTGCAGAATCCAATTTCATAAGGGAGATGAACCATAGTCTTTGTATTTTCATCTTCTATATCAAATTCTAGCTTTGGTGGCTTAGGAGTTAACACATTCAGCCACTAACCAAAAGGCCAGCGGTTCAAACCCACCAGCCACTCCATGGGAGAAAGATGAGCAGTCTGCTTCCATAAAGATTCACTGTCTTGGAAATCTTATGGGGCAATTCTACTCTGTCTGTAGGGGTTCTGTGAGTTGGAATTGATTCAATGGCAGTGGGTGTAGTTTTGGGGTAGGTATATCAAGTTCTAACCTCTCCACCATCAAATGGATGCCCAATGTATACACTAGGGTGAAGGTTATTGTTTTCAGAAAGACAAATAGAAAAACACATCGATAATTTTCAAATACAACCTCCTTTACACACCAAAATGAAGAGGATATGGTTTCTGCTCATCCCTGTTGATCAATACTAGAGTTAAGAAATAACAGGACTAAAGACTTTATTACAGGGCATAACAGACCTTTTTCTCCCTGGAGAATAATTGATATTTTTGTTAAATAAAAGATATATAAACGTTTCACTTCCAACATGGTAGCATGAGGATCTTCTTGGATCCAGTCCCCAGTGAAACTGGGAAAAATTATTTTAAAAAATCAACTATTTAAAATATCTGAAAATATCCTAAAGGCATACAGCAAATGAAGATACTTTTTTTTTTTTTTTTTTCAGGAAAACCTATGATAACCTCATAAGGATAGCAAGACTCTGATGTTTAAACCCTCTTTCCCCACTCCCAGAACAGCATGAAGGAACCTTCATTTTAGATGGGTGCAGACAAGAACACAGGGATCCCTCTCCCATCCCTACTCCATTTAGTCAGAGAGCTACAGTATCTTTCTAGGAGGGGCTGACCATCAGCATTTCTCATCCTGTCCCCAGCTACTTGTTGCAGAGGCTAGTCCTGAAAAGGTGTGGCCAACAAGAGATATGTGCTCCCTTCTTATGCCTAGCCCCCACTTGGGAGGTAGAAGCTCTATTTTAGGTACATGTTTCCTCACCCTAGGTTGTTTGTAAAGAGGAGGTTCCATGCCAGGAGAGGCAAGCTGAGAAAACCAGAAGCTATATCCACTTCCCCCACCACTCCCTGCTGAATGCACCCAAGCTTTAGAGCAGGTGTGTCATTATCGGGGAGAGGCAGGTCCTAAAACAGACAGCTCTGGATCTCTTCCCAAAGAAACTGATTGCATTTGTAGCGGAGTGTGAGAAATTTCAAGTCTAAGGGTGCTCTCAAAACAAAGCAGATTGTGGTAAAAAGCAATTAAGAGGAGACTAGTAGATACATTCTAACTCCAGGTTTTTGCTTATTTCATTATAATAATTTGACTTTGTCTTCTCGAACTGCTCTTTGAAATCTGTTGTTCAACTCTTTTATATTGTCATTTCTTCCTTTTGCTTTAGCTACTCTACATTCAAGAGCAAGTTTCAGAGTCTCTTCTGACATCCATTTTGGTCTTTTCTTCCTTTCTTGTCTTTTTAATGACCTTTTGCTTTCTTCATGTATGATGTTCTTGATGTCATCCCACAATTTGTTTGGTTTTCAGGTCATTGGTGTTCAGTGTGTCAAATCTGTTCTTCAGATGGTCTCTAAGTTCAGGTGGGACATAATCAAGGTCATATGTTGGCTCTTGTGAACTTGTTTAAATTGTCTTCAGCTTCAACTTGAATTTGCATATGAGCAATTGGTGGTCTGTTCCACAGTCAGTTCCTGGCTTTGTTTTGGCTGAAGCTATTGAGCTTCTCCATCGTCTCTTGCCACGGATGTAGTCAATCTGATTCCTGTGTATTCCATCTGGTGAATTCTATGTGTATAGCCACCATTTATGTTGCTGAAAAAGAGGTATTTGCAATGAGTAAGTTGTTGGTCTTGCAAAATTCTATCATGCAATCTCCAGTGTCATTTCTCTCACCAGGGCCATATTTTCCAACAACTGATGATTCTTCTTTGTTTCCAACTTTTGCATTCCAATCACCAGTAATAACAAACATATCTTTTATTGTGTGTGTGTGATTTGGGTGAAGATTTACAGAGAAAATTCACTTTCCATACAGCAGTTCACATGCACTTTCTCTCATGACATTGACCACAATTTACCACAATGCAACATCTCCCCTCCCACTTCTGACCCATAGTTACCTCTTCTTAGTGTCCATTCCTCCATGCACTCCTGCCCCCTGAGCTGTCTCCCTGTGCATAAGCAGCCCTTCTTTCTCCCATGATTGTTTTCTCCAAGGAGTGTATCTATCTCAGGTAAATGTTCAAATCATATGCCTGTCTTTTGTTTGGCTGGAAACCACAGGTGTGGGTTCAATCCCAGACCTGAAGGGCAGCTAGGGGCCATAGTCTC
>NW_006921650.1:2009482-2017219 GCF_000298275.1 Orycteropus afer afer | reverse complement strand
AAAAAAAAAAAAAGGAATGAAGACAAATGAATAGAGCCTCAGAGAAATGTAGGAGACCCTTAAGTGAACATACATGCAGTGGGAACACCAGAAGGAAAGAAGAAAGAGGAAAAAAAATCAGAGAAAATATTTAAAAAGTAGTTGTTGAAAACTTCCCACATTTGATGAAAAACTTAAACACATTCAAGAAGTACAACAAATAACAAATATGATAAACACGAAGAGGACTAACATACAGACAAATCATAGTTAAAATACTAAAAGTCAAAGATCGAAAAAATCTTGAAAGCAGCAAGATTAAACAACTCATCACGTATAAGGGAACTCCAGTAAAATTAACAGCCTATCAGTAGATGCATAAATTGATACTCAAGATGAACAGGGATAGGAGGTCAAACGGTACTATACCCATGATATACATAGGTTTGACAGAGGATATTTCAACATATGTGTTTATATGTGCTTTAAGTATATCCATGAATATAGTAGAACATATAGGGGCAAAGTTACGACATTTTTTTCGCCATAACCGAACACCTTGAGGGATGTGTCACTGAGTCTGAAGGTTCAGGACCATAGTCTCATGGGACATCAAGATCAACTAGCATAACATAGTCCACAAAGACAATGTTTTACAACTTACTTTGGTGTGTAGTGACTGGGGTCTTAAAAGCTTGTGAGCAGCTATCTACGATGCAACTATTGGTCTCTCCCCATCTGAAGCAAAGAAAAGACAAATCAAAAGACACAATGAAATAATTAGTCTAAAGGCTAATAATGTACCACATGAACCCCAGCCTGCACAACCCTGAAGACCAAAAGAACTAAATGGTGCCTGGCTGCCACTGGCAACCACTCTGAAAGGGATCACAATAGGAGGTCCTGGTTAGAGTGGGAGAAAAATCTAGAACAAAACTCAAAATCGTAAAAATGACAAGGTTACTAGTATGATAGAGACTGGCGGAACCCCTGAGACTATGTATGGCCCTTAGACACCCTTCAAGCCTGGAACTGAACTCACACCCATGGCTCAACTTTCAGCCAAAGATTGACTGTCCTGTACAGTGAACAACACAGCAGGGAGGTATGCACTCATTAGAACAATCAACCATGTAAGATCAAAAGGGTGACATCTCCCCAGGGATAAAGCTCAGAAAGCAGGATATGAAAGAGGTGCAAATGGAAATGGAAAATACAGGGAGGAAGTGGGAAGAGGACTGTCATACTGGGAGGACGGCATGCCATGTCACAAACAAAATGTGTATGAATTATATGAAAAACCAATTTGTTCTGTAATTTTCAACCAAATCACAATAAAAAATTTTTAAAAAGAAAGAAGCTATGGAGTCTAGAAGGCAGTGAGATAACATAGTCAAAGTGTTTAAAGAATAACAGTCGACCAAGAATCCCATATTCAGCAAAACTATCTTTCAAAAAAATAAGACAAAATAAACAACTATTCAGATAAACAGTAAACAACTTCTCAGAAACTATTAGAATTTGTTGCTTGTAGACCGACCTCATAAGAAATACTAAAGGAAGTTCTTCACAGTAAAAGCAAGTGATCTCAGACAGTAATTTGAATCTATATGAGAAAGCTAAAACAAAAATTTGTGGTAAAGGTATTATGTAACTACATAAGACAGTATAAATGCTTTTCCCTTCTCTTAACTGATTTAAAAAGCAATTATATAAAACAATATGTATATACTTGTATTTTTGAGCCTATAATATATACAAATACATTTGCCAATAACAGCACAAAGGAGCGAGATGAGAGTAAAGCTGAATTAAGTTAAGAAAATGACTCCAGATGCTAACTTAAATGCTTAGGAGCAAATGAAGAGAATAAAAAATGGAAAATAAGAAGGCTGATACGACATAAACTATACATATATAATTGTTCTCCTTTCTTCTTTCAGTTCTTTACAAGACACAAAATTATATCACATAAAAATTATAACCATACACTTTTGGGTTTGTAGCATATATACATGAAGTGCATATATATAACAATAGTATTACAATAAGGGGGAAAGGGAGTTGAAATATATAGGAATAATGTTCCTTTATCTCATTGGTATTAGTATAAATCTGAAATAGATATAAAAGTTAAGGTGTAAATGGTAAGGCCTGAAGCAACTACTAAAGGAATAACTTAAAAAAAAAAAGGTGAAAAATCATTAAAGAATTAAATTACATTTGAAAATACTCATTTAATTTAGAATAAAGCAGTAAATGAAAAATAGAAGAAGAAAAAGGACATGAAATATATAGAAAACAAAATTTAAAAGACAGACATAAATCCAACTATTGAATATTATTAAGTTGTGAGATTAGGATGCAAGTGGAGCACCTTGATGAAACCAGACTTGCCAGAGCACAATCCACAAGAATCCCAGCTGCAGAAACCATGAATAAGACTGAGTGTGTGACAGGTGTGTGTGACAGGAATATGGTGGCACTACAGGCAAGCAAATTATAAACAAAAGAGACAGTTAAGTGACCTATCAAAAGATGTTCAAGATTGGGACAGAGTACCAGAAGAATAGAGTAGTTTGCAACAGAAAAAAGTATTGATTAAGTGCTAGGAAAAAAAAGAAAGAAAGAAAGAAATCCTGTGATGGCTGGCAGAAAATTTGGCATATGGCCGTAGCATAATCTCAAGAACCTCTGATGATAGGTGGTAATTAAAAAAAAAAAAAAAAAGACAATATGAAGTTATCCAAGATAGGAATATGTTATATCTTGATACTCAAAACCAAAACCCTTTGCCATCAAGTTGAATCCAACTCATAGCAATCTGGTTGGGTTTCCAATGCTGTAAATCTTTACAGGAGTAGATTGCCTCATCTTCCTCCTGAGGAGCAGCTGGTGGGTCTAGCTGCCGACCTTCTGGTTATCAGCCAAATGCCTTATCTACTTTATTGTTGTCGTTAGGTGCCATCGAGTCAGCTCTGACTCATAACGACCCTGTGTAGAACAGAATGAAATACTTCTGGTCATGTGCCATCCTCACAATCAATCATTGCAGTCACTGTCACTCCATCTTGTTGAGGGTCTTCCCCTCTTCTGCTAACCCTCCACTTTACTAACCATGATACCCCTCTCCAGGGAATGGTCCCTTCTGACAACATGACCAAAGTAGGTGAGACAGAGAAGTCTGCCCATTCTCACCTCCAAGGAGCATTCCAGCTGCACTTCATCTAGGACATATTTATTAGTTCTTCTAACAGTCCATTGGTATTTTCAGTATTCTTTGCCAGCACCACACTTCAAAAACACCAACTCTTCTTCGATCTTTCCTATTCATTGTCCAGCTTTCACATGCATATAAGGTGACTGAAAATACCGCTCATCTGTCAGTTTGTTGTACTGTGGTGGCTTGTGTGAGGCTGGATGCTGTGCCATTGGTATTTCAGATACCAGCAGGGTCACCCATGTGGACAGGTTTCAGCAGAGCTTACAGATTAAGACAGACTAGGAAGAAGGAAGGGGCCATCCACATCTCAAAGAATTGACCAGTGGAAACTTTACCCACTACTAAATCTTAACTGGTAGGAGCTCTGGTAGCATAGTGCCTAAGGCACTTGACTGCTAACCAGAAGGCTGGCAGTTCAAACCCACCAGCCACTCCTCGGAAGGAAGGTTGGGCAATCCTACTTCCATAGTGATACTGCCTCGGAAACTCAAGGAGGGGTCGCTATGAGTCGGGACCGACTCGACGGCAAATAACAACAACAAAAAATCTTACTGGTAGTGACCACCAAGATTGCTGTGTTCAGTAGGATTCTGAGGTTCTATTCCACCTCTTATCATTTAGAAACATCTTCTGAGGCCATGAACTAGGAAGTAAGCAAGGCTTTATTTAACAAACACTGGTCTAAACCATCTCAGAGAGTGAGGAGACAGTCAATGAAAATCTCAGAGTTTGCATAATTTACGTTTTATTACATATACTTTTGCCATCCAACCAATTCTGACTTACAGCAACCCTGTAAGACAGAGTAGATCTCCCCTGTAGGCTTTCCAAGGCTGTAATCCTTATGAAAATGTACTACCAGATGTGTTTCCCATGGAGCAGCTGGAAGGTTTGAACCCCCAACCTTTTGGTTAGCAGCTGAGCACTTTCACCATGGAGCCATCAGGGCTCCTTTATTCTATATAGCCTAGAGAATAACTCCACTGAGTACTTCGTTATTTAATAAAATTCTCCAATATTCACTATTTTGCCTTGCTGGTTTTCTATAGTTAAAAGTGTTAAAGAACAAAAATATCATTTTGAAGACTGAGGTGCACCTGACCCAAGCTATGATATATTCAGTTGCCTCATATTCATGTGAAAGCTGGACAATGAATAAGGAAGACTGGAGAAGAATTGATGCATTGAATTATGGTGCTGGCAAAGAATACTGAATGTCCTATAGACTGCTAGAAGAACTAACAAATCTGTGTAGGATGAAGGACAGCCAGAATGCTCCTTAGAAGTGAGGATGGTAAGACTTCACCTCTTGTACTTTGCTCCTGTTGTCAGGAGGGACCAGTTGGTGGAGGAGGATATCATGCTTGGTAAAGTAGAGGGTTAGCTCAAATGAGGAAGACCCTCAACAACATGGATTGACTCAATGGCTACAACAATAGGCTCCAGCATAGCAGTAATTGAGAGGAGAATGTAGGACTGGCAGTGTTTCATGATGTTGTGCATGGGTTTGCTATGAGTTGGAACTGATTTGATAGCACCTAACAACAACATTGAAACTCTTAAAATAAAAAAAAAAGCCTTATGTTTTGGGTAGTGCAAATGGTTGACATGCTCAGCTGCTGACCAAAAGGTTAGAGGTTCAGGTTTACCCAAGGCACCTTGGAAGAAAGCCCTAGAAATCTACTTCTGAAAAGTTAACTATTGAAAACCCTATGGAGCACAGTTCTACTCTGATGTATACATGAAAATAAAATAAGGAAACGACTGGAAAATGCTGTTCTTCCAACTGAGTAAATATGTGTGTATGCCAATTTCCCTCTCATAATACAGATTAGAACAGTGCTCTTGCAAAAGTGAGGTTACTTAATAATAATGAGCTTTGGGATATATGTACTTTTACGAAAAAGAGGACAGGAGATACACCATATATATATATATTATATATATAATTATTATTTTTTTAAAGTACCTGGATAGAGAACTTCAACAGCTGTTTCCTTTGCTCCATAGTTCACACATGGTGGTAACCCCAGCAGTCATCTGTTGTTGTTGTTGTTACGTGCCGTCGAGTCGGCCCCGACTCATAGCGACCCCTCCTTGGGTTTCCGAGGCAGTATCACTACGGAAGTAGGATTGCCCAACCTTCCTTCCGAGGAGTGGCTGGTGGGTTTGAACCACCAGCCGTCTGGTTAGCAGGCAAGTGTCTTAGCCACTATGCTACCAGAGCTCCCAGCAGTCATCTAGCAGAACTAAATAGTGTCCCAGTCATCTTCAGGTGCTACAAGCAATGATTTTGGCTGCTGGAAGTAACCTTGGGTGGGCTAGTGGTGATGCATCTTCCAAAAGCTATTACTGTAAGTGTCAGCCTAGGTAAATTCATGTTCATCTGGTACCATTTTCTCTTATTTTATTTTAATTTAACCCAGATCCCGAGTTCCAAGTGTTATGTTGAGCATTAGTTTAGTGAGGTACCTTGAAACTTGAAGAGGTGGGAAAAATTTTTCCTTGCCGCCCTTACAGAGACAACAAACTAAGGAAATAAGACTTTTTCTACCCCCCACTCCCCTTCCTATTTTGGTAATCTTTGGCTTGGCATATTTGAGTAAGAAAATGAAAGGTTTGCCTACATAGTTGAAATCTCTCGTCATATTATATCATCTGAAGCCTATTCGTACATTAGGATCGTTTTATTTGGTTTTGGTCAGGCATAAAAGTGTTCTGTGGTCTCCTCTTTTTTCAAGGTCTTCTGGCTTTTGGAAAATTGAGTGATTTCATCTCTGTCTGGATTTCCTAGTGAAATCTTGTATTTTTACTCAGATTACTTAATTAGTTATGTCAGCTGCCCAAAGTGTGCCTTTTTATTAATAGCACCTTTTATCAACTCTCTGGAATTAGAAATTGTAACCATGGTCTGAGGCTAGTAACATCTTGCAATAATTTATAAATATTACTTTAGGAAAAAAAAAAAAGGACCATAATTACTTATTCGTGAACTTTTTGGATGTGTCCCTCTATGAGAAATTGCATTTGTGTTATTATTAGTTCTGACAAACTGGGTTAGATCTTAGCTATTGTTAAGTGGTTCTATATGCCCTCAAATCTACTGAGAGACACAGCATTTTTAATGAATTTAATTAAAACTGCATGTGGTTTATGGAATTGCCTCTAGCCAGTTTGCCATTCTTCTTGACTGAATGGAGTTTCTGTTAATGCGTAATGATATTTTATATGAGAGATGTTTGAAACTCCTTCATAGTAGCCCCAAGATAGTTTCTGTAAAGTGATATGGTGGTGAAATATTGAAATTTTAAAAAATCCTTTATACATAAGTGAATCGTATTTACACAAACTAATGTATGCATAAATGTGTTAAATGTGTTTGTTGAAGCTATGAGAAACATGCATTGAATTCCAATATCAGCAATATGTTAGAAGTCAAAGATTTGTAAGCAATTCAAGTTGGGCATCAGTTTGGAAGATCTTGTATGTGTATTATTATTTGAAGTATTAAAAAATAGATCATTGTCTTAAAATTTTGTTCATTTGGTCACATAGTTTCAATCATTAATCCCCTAACAAACAAAGATTCTAAATAGAGATGGTTTAGCGTCAATTTTAAACAAAGTCTTGGAAAATATCAATGATAAAACTTGGTCTTTTTAAAAAATATATAAAGACATCAGTTACATTTTTTCAAATTTTAGGAATGACTTGTTCACCCTATGACCCTAAGAGCAGAAGAACTTGATTGTGACTGGCTACCACCACTGACTGCTCTTAAAGGGATGACAATAGAAAGTCCTAGATAGATTGGGAGAAAAATGTAGAACAAAACTCAAAATCATGAGACCAGGCTTACTGGTCTGATAAAGACTAGGGAACCTCCGAGACTGTGGCCCTGAGACACCCTTCAAGCCTGGAACTCACTCTCATGAGTCAACTTTCAGCTAACAAAGAGGCAGGCTTGTAAGGTAAACAGTAACACCAAGAAGGTATGCACTCCTCGAACAATCAACCATATGAGATCAAAAGGGCAGCATTTGCCCAGAGATAAAGCTCCGAAGGCAGGAATGGTTAGGAAAGGAGGATAAAGGGAAATTTTCAACACAGGGAAGAAGTGGGAAAAGTGCTGTTGCATTGTGGGGATTGTAATCAATGTCACAAAACAAAATGTTTATGAATTGTTGAATGGAAAGGCAATTAACTCTGTAAATTTTCACCTAAATCACAGTAAAAATAAAAATAAGTGAGTGAACTGTACAGTAAAATTTTATGGGAGAGGTCAAATAAACTCTCTGATTGAATAGATTTAAATTCTGATTCTGGAATTTGATCTTTGATGTTATTGTTGCTGTTAAGTGCCATCGAGTCCTCTCCAACTCATAGCGACCCTATGCGCTGCAGAACGAAACACCTCCCGGTCCTGAGCCAGCTCCATGATTCATGCTACACTTGAGCCCATTGCCACTGCTACTGTGTCAATCCACCTCGTTGAGGGCCTCCCCCTCTTTTGTCGACCCTCCACCTTACCAAGC
>NW_006921650.1:1980375-2008166 GCF_000298275.1 Orycteropus afer afer | reverse complement strand
ACAAATATGGATCTCTTCCAGTCAGTTGGCCAGGTAGCGTTCTTCCAAATCTCTTGGCATAACTGAGTGAGTGCCTCCAGCAGGACATCTGATTGTTGAAACATCTCAATGGGTATTCTGTCAATTCCTGGAGCCTTGTTCCTCACCAATTCCCTCAGCGCAACTTCGACCTCTTCCTTCAATACCACTGGTTCTTGAACACATGCCACCTGCTGAAATGGATGAAGATCTACCAGTTCTTTTTGGTACAGTGACTCTACATTCCTTCCATCTTCTTTTGATGTTTCCTGCATTATTCAATATTTTGCCCATAGAATCTTTCCATATTGCAACTCAAGGCTTAAATTTTTTCTCAGTTCTTTCAGCTTGAGAAATGATGAGTGTGTTCTTCCTTTTGGTTTTCTAACTCCAGATCTTTGCACATTTCATTATAGTAATTGGCTTTGTCTGCTTGAGCTGCTCTTTGAAATCTTCTGTTCAGATCTTTTATTTTGTCATTTCTTTCATTTGCTTTAGCTACTCCCTGTTCAAGGGCAAGTTTCAGAGTCTCTTCTGACATCCATTTTTGTCTTTTCTTTCTCATATTTTTAAAGACCTCTTGCTTTCTTCATGGATGATGCTCTTATGTCATCACACAGTTCTTCTAGTTTTTGGTCATTGGTGTTCAGTACATCGAATCTATTCTTTAGGTGGTCTCTAAATTCAGGAGGGATATATTCAAGACCATATTTTGGCTCTCATGGACTTGTTTTAATTGTCTTCAACTTCAAGTTGAACTTGCATATGAGCAGTTGATGGTCTGTTCCAAAATCAGCTCCTGGCCTTGTTTTGGCTGAAGATACTGCACTTTTCCATCTCCTCTTGCCAAGATGTAGTCAATGTGTTTCCTGTGTACTCCGTCTGGCAAAGTCCACATGTATAGCCATGAACTATGATAAAAGAATAGCAGGGAAGTAATAGCCATCTTGACCCATCCCCCTAACCCCATATTTAGTCTTTTAAATGGGAAAACACTACTAGGAAGTGTACTATCTTATATTATCTTTATTAAGTATATAACAAAATGTGTAGTAATTTTGCGGGACTCAGCAGAGCCACAGTTAGGTGACTTTGTATGATTACAGAGAGAAAGTCATTTGGTAGAAGCCAGAAAACTTGAGGTAAATGCAAACTCACAGAGCAAGTGGGAAGAATTTCATGGACATGAAAGCTGACAGAGCAGTAAACTCAGATTGGATTCAGTGAACAAGGATAGGAACAATGAACTTTCCACGAGATCCAAAACCCACTGCCGTCAAGTTGAGTGAGAAGAGAGTTGAAATAAAGGAAAATCATGGAATATGAGATTATGATTTCCTGAGAAGATATCAATAAAATGGACGAAAAGCATGAACAATGGGGAGATGTTAAAGTAATCATTGAAGTGAAAGCATCTTGCAGGCTGAGAAGACAGCGATATTCTCTATTACTGCTCTGAACTTTGGTTACTTCATCTGAAAACAAAGATTATAATAGTAACTACTTCATAGGGTTATAGTGAAGGTCAAATGAGATAATCCATGTAATATGCTTAGTACAGTACTTGGTACATTATAAGTGCTCATAAATTTTAGCTTAAAAATTACTATTTGCACATATTCTAACTAGATGTTATGATGTTTCCATGAAAGATTCCACATATTCATGTTACTTAAACCAAAACCAAACCAGACTCACTGCCATCGCATCAGTTCAACTCATAATGACCCCTCCTTGGGTTTCCGAGGCCATATCTCTACAGAAGTAGATTGTAAAATCTTCCTTCCCAGGAGTAGCTGGTGGGTTTGAACCGCCAGCCTCCTGGTTGGCAGTCAAATGCCTTAGGCACTACTACGCCACCAGAGCTTCTTCATGTTACTTACTATCCTCTAACTTCTAGAAATCCCATCTTTTGTCCAGATCTGAATGGCATGTTATTTTAAATTTTTATTGAATTGTACACCTGATTTTAGCTTCATAAAACTGCAAGTTTTTTAAATTTTTTTTTATTGTTGAAAATATGAACGGCCATTTCTGCATGTGCAATTTGGTTACATTGATTATGTTCTTTGAGTTGTGCATTCATTTTCATCCTCCTTTTCTGAATTGTTCCTCTTCTATTAACATAAACTCACTACCACCCAAGTTTCCTCTCTAATCTTTCGAGTTGCTGTTGCCCATGTGCTCTCATACAGATAGATCTTAAAAGAGCATAATGCTCAAAGCAGATATTTTTTACAAGTTAAGCTAGATGATTATTTGGTTTTAAGGAGACTACAGGGGCTATTTTTGGTTTCAAGTTTAAAGATTATCTCAGCACAATAGTTTCATGGATTCATTTAGCCTCCATGGCTCCAGAAAGTCTGGAGTCTATGAGAATTTGCAATTTTGTCCTGCATTTGCCCTCTTTTGATCAGGACTCTTCTATGGAATCTTTAATCAAAATGTTCAATTAATGGTAGTGGTGCACCATCCAGTTATTCTGGTCTCATGGCAAAGGAGGCAGTTGTTCATGGAGGCAATTAGCCACACATTCCATTTTCTCCTATTTCTGACTTTCCTTCTTCCTCTGTTACTCCAGGTAAACAGAAACAAATTATTGTGCTTTGGATGGCCAATTGCAGCTTGTAAGACCACACACAGTATGCACCAAATTAGGAGGTAGAACAGAAGAACTAAACACATTGTTAGACCAATTAACCAGGGTATCTCATGAAACCATGACCGTAAACCTCCAAATCAAGGAACGAAATCCCTTGAGATTTTGGGTTGTACATAAGCAGCTTCATCACCTACACCTTTTTTTTTTTTTTTTAAATCATTGTTGCAAATAAATGTATCACACAACTTTAGCCAGCTAAGCTTTTTACAGGTTTGTACAACTTTTGACAGCTATTAAAATAACTGACTGTGCAACCCTACCCTTAATCAATGTGATATTTCTATAACTGTTAACCCCCTTTTCTCTCTCCTTCCTGCCCCTGGTAACTACAAATAAACCTTGGTCTCTACACATTTGCCTTTTGTTGTCTTTTTATACAAGTGAGGTCATACAGTATTTGTCATTTTGTGATGGACTTATTTCCCTCAGCATAATGTCTTCCAGGTCCATCTACATTGTAGCTTGTATCAAGATGTCATTTCTATGACTGAATACTATTCCTTTGTATGTACATACCACATTCTGTTTATCCATCCGTTGATGGGCATTTAGGTTGTTTCCGCGTTTTGGCTGTTGTGAACAGTGCTGCAATGAACAGTGATGGACAAGTCTCTGTTTGAGTCTCTGCTTTCAAGTGTTTTGGATATATACCTAGAAGTAGAATTGCTGGGTCATATGGTAGTTCTATTTTTAGCTTTTTGAGGAACTGCCACACTGTTTTCCACAATGGCTCTACTATTTTGCATTCACACCAGCAATGAATAATGGTTCCAGTTTCCCCACATCCTTGTCAACATTTGTTAGTTTCTGTTTGTTTTTTATCTTAGCCACACTAGTGAGAGTGAAATGGTATCTCATTGTGGTTTTGATTTGCATCTCTCTGGTGAATGATGGTGATGTGTTTGGTAGCCAATTCAATATCCTCTTTGGTGATATGTCTATTCAAATCCTTTGCCCTTTATAATTGGGTTGTCTTTTTGTTGTCAAATTATCAAAATCTTATATATAGGTGTGTGTGTGTTATTAAAGGATCTTTGGTGATGTAGTGCTTAAGGCATGTGGCTGCTAACCAGAAAGTTGGTGGTTCAAAGCCACCAGCTGCACTGCAGATGAAAGATTGAGTAGTCTGCTTCCGTAGATTTACAGCCTTCAAAAACCAATAGAGGCCGCTGTGAGTCAGAACCAACTTGATGGCAGTGAGTTTGGCTTTTGGTTTATGGGTTATTAGGTTCTTGTCCAATGTATGGTTTCCAAAAATAACCAATTGATACCTTGTCTTTTCACTTTTTTTTTTGTAAAACTTTAGATAAACAAAGATTTTTATGAGATCTATTTATTTGTGTTTTGCTGTTCATGCTTTTGTTATTATATTGCCTAATCCATTATTGGCCCTAGGGGATAGCCACAGGGCCTTGGGCACTCAGCTGCCACACCCAAGGCTGGCGGTTCAAACCCACCAGCCCTCCCTCTCTTTAGGAGCTCTGGTAGAATAGTGCCTAAGGCACTTGACTGCTAACCAGAAGGCTGGCTGGTCAAACCCACCAGCCATTCCTTGGCAGCAAGGTTGGGCAATCTACTTCCCGTAGTGATACTGCCTCAGAAACTCAAGGAGGGGTTGCTATGAGTCAGGTCCAACTCAACAACAAACAACAAGTACAACATAGGATTGCTATGAATTGGAACCGACTTGATGGCATTTTTTTTTTTTTAAATAATAGCAGCTACCCTTATCTGGTGGTTCGTTGGTAGAATTCTCCATGCAGGAGACACAGGTTTGATTCTTGGCCAATGCACCTCAGGTGCAGCCACCACCCATCTCTCACTGGAGGCTTGTGTGCTGCTGATGCTGAGCAGGTTTCAGCAGAGCTTCCAGACTAAGATGGAATAGGAAGAAGGGCCTGGTGATCTACTTGCCAAAATGTGTCAATGAAAACCTATGGGTAACACTGATCATATACACAACTGATCATGGGGATGGTCCTGGACCAGGCTGGGTTTTGTTCTGTTGTGCATGAGGTCACACTGATTTGGGGCCAATTCAATGACATCCAACAACAAACACTCTTTTATTGAGTTCCTGTTACTTGCCCAGCACGTGTGACATGTTAGCTCATATTTCCTCTAGCATCCTCATTCTTATGTCAGACAGGTTATGTCTTTCCACATTTTACAAAGAAACTAAGCCTCAGAGAGCTTACCATACTTGCTAGTAGCCAAGCCAGGATTCACACCCAGGGCTTCCTGGCATTAAGCTTCTTCCCATGATGCCATGCTGCCTGAATCCAGACAGCCTCTCTCTTTTAGATGAAAACAAATGTTTTCAGAGCATTTCCAGAGTTGTTTTATTTTAACATTAGTGAATTGCCCAATTAGGCTGCTTGCTTATCTGAGCATACCCTCGCAAAGGAGGCAATGAAAAGAAAAGTTGAGAAATTCTAGATAATTGAGACAAAATAGGCAAAAGAGACCTCAGTTTCATTGGGAGAACATATGGAAGGGAACAGCAGTCATCACAAAGCACAAGTTGGAAACATGCCTTTTATGAGTGATGTGATTCTGTTTCCATGGTAACCAGACATGGAAGAGAGAGTCAATACCCCATTTCTATTTATTCAATCTGTATGTATTCAGTGTATGTGACAGAGCAGTTTCCAATAAAGAATAATTCAAAGAAACAGCTCTGATCATGTCACCTCTTGCCTGAAAACTTTCTGTGACTTCAGATGAATACAGAATGCATTGTGAGCCCAGGAGGCCCTCCAGAGAATGATACTAATTTAGTAGCTAGTCTCATCACCCACTCTCCCCAGTTTAATCCCCATGCCTGGTCCAGTGGTTCCCAACCCTGGCTGCATATTAGAATTATTTGAAGGACTTTAGAAATATTCAGATACTTTGTCTTTACCCACAGAATTTAGTTAGCCTAGTTGAGGTGGCACTGTCCAGGCCTGTGTAAGGTCGTAAAAGCTCCCAGATCATTAGAATGAGCAGCAAGGATTGAGAATCACTGTTCTGATCAAAAGAAATTGTGCCAATGACTTCATCCTCTTGACTCTGTGTTTTTTGCTAAGGTTCTTCCTTTCTCATAAATATTTTTTCTTTTTCTTCCCCTTTACCTCCTCTGGCCAACTATATCTTTTAAATCCTGCCCATCCTTTAAAACCTATCTCTAATGCCTTGAAACTTTCCTTATTTCATCTCTACCTTCTCCAAATTTTCCCCTCACGGTCCCTATGAAATGTCATATCTAGCTGGTTTAAACTCTAGCAATATGTTTTTGTGCTCCTACTAAAGCATTAATGTCTCCTATTAACACGTTCTTTCACCCTTCCCTATGAGCAGGAATTAGGTTTTAGCAATTGTTTTCTATAGTAAATGCTCAATTAAAAAAAATTATATATATATATATATATATACACACACATACATATATATATTTCATATGTAACAACAAAAATAAGTCTTCACAAAGACCCTTGGAGAAAAGAGTTATTATCAACCTCCATTTCTGATGATGTCTGAATAGAGTCCAAACCTGGGCCCAGGTTATCTGATAGATATTTCTTATTTAGGGTCTGCAAAACCTCTGATAATGCATTTAAAATGATGTATGAGCCTAGGTAGGAGTACTGGTGGCACAGTGGTGTTAAGCACTTCACTGCTAACTGAAAGGTTGGTGGTTCAAACCTACCAGCTTTGTCAGTGGGAGGAAGAAGTAGCAGTCTGCTTCCCTAAAGATTTACAGCCTTGGAAACCCTATGGGTGCAGTTTTACTCTCTCTATGGGATTGCTATGAGTTAGCATTGACTAGACAGAAAGAATTTGGTTTTGTTTTTTTATTTATGATCCTAGGTGAATTTTTCTCAGGAGAGATTCCATAACTTTTATCAGATTTTCAAAGGTGACTCCATGAATTATTAAAAGCTGCTGTTCTCCAGGAGAAATCTCCAAAGCTCAGCATGTAACAAAGATGGTGACCTTGATTTGATAGCCTTTCATTTCTCTCTTCGCAATGTTAACTTAGCTTTAGAATACTCCATCTTCTGTTAAGTTTAATATATTCATGGAAATCTCATTAGTCTAAAGACCAACCAAGCATACTATGCCACCAGAGCTCCTAACCAACCATAATATCTGTATCAGTTTCCTAGACTGCCATAACAAAGTATCACAAACTAAGTGACTTACAGAAATTTATTGTCTCATAGTTTTGGAGGCTAGGAGCCCAAATCAGGGTATCAGGCGTGTTGGTTGATTCCTTCTTAGGACTCTGGGGGAGAACCTATTCTACTCCTCTCTCCTAGCTTCTGGTGGCTCTCTGTAATCCTTGGCATTCCTTGGCCAACAACTCTGCCTCCTACAGTTTCTGCCTCCATCATCACATAACCATCTTCCCTCTGCCTTTGTGTTTCTTCTCTTGTATAAGGACACCACTCAGATTGAATTAGGACACACCCTACTCCAGTATGACCTCACGCTTGCTAACTAATAACATTTTCAAAGATCTTATTTCAAGCTCAGTCACCTTCATAGAAACCAAGGGTTAAGATTTCAATATATTGTTTTGGGGGGCACAATTTAGCCCAAAGCAGCAGCTATCATTTAGATCATTAAATATTTTTAAAATGAAGAGTAAAGTTGGAATAAAGTTGCTTATGTCATTGGCTCAGGAAAAGTGTGAATTCCCAGCTTGACTAGGTGATAAAAATATCATGGCCCTGCCATTGCCCTCCAATAACTTACAGGAAAAAAATACTTATGCGAGGACATGTATATATGCATGTGTGTTTTGTGTGACTGTTTTACCTAAGTGTAATTTTTCTTAGACAAAAAATTGCCAGAGATCTGGTTGTTTGCAAAAAGAATGAAATTCATTTCAGTGGACCACCTCTGAGTTTCTTATTTTCATTTTTTGCTGCTGAAATATTTAGGATTAAAACAACAACAATCAAAACATGACTTAGTAGCTGTTAGAAGTAATTTTTCTATTCCTGAGCACAAAATAGCCACAGAAAGCATCTGTCTTCTTTATTGAACTGACTTGTAATTCTAGAATGTATGAGGAAAAAAGTGGGAGGACCTCCACTTAAATCAGTAATTTTGGTAATTCTGAAGAAACGTGACATAAGGAATTTTGATCAGTGCTCAGTTCATTGTGGGAGATCTCTTTTCAAAGGAATGAGAAATGCTTGGGAGAAGCAGTTAGAGGGAACAGCAATTGAGACTTCACTTTCATGAATGCAAACAAAACAGTAGGGACAGTAATTCATGAACCTGGTGAAAATTAGTAAGCTAAAGTATGGATAGGTTAGTACATTTGTATACTTCAAAACATCAGACTTAATTAGGTGAAATGCTGATATGCCTCACTATGAAAAAAGGTTAGCATTTTTAAATGAGAATTTTCAAAATACAAAAATTGGGAGGTGATTATTCACATTTTTATGTTTTGCTTTATAAAATAATATACCACAATATTCCATTAAAGTTCCTCTTGCAGTGTGTTAACATTGCCCTTGGTTTATTCCAGTGATTTTCAAACTTTGATGTGCATCAGAATCACCCGGAGGACCTATTAAAACCCAGGCTGCCAAGCCTCAGTCAGAATCAGTTTCTGCCTTAGGCGGTTCCAGCTAGGTCTCAAGAACTTGCATTTCTAACAAGTTCTCTGGTGAAGTGGATGCTGTTGGTCTGCAGGAGCACATTTTGAGAACCCCTGGTTTATTCAAATTCCTCTTAAATGTAGTACTTAGAAACAAATCTGTATCATAATAGAAGGTACAACTGCAAAGGATTTCTTGTTAGTGCTGTTAGCTGCTATCAAGGCAGCCTCTGACTTACAGCAACTGCATGTAAAATAGAATGAGAAACTTCCTGATACTGTGTCATCGTCATGATCGATCGCAGATTAGATCACTGTGATCCACAGGATTTTCGTTGGTTGATTTCAGAAGTCGATAGCCAGGTTATTCTTCCTAGTCTATTTTAGATCGGAAATTCTGCTGAAACCTGTTTGGTATGACAGCAACACACTATTCAAAAAACCAAACCCCCTGCCATCAAGTCAATTCTTACTTAAAGTGACCCCCATTGGGTTTCCAAGGCAGTAATCTTTATGGAAATAGGTTTGCCTCATTTTCGTCCTGCAGAACTGCTGGTGGGTTTGAACTGCCAACCTTCTAGTTAGTAGTCAAATGCCTTAGGCACTGCACCACAGTATTAGTGGGCTTCAACAGGAAATAGCTAATAACTAAAACAGAAATGATAGAATGTTGACACAGTGAAGAATGTAACCAATGTCACTAAATATTATGTGTAGGGATTGTTGAATGAGCATGTTTTGCTGTGTATATTTTTACCAAAAATACAGTAAAATATTTTTTAGAAAATAAATAACTATTTGGAAAGCATATTCTCTTTTTGTGTTTGGTCTAAGCATGAAAAATCAAAACAAAATTATACAATAAGAGAAAACAGGAAAAAAAAAAATCAAACCCACAGTCATCAAGTCAATTCTGACTCATATGCCCCTCTAGGACAGGGTATAACTGCCCCGTAAGGTTTCCAAGGCTATACATCTTTATGAAGCAGACTGCCTCATCTTTCTCCCACAAAGGAGCTGTTGGATTTGAACCACTGACTGCTTGGTTAACAACCAAATGCCTTAACTATTGTGCCACCAGAGCTCCTATACAATAAGAGAAGCAACACAGAAATGCAGTCTTGATCTCTGTTTTCTATCCACTTTTGCTTCTGTGGGTGTCTCTGGGCTTGGAGGAGATGGCTGGGCCAATCTTTTGAGGAGACAAGCATGGTCTTAGGTTGGTGCTAAGGGTGGTAGAATAAGTGAGCTTCATAGAAGGATGTAGTTCATAGGACCAGAGTGAAATGGATGGGCTAGGAGAATTTCCACATTCTTGGATATTTCATTAAGTCTTTTTTGGGATGGAGTGTTGAATGTATGTGGCTAAGGCATTTGACTGCTAACCAGAAGGCTGGAGGTTCAAACCCACCAGCCACTCCTCGGAAGGAAGATTGGGCAATTTACTTCCATAGTGATGCCACCTCAGAAACCCAAGGAAGGGTTGGTATGAGTGGGATCTGACTCGACGGCAGTGAGTCTGGCTTTTTTTTTTTTTGACCACAGAGTGTGAGAGGAGAGTATGTTTCATTTGGTCTGCTGACTGTGTTCAGAAATTTGTAGTTAAGTGATTTTTTTTTTTGTTACCTAGTGCCGCTCTGACAAGAATATATACTACAAATGGGATGCCCTTAACAAACAGGAGTTTATTCTCTTACAGTTTTGGAGGCTTTAAGTCTGAGTTCAAAGTACCAGGCTCTCGGGGCTGAGTGAAAGCCCCTCAACCTTAGGCTTCAGTTCTGCCTCCTGCTCCCAGCCTACTGGAGCTAGAGGCTTTTCTTCACTCAAACAGCTGCTGGCTGCTGAGACTGACAAGCCCAAACAAGTCGACAAGTAAAAAGGCACAGTCCCGATGTTACCAAACCACATAGCAGGCCATTAATTCAAGTCCATTGAAAGTCCCATGGTTGGCAGAGCATGGCAGGCTGCTGAACAAGGACATGGCTACATACAATGTTCAAGTATGCCATAAGCTAGAGACCATTCCCTAAGCTGTTTCTTATATACAGGAAGCAGACCACATCCCTAAAGCAGCTACTCAGCTGCTTGTGGTAGGTCCCATGATGGAGTTGATTGCCCGTCTGATCATGGGGAATAACTGCCACTTCCTGCCCAGCCACTCAACCAGGCCCAGCCAAGTTGACACACAAACTTAACCACCACAAATGACTTGAGATGGATATTCTGTTCTCATCCCTCCTTTGGTCACATATGCATCTTCTTTGCCCATTTACATTTCCAGCCTGGTCCCCAGGGGGGCCTTTCAATGGTCACATACACACACACACACACACAATTTAAAGGAGCTCTAGTGGCATAGTGGATAAGACATTTGGCTGCTAACCAGGTCAGCAGTTCAAACCCACCAGCTGCTCTGCAGAAGGAAAATGAAGCAATCTACTTCCTTAAAGATATGCAGCTTCAGAAACCCAGTGAGGGTTATATGACTCAGAATCAACTTGATGGCAGTGAGTTTGTTTTTTTGTTTATATAATGGGTCAAAAGGAGTTCTGGTGGTGCTATAGTTAAGGCATTTGGCCACTAACCAGAAGGTCAGCGGTTCAAACCCACCAGCTGCTCTGTGTGAAGAAGATGGGACAATCTACTTCCATAAATAATTGTTGTTGTTATGTGCCGTCGAGTCAGACCTGACTCATAGCGACCCCTCCTTGGGTTTCCGAGGCAGTATCACTACAGAAGTAGATTGCCCCATCTTCCTTCCGAGGAGTGGCTGGAGGGTTTGAACTGTCAGCCTTGTGGTTAGCAGCCAAATGCCTTAGGCACTATGCTACCAGAGCTCCCCCATAAATAATTACAGTCTTGGAAACCCTATGGGGGTCACTATGAGGTGGAATTGACTTCATGGTTTAGGGTTTTTTTTTTTTTTTTTAATGTGATGGGTCAAAGGAACCCTGGTGGTACACAGTGGTGAAGTGCTGAAAATTCAGATGTTTGAACCACCAGCTTCTCTGCAGGAGAAAAGACCCAATGTGATCTGCTACCATAGAGATTACAGCCTAGGAAAACCTATGGGGCTGTTCTGTTCTGTCATATAAGTCACTATGAATTGGAATTGACTCAACAGCATATAACAGCAACAAATAATGGGTCATGGTACATCTTAGCCTAGTTCTTAGTTCTAATAAAAAGTGTTTGCTTTTGTAACTACTTTTATCATAATAATTTCCTCCCAGCAGTGATGGTGAGAGTAAAGCAATACAAACACATCTCACTGATGAAGAAAATGAAGAGACCAAATAGCATTTTCATGATTGAGTCAGTGAAATCCATTATCACTTGCTTTTAAGTTCTTTGCTCTATGACATCTTGACAAAACTGGCATCTTTTTCTTAGAAGAAAGCAGCAACTAAATATTAAGTGCTACCCTAAACTGTTTCTTCAGAAGCTTTCTTAAATTTGTTTCACCCCCTTTTTAGTTTCTTAATAACTCTATTTTGGCACAATGAATTTTGAAAATGGAGAGTTAAAAAACAACTTACTGAGTTTGGCTACTAAACCCAAGCATGATTTGCAGTTTTCTCATAACAGGCTAATTTCCAAAATAATGTCCTTTTTTTTTTTTTTTTTTCATCTTGAAGGGCTGTGAGATTGAGGACTCGGAGGAAAAAATCTTCTGTTATGTGAAGATAACTTGAAAAACATAAATAAGGGAGTGTTTTGATTAGCACTTGCAGTATGGACTTGTGACTCAAGAAAGTCTTGTTCACAGAAATATCAGAGATACTGTGTCAAAGGAGCCTATTGGGTGTCATATGATTTGGTTTGCAAATATTCAGTCCTTTTGTTTCAGAATCTCAAAATGACAAATATTTTCCATTACTTTCAACAATTGCCTTAATGTTCATTGAAATAAGAAGTGTTGCCTGGGCTTTATAGTCCCATAAATTGGTTGGCTAAGAGTATGTGCCTTACTGTAATTTCTAGCCAGGGCCCCTCATACTGCTGACACTCTGTGAATGTCAACTACCAGATTTAGGTCTCAAAAGTTGCTGATGGTGCAAAACCTAGAGACCTGGAAAATGCTGAGGAATGACACAGCCAGACTCAAAGAATTTATTTCATTGAGCAGCCAAAGTTAGCCATGTAAATGCAAAATATAGTTAAGATGGACAGATGTCAAACAAAGCGAAGTGAAAAGGATAGGTACAAAAATGTTAAATGAAATGGCAGTGTGCTGACTGGATTGGGATTTGAAGAATTGAGTTTGGAATCTCTCAAAGCAGTCTGCCCTGTGAAGGGTTGCAGTAAGATTTTGAATTGAAATGAAAAATTTATTTGGTCCCTTAGTGGATATCCATTGCCCAAACAATATAGAATTTCTGATGAAGCATTGGACATTGTCCTCTGATACTGCTTATGAAGAAATTTGCTACTTAATCTACTTCTGTAGTGATACCACCTCAGAAACCCAAGGAGGGGTCGCTATGAGTCAGATTTGACTCAATGGCAGTGAGTTTGGTTTTTATTTATTTATTTATTTGATGTTGTTATTATCACTTTGTATGTTACTACCATTTTGTGATACAGTAATTGCCTGTTCCTCCCTCATCCCACCCAGGCCTAGCACCTCTGAAGATCCAAAGTTAGTAGCGCTGCAGACATAGGGTGTAAGAGTGTGTGTTTTCTTTCTAAACTGGAAGTAGATTGCTTCATCTTCCTTCTGCAGAGCAACTGTTGGGTTTGAGCTGTCTACCTTCTGGTTAGCAGTCAGATGCCTTAGGCACTGCACACCAGGTAGTGACTTTCCCCCCCCACACACATATTTCTCTAGGTAATAGTAACATGTTGTTGTTGTTGTTATGTGCCGTCGAGTCAAACCCGACTCATAGCGACCCCTCCTTGGGTTTCCAAGGCAGTATCAGTACGGAAGTAGGATTGCCCAACCTTCCTTCCGAGGAGTGGCTGGTGGGTTTGAACCGCCAGCCGTCTGGTTAGCAGGCACGTGTCTGAGCCACTATGCTACCAGAGCTCCCAATAGTAACATAAGAATCCTATCTTAAGCCAGTTACTGCCAGAGGGATTCATGAGGAAATTACAGCTTACTGGCCCTGGGGAAGAACCTTGTGAACAGTGTCAGCTAGAGAGGAAGACAAGAGAAATCATCACCTTCACTCTTCCCCTGCTAGGGTGGTTATTTGAGAAAAGAACTAGCAGGAGGAACTAAGTGGCCACCATCTTGGAAGTCTTAGCTGTTAGGCTAATTGTAGCAGAAGCTGGGTTGCTGCAGAGAAATGAAAGTTGGCAATGGCTGGCTTACTTGAGAAAGTTGCTGGCTTAGGGAACTTCACACGCACATATAGAGGCTTTAGATGGACCTGGACTAGGAAGACCATTCATGTAGCACTATCTCCTAAGGCTTGCCCATTGAAGAGCCTTGAACACTAAGCCAGCATCTCATCTGGTTAAAGTAGGTTAAAGGAAGGTAGTGTTCATGGAGAAATGTGCCAAATGTGCTTGTTGCTATTGTTGCTAGATGCAGTCAAGTTGATTCCAACTCATAATGACTATATGTACAACAGAATGAAATACCGTCCAGTCCTGAGCCATCCTCAGTCCTTGCTATGCTTGAGTCCATCATTGTAGCCATTGTGTTGATCCCTCTTGTTGAGGGCCTTCCCCTTTTTTCTGACCCTTCACTTTACCATGCACAATATCCTTTTCTAGGGACTGCTGTCTTCTGACAACATGACCAAAGCAGGTGAGACAAAGTCTGGCCTTTGTCACTTCTACGGAGCGTTCCAGCTGCACTTCTTCCAGGATAGATTTGTTTGTTCTTCTGGCAGTCCAGGGTATTTTCAGTATTCTTGGCTAAAACCGCAATTCAAAGGCATCGACTCTTTTTAGGTCTTCCTTATTCATTGTCCAGCTTTCACATGCATATGAGGTGATTGAAAATACCGTAACTTGGGTTAGGTGCACCTTAGTCTTCAAAGTGGCATCTCTGCTTAACACTTTAAAGAGCTCTTTTGCAGCAGATTTGGCCAGTACAATATGATAACTGATTTCTTGACTGCTGCTTTCATGGGTATTGATTGTAGATCCAACTAAAATAAAATCCTTGACAACTTCAATCTTTTACCCATTTATCATGATGTTCCTTATCGGTCCAGTTGTGAGAATTTTTGTTTTGGTTATGTTGAGATGTAATCCATACTGCAGACTGTAGTCTTTGATGTTCATCAGTAAATGCTTCAAGTCATCTTCATTTTCAGCAGACAAGGTTGCATCATCTGCATATCATAGGTTGTTAATGAGTCTTCCTCTAGCCCTGATGTCACATTCTTTATACAGTCCAGCTTCTCAGATTATTTGCTCAGCATACAGATTGAATAAGTATGGTGAAAGAACAATATCCTGACACATACCCTTCTTGATTTTAAACCATGCCTTATCCCCTTGTTCTGTTTAAATGACAGCCTCTTAGTCTATGTATAGGTTCCTCATTAGCACCATTAAGTGTTCTGGAATTCCCATTCTTCGCAATGTTATCCATAATTTGTTATGATCCACAATCAGATGCCTTTGCATAGTCAATGAAACACAGATAAACATCTTGCTAGTAGTCTTTGCCTTGAACCAAGATGTATATGACATCAGCAGTGATATCCATTGTTCTATGTCCTCTTCTGAATCCAGCTTGAATTTGCTGTCAGTATCCTGCTATAACCATTTTTTAATTATCTTCAGAAAAATTTTACTTGCATATGATATTAATGATATTGTCCAATAATTTTGACATTCTGTGGGATCACCTTTCTTTGGAATGGGCACAAATATGGATCTCTTCCAGTCAGTTGGCCAGTAGCTGTCTTCCAAATTTCTTGGCAAATGTGTGTGAGAGGGTCACAAACATCATGGCAAAATATGAGGCAAAAGTATAAACTGGAGACAATTATTATGATCAACAGAACCAACAATAATAATAATACTTGCCATTATTATTACTATAGCATCTAATGTTTATTGTATACTAGCTATAAGTCATGCCTTATGTTAAGTATTTTAAATTTAGTCTTTCATTTAATCCTCACAGCAACCTTACAAGTTGTACTATGATTATTCCCATATTCAGATGACATATCTGACATAGAATTTTAATTTACTTAAAGTCAAAGGGCAACTAAACGTTTGTGTGAATTGGAT
Source organism: Orycteropus afer afer (assembly GCF_000298275.1). Taxonomy (NCBI): domain Eukaryota; kingdom Metazoa; phylum Chordata; class Mammalia; order Tubulidentata; family Orycteropodidae; genus Orycteropus; species Orycteropus afer. Next base: position 1,992,681 of record NW_006921650.1, on the reverse strand, counting down.
TCACATGCATCACAGTCTGACTCAGAATTCCAAACTCTTCTCACTAAATCATGCTGCCTGTAAACACACACAGGAAAGACCAGTGAGAAATCTAAAGGCAAGTTGCTTATTATTTCATCATGTTCCTGCCTATTGTAGGGACTACAGACATTTATAAAATATTATCCCTACAGTCTGGGAGCTGAGAATGTCAGCCTACTATCTTTCTCTTTGATTCCATTTACATTCTATTACTCCTGATGAAAAAGTTGAAAAGTAAAATTTACTTAGTTTGAATCCAACTGAACAAGTCAAGAACTGATTTTCAAGTTCCTGAAACCTTACATATGTCAAATGTTGGTAAATACTGTTAGACTTATTGATTATATTAGTATAACATAGTGAAAATGACTTAGAAATTGGACTTTTCAATACTTTTTTGATGCTGTTGCTTCTAACTTGTAAGACCAACATGGAAAATGTGCTCCAGTTTATCAATGAAAATTGATAAACCAGGACTTTTTAGGTTAAAAAGAGAGGAACATGCTAGGGCCGGTGAAATGTTAGGAAAAAGGGAAACCTTTAATTGGGTGTGGAAAAGTAGAATTTGAGTTATAACCTCTTCCCTGGGCTGTTTATGAGCACACAGTCATTAACATCTATCCCCAGGTTCCTGAGCAGGAAGCAGGAAAGGCAACAAACCAGAGAAAATTCTTAGCCCTCTTTGAACTTTATAGAAAGGCACTTTATAAATCCTAGGAAAATGAATTTATGTTATAATTTGTCTAGAGTGACTCTGAATTGAAACGCTTTTGAAGGTAGGGCCTGTTGGGTACACTATGTAGAAAATCACCTCTTCCTCCCCCACAACAATGTAGCCTTTTCTGTGTTGACTTGTTCTGTGTTGCCCATGATTTCTTCTTGACATCCTTTCCTTTGGGTCTAGATTTAAATTATTAAGAAATACACCATAAAGGGAAAGAACCTATTCAGACAGGAGGCCTAGAGGGCAGGAAAGAAGAATCTAGCCCTTTGTTGTGAAATAGAATGAGTAGTCAGTCATCCCTGAGTGTTGATTAAATAAGATTTTAATCAGCTGTGGCTGGTCACCACTTAATTGGCAGGCAGATCTGCTTTCTGAGCAGAGGAGTAGATTTGTGTGTGTGAGAGAGTGTGTGTGTGTGCTTGTTATGCGTTCCAAATCCTTACAGATGAGTTAATTTTTTTTGTAATAATGATATGCTTTCAGTAGTGTGTCATTTTCTTTACCCTTGTAGAGAGATAACATGCAATTAGAGAGTGATGTCAGCCTATAACATTTTGGTGTAAAATTTTGGTCACACCAAAATACCAAGCTCCTTAACAAAGCTGGCAGACACATCTTTTGGCAGCAGCTGCTTGCCATGTGATTTAAAACTTCCTGTCACTATAATTGATGTGTTTTTATTCTTTCCATTTCCTGAAGCCTGATCAGAATTAAAATTGCTGTTGGAATTTCCTGTCAAAGCAACTCATTTATTCGCTGAGCTCTGCACTTTGATTGGACATTGCCTTCAGCAATAGTCAGGTGGAGATTGCTGGAAATTATACTCTCCGTACAACTTTGACGGCCATGCTCACCACATCTGCAAACATACACAGATTGTCCATCCTGTGGTAACTTGTCCTAATGAAAACTCTACATGCAAAATGTTAATGATAATGCATATCCAACTTGGCCACCTGCTGTGAGCTCTGGGTTTTGTGTTAATTTAGGAAGTCTCATAGAGCTTTCCAGGAGCTCTGGTAGCATAGTGGCTAAAGCACTTGACTGCTAACCAGAAGGCTGGCGGTTCAAACCCACCAGCCACTCCTCGGAAGGAAGGTTGGGCAATCCTACTTCCGTAGTGATACTGCCTTGGAAACCCAAGGAGGGGTCTCTATGAGTCGGGGCCGACTCGACGGCACATAACAACAACAACAACAACAAATAGAGCTTTCCACTGGTTGTCTCACCATTGCATTTAGATTCTTGTACCAAGATCCTATTGTAATTCTCATATTTTCCTGCTTTAGTTCACATGATTAAAAATTTTGACTTTTTCTGAGCTCACTTTCTCATCCTTTCTGTGCCCCAAATGCTATTTACATATAATATCTTGGGGTCTTTGTATAGAAGGATGAGTGGTTCTGAAATATGCTTTAGTGGGCACTTCTTCAAGGATCTGTGGACCAAGACAGAAATTCAGGTCATAGGTAAAAAAAGTAGGCAGTAGGAGGATCTATATTCTGCTTTGTTGTTGCTTTGTTTTGTTTTTATTTCTGAGAGAAAAGTCCATAATATTACTGCTTCTTGAAAAGGTAAGAGTCACTGACTTTCTCCAATCTATCTGAGATTGCATGGAAGGAGGTATTTATTTACGTCTAGATTAAGAGTTAGTCTTCTTTTCAAAATGACTATTTTCAGTTTGAGGCAGTTGAAAGAGAAAAAAAAATTTATAACCTTGAAGATGTTGATTAAATTCAATACCCTATAGAATGGAGAACTCTTTTTTACTTATCTTGGTGATTAGGCTCAAAAAATTCTTTTTGGGGGAATGGTAATCTCTTTAAACAACAACTACCTAGAAAAAACACAACATAATCAAAAACATTTTACAAACAATTGCTTATTGAAAATTTTTTCTAGGCTGCTAACATGCATTTTTCATTCCCTAGTAAAGTTAGGCTTTTTAATTTGATATTCTCAAGCATTTTTAGATAGCCTTGTATTTATCTTCCAAGAATGTAAACTTCATGAGTCTGGGACTTTCTTTTGTTCATTGCTTATCCCAACCACCAGGGACCAAACCTGTAGATGTCAAGTCAGTTCTGACTCATGGCAATCCCATGTGTGTCAGACTAGAACTATACGTCATAAAGTTTTCAATAGATGATTTTTTGGAAGTAGAATGTGAGGCCTTCTCCACATATGCCTCTAGGTAGACTCTACCTTCTTTCCTTTCACTTAGCAGCCCACCAAGTTAATTCTCTGCACCACCCACTGAGGATAATGTCTGACAGACTGTGGTTCCTCAATTCATATTGTTGAATGAATGAACTTCCCTAGACTTCTAACATAATCAAAGTTCTGGAGAGGGGACTATGTTATATCTGGAGACAAAGAGACTCCAAAAATTGTGACCTTGCCTGAATAAGACATTACAACTCATAGCTGTATATTACAGTCACCACTATTAAAAAAAACAAAACAAAACAAAAAAACTCATGCTTGTATCCCTCCCTGGGCCAATTAAATCAGAATCTTGTGTTGATCATTCTTGGGCTGAAGTGAAATGAAGGTTGGAGAAGATCTACCTCTTCTCTAGGATACCCTTAAGTTCATCCCACCCCACGTTGCCCAGTCTGATCTGTTAATTCTACCAAGTCAGTAATCACTAAGGACACTTTTGCTTTCTTAATTTGAGACACTCAACAGATACTTTTTAAAAATCTAGGTAGGGGAACAGCAGTTAGTGGGGAGAGTAGAACTGATCCCTCAGGCACATTCTGGAATGAACCAACAAACCAATTTAGAATCACAGGTAAGGATAACCTTACATATGGAGTATGTTAGAAATCACCACTCTCACTCAATGTTTCCAGCATGCTGCAGTATTTAGAACAGGGGAAAGAAGAATTACATCACTAGATTTTTTTTTTTCTTATTTTAGGGAGTTTTGAATATTCTGTTTTTTCCTATAAATATCCCCAAGCTACTTCTAACTCTGCATTGTTATCTGACCTTTTGTTCTACCTCTGTGTCTTGCTCACCTTTTTATTCCCCAAAGCCTGATTTTAGAGCTGCTGGCAAAAATAGTAGGCAAGTAATACATTTATTATCATGGTAGGAGCTCGCTTAACATTATCCACACAAGGGGGTATCTGTTCCATGGAGCACATGACTTTGCCCCCACGATGTTCTGGAAAGAACTTGCATATATATTCCTGCTGCTTTCTGTGGCCACAAGCCTGGAGAATTCATCTGAGGAGGGCGCCTGAGGCTACATGGATTAGTAGGCCCATTTTACTCCATTTCCAGCAATGCTCCATAGCCGAAGCTCAGCATGCCACTGGAAAGGAATCCTAGTTTGTGCTTTTCACTGGAAAGGAATCCTAGTTTGTGCTTTTCTTCAGATTTCTCTTCCCATTTAATTCCTGTTTCCTTCTTATGACATTCTGCTGTTCTTTGCCACAAACCATTGCAAAACAACCCATACAAGAACTCTGCCTCCTTCTTGGCTAGGGTACTAGGCTCTCTGGAAACCACAAAGCCCACATCTCTAGGGAATGGTAGCTTTATTAATATAATAATCACCATCATCATGGCCCAGTTACAATACACACAGTGCTTCAGAAAGCAAAATAAGGACACCTGGGGTTTGCTGGAGAAGTTGCACTTGAGGTTAGATGTGTACAGTGAAATTTGGAGTCAAGCTGAGGTCATTGTTAAAGAGGTTTGGAATTGGAAATCTGTGTGGAAAATAGTTGCCCAGGGGAAGTTATCCATTCACCATTAAAACTCACTTTCAATGATACCAGAGCAGGAGAATACAAAGGTTTGATTCCCTCTAACAGAGTTAAGCTTGTCTCAAAGTCTTGGATTACTTGGAAAGGAGGTCCTATGGTACTTTATGTTTGCCATCCACCCTCCACTTCTAAAAGCAATCATAGTAAAAACTGAATAAGAAAATGTTATTGTGCAAATGCATAATTTTCCATGAGATTCTCCTTGTAAAGATCTTTTTAGTTTCCCTTTGTTTGTTTCTTGGATGTAGAGTTGGGAGAAAAAGAAATAAAGTCCCACAGCCAAACTTACCATCCTCTTTTTTAAGCAACCACGTCAGCTTGGACGCAACTGACTGGCGACAAAGGAACCAAACAGTGTGCTGGAGCCTTTGGGAAAGGGAGACTGCTGACATGGCAGTGACTACACTCCAGCTGATTGTAGGCCTGGATAACTATCCCTTTCAGCTTAAATGATGCTCTGCAGTAATTGACCAATGCCCAATTGGGTTGGAGCAGAGTTCTTTTGGAAACTGTTCAGACCAACTTTGACTGCCTGTGAGCACTGGGCCAAGATCCTACTGGTTTCCTGGAGCCTGAGGTATAATACAGGCTCTAGTCAAAAGGACAGAGCTCTCTAAGTGTTTAATTGAATGTATCATTGGGTTTGTTTGCAACATTTACCATGTAAAAATTATGAATAATTAATGAATGAGAACTATACTGTAATCTTCAGACTGAAGCCAGGTGTACACTAAACAATTCTTCTAATAGTCTATTCATTCAACAGGTCTATTATTATTATAATTATTATTGTGATTTGGGTGAAAGTTTATAGAGCAAATTCATTGTCAATATAGCAGTTCATACACATTTTGTTTCATGACATTGATTGCAATTCCCACAATGTAACAGGTCTCTTCCCACTTCCTCCATGTGGTTACCTTTTCCCTGTATCCTTTCTTTTGCATTTCTGCCCTCTGAGCTATTTCCCTGTGCAAATGCTGCCCTTCTGATCTCCCATGATTGATTGTTCTAAGGAATGTACCTACCTGCTATAAATGTTCACCTTATATGCCTGTCTTTTGTTTGGCTGGAAGCCATGGGAGTGAGTTCAATTCCAGTCCTGAAAGGTGACTAGGTCATTTTAAGGGTCCCGACTTGGTGGCACATAACAACAACAACAACAAAGGTCATTTTAAGAATACTTTTTATTCTATCTTTTTTTCTCCAAGTGACTCTTGAGATGTTTTTAGTATTTTGCCTTTTTATGGATTCCAAATGCTCCTTTTAATAGGAAGCTGGTTTTCCTGGGTGGTACAAACAGTTAAGTTCTGCTACAAACCAAATGTTTGGTGGTTTGAACTCACCCACAAGCACTCGGAAGAAAAGTCGGGGGATCTGCTTCTGAAAAAGCAGCCATGGAAACCCTATGGACTGCATTTCTGCTCTAGGCACAGGGGTCCCACAGTCAGAATTGATTTAACAGCAACTGGTTTAATTCACAAAAGTCAGAATACTCAATTCTGTGCAACAGGTTTGTTTCCTGATGGTGCTTACTGATGGAGGCTGTGGTATGTGCAGGACTTAAAAAAATCCTAGAATAGTTAGATGAGGGCTGCTGTCACTTAAGGGTTGGCCAAGTACCTGGAAAATTTGTACTAAAAGCCTCCTATCAGAAATTACTCCTGATGGATTTGACCTCAGTCAACAGAACTGATTTCCTTGGTGAGGCTGAGAGTTTAGGAGACTAAGAATCGAGGTCCCAAGCTGATCCTCCAGCCTTAATGAACCAGTCCATACAATGATCCAGGTTTCTCGAATCCCTGTGAGCTGTGAGGTGATGGTTAAAATAAGCAGTGCAGTCTTTTGTTTCTTTAGCTGCTTCCTGAAAGTATTGTATTTAAGAGTAGCTCTAAAGTGACCAAAGAAAGTTAGTGAAATTCAGGTGGCTATCTTTTTCTTTTCTCCAGAAATAATTGTGTTTAGTATGAGTCCAGCAGATAATTGCATGCTGACTTCTCATTCTCCAACTGAATATTTTTTCTCCCATTGAACGGATCTGAAATGGCTAGTATGTAGAAAAATACATAGAATATTAACCTAAAATATGTCTGTCTAGGGATCCATTTAATTCCCCCAAATAGCTCCTTTCTTTGCAAATGCCAGTATGTTTATATACATTTAAATGCCCCATTTGCTCCACTGGTTTTAGCTTCTTGTTCGCATCACTTCTTGTTAGCATGATGTTCTACAGCACAAGGCAGCTGGAGAAGTGAAACATGTGTTGAAGAATTTACACAGTGTCCTTAGTTTCTTTCATTAAAAGAACCAAGAATAATAAGTGTGTATTATAAGTTTGCTGTGTTAAGCTATATGTTATAGCTGTGCTTGACAGACATCTTGTTTACATTCATGTTATATATTAGGAAAACCATTGCATTTTAAGAAATATGGCATTTTTAAAAGTAATATTTATACTGTGCCTACGTGCATAGAAACTTAGTCATGTAAAAACATGATATGTTTTAAATCCATTTGTCTCCTCCTAATGAAATATTTCAATGTTTTCCCCAAAAGTAGGGTGTTCAACATGTTCTTTATTGAGCCATTATGATAACTGCCAAGGAAAAATGCCTCTCACTTTATTGAAACAGTGGCCTATCTTATTTCAGGTTGATTTAATTCACACGTGAAAATTTTACCCCATCTTTTCACCAAGAGAACAGTATGGAAGCTGTCTTTTTAGTCAGTTCATTGTTTTTGTTCCTGAATAAGCACTGGCTGGGACTTAACAACATTGAGTTTGGTTTTTGGTTTTGGAAGCACTGGCTGCTTCTAGGCTGATTTTCATTAATCTTGCTGAACACTGTGGAGTTGTTAATGGGCCTAAGAAATCTTGGTGGTGCAGTCTTGTCTTTAATGTCTAATATTAAAGTAAATAACAGCCATATAGTGATAGTAGTCTTTGCTATACTTATTCCCACCGAGAAGAATCTTGAGGCATGGGACAACTTAATATAATTTGTGTTTAGGTAGCAAGTACACTGGAGGCAGGAAAGAAGAACATATCTACTGTCCTCCTCTTTTCACATTTTTTGAGCTGAGATCCAGGTGCACGAAGTTCTTTGCCCTATTTTCACCCGTACACTTCACACCTATGTGGAAAAGTGTGCATTTTTGGGTAGTGTGGCACTTTGTCTTCTTTGAAGCATTCTTAACTACCTCATCAAAGTAGCAGGGCTAGTCACAGCTGGTTTCAGCTGGCAGTAATCCATGTGAAGGACTGGAACTCAGATGAACTAAAGGTGAGGAGAACATACAGAGCTCTGGTAAAAGGTAGAACTACACACAAGGAGACAGACCAGAGAGGAGACATTAAGTTTGAAGTGTTGCAGTACATGGACAACTGGCTTTCGTGAATGTCCCCTAAGAACAGAAATGGTATTGTAATACTATCATCATCATTATCATTGCCATCAAGATTCACAATTGATTAAATGCTTCCATTTTCCAGCCTTATTAAGTGCCTTGTAGGCCTTATTTCCTTATTTTGTCTTGTCTTTATAACTCTGTGACGTAAATCTAGTCATTCTGTTTTTAAAATCATTCATTTTTTTTTGAGGAAATTGAGGCTTAGGGAGGTTTGTCCAAGGGCACAGCCAGTAACTAGTAGGGCTAAAATGTGAATTACCGTTTATTTGACTCCAAAAAAAAATGGGCATGCGCATTATTGGCAAAGTGCAAATAGTTGAAAGCTGCACTGGCTGCTTCTGTGAGAGAATTTGGCTAAGGGTTGAAAGCAATTACCAAAGAGTGTAGAAACAAAGGCAGCTGGATAGTGGCAGCAAGGACCTGAGAATATGTCAACAGTTTGACCACATTCATGGCTAGAACAATCCAGATTTCTAACCCAGGTTTTGCTGTTTTTTTTTTTTTTTTTTTTTGAGACCTGGATACTATTCAGCTGATACCTGGACTTGATTAGTCTTCATTATCAAGTATATACAGATTTAGACTGCGTCAAATCTTCTAAATGCCTTAGGGTGCAGGTTCATCAGCATCACAGGGTCCACACTCCATCACTTCCACTTTAACAAGGACTTGGACTGTAGCCAGACCCAGGCTCTTGATCCCCAGTTACTCACTTCCAGGCTATTTATGCAAGATCGAGACAGCAAGATTTCAGAGAAACTGTTGGATGGGCTGCTAAGTAGGGGGAGCCAGACATGTTTTAGGAACACACAATAGTGAGCCACAAAAGTTGTGCTCTGTCTGGGGAATTCTCCAACACAGCAGTGACAGATACTTAGCACTGAGAAATTGGTTGGATTACCTATAACAACTAATGACAAGAGACTGGGAAATGAAGAGACATAGCATCAGCCAATGATAGATACAGGATACAACAGATCTTTTTTAAGTTAGTTGGTATTGATTATTTTAGCTAAAAAAAAAAAAAAAAAAAAGACAGAAAATATATATACCAAAGCTACTGGGAAAGCACTGCTTGTAATAGCAAAATGGAATGTGATCTTGAATTCTTGAAATGCTCTTTTCTTGAGATCCAAAATCCTTGAAGAGACTTTTTCAGTTAATGTTCTAAAAAGTGTTTTATTTCCTTCTTTGGATTATTTGCATATCTCCTGACTCTTTCCTCTCTCATCTATCTCATGTAATATTTCTACATTGATTTTTCCTAACACTTATTTATTTATTTTATCAACTTCAGAACTTTGAAATTGGCTATTAGATACAGTAAAGATGCCTTATTATTGAAATAAAGAATTTTCATAAACTATTTCAGTTTACATTTTCAGACTCATTTCTACAATTTCTCTGTATAAGTAGTTGAAGCAAATGAGTCAATTAATTGTCTCTGACTTTTGTTTAAAACATCATTTTCCCTTAGAATGCCTGCATTGTATTCCTATTGCAATGCCAATGGAGTCCCAACTTGACAGAGATGATAGCCTAGAATTATGAACTGTGCCTGTGTGTGTAGGTTGGTTTGGAAAGGAATCGAGGTCAGAAATAGTAGTTAGCAACAGAGTGGCTCAAGTCCAGAAGTTCATATGTCACGTGTGCAGAAACACTAGACCTTGGTCCACTGGGTCAGAGAGATTGAGATGGAATCAGTCAGTACCCTGGATAGCTCCCAGGAATGAAAATGTGAGTGTTGACAGCATTTTTGTTTTAACAGTTGTCACTCACTGCCATCAAGTCGATTTGACTCATAGCGACCCCTCCTTGGGTTTCCGAGGCAGTATCTCTACAGAAGTAAATTGCCCAATCTTCCTTCTGAGGAGTGGCTGGTGGGTTTGAACCACCAGCCTTCTGGTTAGCAGTTAAATGCCTCAGGTAATACACCATGTAACCTTTGTCTTAAAAGGACCATTTTGCTTTTCCTCCCCAAGCTTAACAACAATAGATTCAGGGATTTCTCCTTATATTGGCTCTTCTTACATTTATTGCATTTCCTAGGAGTTTTGTCTCACTTGGGGAAGACATAAGAACTGAGCCCCTATAATGCTCTATTGTGTCTGGAATCTTTTATTGTTGTTGATGATGATGTAAATGACATTCCATCATCCTGCCAACACTGTGGGAGGGTTAAAATTTTGCCCATCATTCAAAGTTGAGGTCCAATCTCACCTTCGTTTTAACCTTTCCACTGAGCAGCCCAGTGTAAATGGACCTCTTCCTCTTTTGGATTTTAGGATATTTTGTGGTTTGTGCTGTTCATTTCAACACTAATTGTATAGTGTCTTTTAGTAGCTGTCTTTAAACCTGCCTGTTTTTCAGTTCTCCAATGGGTTTGTATGCTTCTTGGGGGCATGCTTCCTGGGAATAGGACTTCCCAATGGGAGGGGCTCAATAAAGATGCATTGCAGATTATTATACCAAACCAACCAACCAAACAAACAAACAAAAAACCCTCGCTGCCATTGAGTCAATTCCAAGTCATAGCGACCTCCATTATTCTGAGCCTGTAATCATTATGTAAGTAGATTGCCGCATCTTCTGCAGAGCAGCTGGTGGGTTTGAATCACTGACCTTCTAGTTACCAGCCAAATGCCTTATCCACTATGCCAGCAAAACTCCTTGCAGATTGCTATATGGAAGAATTTTTTTCTGAGGAGAGAAAATTTTCAAATTTCATGTCAGACATATTCAATCGGAAGCACTTTTCAGTTATGTGTCAAATATATTTCTTTATGTTCCTTTTATTTCCTAAGTCCTCTCCCTCATATAGTATAGTGAATAGAGCAGGGACAATATGAGTCTGACACTTGGGTTTCTACTTGTTTCACCACTTATAAATGTAAGTTTGGGCAAGTTAATATTCTTGAGCTGTGGTTTTCACATCTGTAAATGGGAAAACAACACTTGCTGTGTATGAAATCCATGAAGATTAAATGCCATATTGTAGATAAAGGGTCTTGCTCACGTGACACGAATGAGGGGCTCAGTTCTAATTGATACCCGTTCTTGTTTTTCACACATCTGGGACTCTTCTTTTTCACTCTGTCTTTTCTGATGGCTTTTTAACCATTGCCTTTAGGTGTTATCTTTGGCATGTGTGCTCACATGGGGTCCCTGATCATGGGAGGAAGGATTTATCGTTCATTTCCATTTATTCCTAGGATTACCTTATTTCTTCAGGATAAAATTTAAGCTTAGGGTTGCTATATTCGATATATAAGAAACAGATCTTTAAACTTTTTGCTTGTATTTCTTGTTGGGAGCGTGGGTAACATTTATCTTTATGCAAATCAGAGTGAGGTGAAATTTATATAGCGCCACCTTATCAAACAACGGGAAGCACACAATCCATTCAATCTCCAAGAAACTGAAATGCATGTGCCTAACAGTGGGCGGCCATATCTTTTCACTGCTTGCAAGGGGCTTATTCTGAGAGTCTGCTGGGCAGGGTGGGGGGTGGGGGGATGGGGATGAGGGGAGAACATCTCAGTAGAAGAAACCTGAATATTTATGAAAGAAAACCAAAGCATTTTTGTTGGGCTTCCATCCCTTTAAACAATGCCAGTTATAGAAATGTGGTTTCATAGTCATTTAAAATACAGTTTACAGAGGAATTAGGCTAAATCACTTAAGCTCTCTAAGCAGCTGTACTTTCCCAGCTTCCTTATGGAGATCTGCCTGCAGAGCAAGCCTCCTCTTTGAAATCTGCAGCTCAGTCAAAGACGGGGCTGTTGATCTCTAAGCTACTTGCTTTTTCTTGTCCCATACTTCTTGTGCATAACAGTGGGAAATATTTGGATACAAGCACATGTTCTTTCCCCCATGTTTTAGTCTTTTAAGGAGCATTATACTCATAAGTTTATGCAAATACCTAAAAATGAGTTAAGGTCATGTAGTGAATGTGTTTGTCAACCATTATATAGTTTCCAGAATTTCTCTGTGAATTTTGAGTAGAAATGTTCAAGCTTCTGTCTTCCAGGAGATTAAGCTGGCACTCAAAGCCTTCCACAGTCTGCCTGCCCAACTTCGCCTCACTTCCACATGTGAGTCATTGGCTCCAGCCAGTCTGGTCTCTTAACTCTTCACTAAAATCACCTTACATTCCAGTCCCTGTGCCTGTGTTCTTGCTCTTCCTTACTCTTTTGAATGGTATTCCCTCTACTATTTAATTATCCCAACCCTACCCAGAGGAGGCTGATGGTTCAAACCCACCAGCCACTCCTCGGAAGGAAGGTTGGGCAATCCTACTTCCGTAGTGATAACTGCCTCAGAAACCCAAGGAGGGATCGCTAGGAGTCGGGCCGACTCGATGGCAAA
>NW_006921650.1:1969346-1979779 GCF_000298275.1 Orycteropus afer afer | reverse complement strand
CCTAAGGCACTTGACTGCTCACCAGAAGGCTGGCGGTTCAAACCCACCAGCCACTCCTCGGAAGGAAGGTTGGGCAATCCTACTTCCATAGTGATACTACCTCGGAAACCCAAGGAGGGGTCGCTATGAGTCGGGGCCGACTCGATGGCAAACAACAACAACAACAACATACTTTACTTAATTTTTAAAATGCACTATCTTCATAGTTTAATGAACCCAAACAGTGTTGGTAAATTCAGTTAAGCAATCTGTAGGTCTCTGATTTAAGGGAGACAATCATGCAGAGTTCTCTTTTAACCTTTTTAAAGCAACCATGTAGAGGGAGATGTGTTTCTATTAACACTTCTGAAGCTTGATATAAATGTCCACATTTTTGTGCATAGTTTCATAAAACATATAAATAAAATTTAATTATAAAACTATATTATGAGGAACTCCAGTTTAGCATATATGTATGTTTTCTACATTTTAGTATATAAGCAAATATTTAACACTTGAACAGTGATCTATGAATAGATTTAGCAGCTATACCATATTCTATTCTATAGAATACAGTAGCTGTATTGCTATGTTCTGTAAGAATTCCCAGGTATATAGTAGAGCTGACAAGGAAAAATTGTAGTCACTTCTTGGGCACCGGCTACCCAGAGGGAGTGAGTAGTTGGACCTGTGGGCTCAGGACCATAGTTGCAGGGGGCAATGAGCTCTATTGGCATAACATACTACACAAAACATTGTTCCACATCCTACTTTGATGAGTAGAGTAGTGACTGGGATCTTAAAAGCTTGCAAGCAGCCATCTAGATGCAACGATGGGTCCTTTCTCATCCAGAGCAAATACTAATGAAGAAAACCAAAGATTCATGGAAACAATTAGTCCAAGTGACTAGTATATCATGTGATCCTCAGCCTACATGACTATGAGACCAGAAGAACTAGATGCTGCCTGGCTACCACTGTCAACCATTCGGAGGGGGATCTGTGTATGAGATCCTGGATAGAACAATGTGGAACAAAACTCAAAATCATTTGGAAAAAAAAAGTGGGGGGGGGACCAGGTTTGCTGGTCTGATGAAGCCTGATGGAACCACTGAGACTATGACTGTCCTTCAGGTCTAGAATTGAACCCACTCTTTCCAGCCAAACAAAACATAGGCATATGAGGTGAACATTTACACTAGGTAGATATACTCCTTGGAGAGAACAATCATGGGAGAATAAAAGGGCTGTTTATGCACAGGGAGACAGCTCAGGGGGCAGGAGTGCATGGAGGGAAGGACACAGGGAAGAGCTAACTATGGAGAGGAAGTGAGGGGGGAGCTGTTGCATTGTGGTAAATTGTAGTGAATGTCATGAGACAAAGTCTATGTGAACGTCTGTATGGAAAGTGAATTTGTTCTGTAAACTTTCACCCAAATCACATTAAAAAAAAAAAAAAAAGAATACAATAGCTATTATATATTAGCTGCTAAATCTATACTCTAAGAAGCACAGTGATTAGGTGTTTGGCTACTAATTAAAAGGTTGGTGGTTCGAACCCACCAGCTCTTTGGGAGAGAGTTGTGTCAGTCTGCTTCTGTAAAGATTACAGCCTTGGAAACCATATAGAGCAGTTCTCCTCTTTCCTATAGGTTCACTATGAGTCAGAATAGATTCAGTGGCAGTGGATTATAGGCAGTGCTTTGAAATAGTTCATTCTGATTTAACCTCCTGCAAAGAATGTGCATTTCTACCCCAGATATACTGAATCAGAATCTACATTTTAATAAGATCTAATACAAGATTCTTATGTATATGTAAGAATCTCTTGGGGATCTATAAAAATCACCTGAGGATCTTGTGAAACTGTATTCTGATTCAGTATATCTGGGATGGAAATGCAAATTATCAGCAGGGGGGGTCCAACTGGAATGAGCAAATTTGAAGTCCTGGTTATATTGTGCTCTTAACGTCTGATATTTTAAAAGCATTGATAAGCACTATTGGTGAGATAATGAAAAAGAATTTTAGGGGAAAACAGTTCAGCCTTTTGTATCAGAAAGCAATAAAAAATAAATGACTCTTGATGTTCTTTTGAAATGAAGCAATATACTAAATGATTTAATATTACTGATTAAACAACTCTTCAACTTTTTGGTTTCCCTACCATTTTCTTGTAATTTTTAGGATTTAGGGCAGTGGGTTGGCCTCTTTTGAGAGGCCAGGGGTTTTCTTCCAAACCCAGGGACAGATCATCCACTGCCTTTGAGGGCTCATGAGCAGCTTGGGTACCTAGGACTCTCTGGGTGGGATTCTCCCTGGCATATGGCTTTGAATCTTCCAGGTTAACTATGTAGGGAATGGCTTTTCTGTGGTGCACTCTAAGTGAACCTGGACTGGAGAGCTAATACCAACATCATCAAGAGTCTGTAGCAAGATGGACCTTGTTAACTGTGATCTTGACCTCTAAAGGAACAAAAGATGACTTCTAAGAAAAGACATAAACTAGGAGGTAGAGTTTGAGGGAAGGCCCATAGGAAGAGGGGGGAAAAATAGTTCCCAGACAGTGTCTGAAGAAAAAAAAAATGGGCCTGTTATTGGAACAGACACAGAAGGGAGGATGTTATAAATGATGAAACACCAAAGAGAGACTTGGATAAAAGCACTTCTAAATGAAAGGGAAAGAATGATAGGACAAAAGTTCATATAAAGGGGAGCTCAGCAATGAAACAGCAAAGTAAGTGTGGCTGCAAACTCCAGGGAACTTTTGGGGAATTATTGCAAATAAAATTTGGTTGTTTTTAGAGCTCTCATTCCCTGGGAAGCGCAAATGGTTTGCGCTAGACTATAGCCTAAAAGTTAGCAGTTCAAAACCACCTAGTGGCACTGTGGAAGAAGGGTCTGGCAATGTGCTTCTGTAAAGATTGTTGTTGGGCACTGTTCTCGTTCCCTAGTGCTGCTCTGACAAGAACGTACCACAAGGACATTCCTACCTTAACAAATAGGAGTTTATTCTCTCACAGTTAGGGAGGCTAGAAATCCAAGTCCAAAGTGCCAGGCTCTAGGGGCTGTGTGAAAGCCCCTCGACCTTGGGCTTCAGCTCTGCCTCTTGCTCCCAGCCCACTGAAGCTAGAGGCATCTCTCACTCAGGCAGCTAATGGCTGCTGAGGCTAACAAGACCAAAGTCAACAAATAGAATGGCACAGTTCCAATGTTACCAAAACACATGGCAGGCTATTAATTCAAGTCTCCCAGGGTCAGCAGAGCATGGCAGGCTGCTGAATAACAACATGGCTACATGCAGGGTTAAAGTGTGCCATAAGCTAAAGACCATTCTCCAAGGCTCCTCCTTATATACAGTAGGAAGCAGACCACATTCCTAAGGCAGCTACTCAGCTGCTCACGGTAGATTCCACCATGGAGTTGATTACCAGTCTCATTATGGGGACACTACATCCAGCTGCCCAGCCACTCAATCAGACCCAGCCAAGTCTGGGTACCATTGAGTTAATTCTGACTCATGGACACCCCATGTGAGTAGAATTGCCCCGTGAGGTTTTCTAGCTGTAATCTTTATGAGAGCAGATCATCAGCTTTTTCTCCGACAGAGCTGCTTGGTGGGTTTGAATTGCCAACCTTAAGGTTAGTAGCCAAGTGCTCAACCAATCTGTGCCATGGAGTACAGCCAAGAAAACTCCGTGGAGGTTTATTTGTAACACGTGAGATCTCCATGAGTCAGAATTGACTTGCCAGCAATAGCTTTGTTTGTTTGCCTTTAGTAGGAAAGAAGATATTTTCTAACCACATCCAAGGCTGTAAAAATCTTATTGTTGCAGATAACATGCGAAACAAAAATATACTCAGAATCAGCTATTCATTTATTCATATTTAATATGTTTATTGAGCATCTTCCACATGCCTGCACTATGCTGGAGTGGGGACACAGGATGGACAATGGCATGCTCACAGTCTCTGGTGTTCCAGAACTTAAAGGAGCTTGGATTCCTGGACTGTGAAAGAACAGAGAGGAGGAAGAAAGACCAGAAACTGGCAGAAGGAAGGAGAAAAGGGATAAAGCTGGAGTGATTTTTATAAAATATGAAGAAATCACATCACTCCCCTGCTTAAAACCCTCCATACCTTCAGCTGCCCTTGAAATCAAATCCAAACTCCTTACCATGTCCTTCTTCTCTATTTTTATTTCATCCACTGTCACCCGCCTTCACTGGTTTCTTTTCTGTTCCTTCTGATTGCACTGAATCCTTTCCCGACATGCAGCCTTTTCACTTGCTTTACTCCACCCAGAATATCCTACCCACGGCTCTCAGAATGACTGCCTCATTTCTGTCTTTCAGCTCTCCGGTCATCTGTACCCTCCTCAGACACGTCTTCTCGATCTAACACTGCACCTTCCTCCCTACCCCTATATCACTCCACCTTGTGACTTTCAGTCACGAAACTCCCTTTATTTTTCCATTGCATTTATTATAACAATCTTATTCATTTATTCACAAGTTCCACAACAGCAGGGAGCATGTCTGTCTTGCAGCACCCAGCATGGTGTTCACCATCTAGCAGGTGCTCAATAAATTGTTGTTGGTTAAAGAATAAAAGTTACCCATACCCTGGTTTACCTACTCTCCTAAAAAAATAGAAAACCAAAAGCCAAACCCACTGTCATAGAATCAGATCCGACTCATAGCGACCCCTCTTTGGGTTTCTGAGGCAATATCACTACAGAAGTAGATTGCCCAGTCTTCCTTCCAAGGAGTGGCTCGTGAGTTTAGAAATGCCAGCCTTCTAGTTAGCAGTCAAATGCCTTAGGCACTATACCATCAGAGCTCCTACCTACTCTCCTAGTAAAACATACTGGGTTTTCCAGAATGGAGACCTGCCTATGTCTCTGAACCTCCCCTAATAGTCCTGGGCAGAGGAAGCCCTCCGGCTGAATCTACATGATCCCAACCATGTCATTCCCTCTTCAAGGTAGGGATCAAACTGCGTGTCCCATCAGTGTTGCTTTCTTTTTGGCTCAGCTGATTAAACCCTGAATTCTGGAGAGTCCCCTGGTTAGTGCTTTCCTCCTCACACACTGCAGCTACTTCTGCTAGTCCCTCTCATGCCCTCTCTAGCCTTTGCACATTCCCAAATTTTCTGTTAACTTCATTGCCATGTTCTAACATAGTTGTTTCCAGATTTATTAACTGAGGAATCATGCCAGATAACTCCAGATATTCAACTTCACCCCCAGCCAATGTTAGAGATGACTTACCCTATATCTGAGGTCCCTGGGTTGTGCAAATGATTTGTGCTAATCTACTACTAACCTAAAGATTGGTAGTTCAAACCTGCCCAGAGGCACTGTGAGAGAAAGTCTGGTGATCTGTTCCTGTAAAGATTACAGCAAAGAAAACTCTATGGTGCAGTTCCACTTTGTAACACATGGAGTCACTATGAGTCAGCATCAACTCAACAGCAGCAGGTTTGGGTTTTTGGTTTTACCCTCCACCCAGTTGCAGTTGCTTCTGTGTGCAAATTAGAGCTTTGAACCAGTTCATTATGCTTTGGACGCCTGCTAAGAATTTGCATTTCCACCTCAGATAAACTGAATCAGAATCTACGTTTTAACAAGAGCTCCAGGATCACCTAAGAATTTGCATTTCCACCCCAGATTAATTGAATCAGAATCTCTGAATCAGTATATCTGGAGTGGAAACGCAAATACTCAGCAGGGCTTAGAAGCAGAATAAACTGGTTTGAAGCTCTGGTTCAAAGCATCTGTCTCACACAGCACTTTGATTTGTTTATTCATAAAACATTCCACAATTTCTAATCATGTCTTTGTTGTTGTTAGTTGCCATTGAGTTGATTGTGACCCATGGTGATCCCATCTGTGAAGAGTAGAACTTCTCCATAGGGTTTTCAAGGTTGGGAAAGTTTCAAGGTTCACAAGTAGATAATCAGGCCTGTTTTCTGAGGCACCTCTAGGTGGCTTGAACCACCAACCTTTCAGCTATTAGTCAACTATTGAACAGTTTATGCCACTTGGGGAGTCCTAATCATGTCTTCAACATAGATTTATTAGTTTAGTGTCTCTCTCCTTCCTGTAGATTATTATTGCTAAGAGGGAGTATATTAATTTTCTCTTGCGACCATAACAAATTACAACAAATTCAGTGATTATAAACAACATGAGTGTATTTTATTACGATTCTGAGGGTCAGAAGTCCAAGATGGGCTTCAGTGGGCTAAATGCAAGGTATCAACTTGACTGTGTTCCTTTGTGGTGGCTCAAAGGTAGAGTTGCTTTTCTTGTTTTATCCAGCTTCGGTTGTTGTTGTTGTTATGTGCCATCGAGTTGGACCCGACTCATAGCGACCCCTACTTGGGTTTCCGAGGCAGTATCACTATGGAAGTAGATTGCCCCATCTTCCTTCCGAGGAGTGGCTGGTGGATTTGAACCACCAGCCCTCTGGTTAGCAGTCAAGTGCCTTAGCCACTATGCTACCAGAGCTCCTATTCAACTTCTAGAGCCCACCATATTTCCTTCCTTGGTGCCCCCTTCTATCATGAAAACGAGGAGTGGCAGGTTTCTCATATTGTATCACTCTGACACTGATTCTTCTACATTTAAAAAACTCCTATGAAACCTTTGTAATTATGTTGAACTCACCTGGGTATTCTAGGAAACTCTCTTTATCTGAAAGTCAACTGATTCCATCTGCAACCTAATTCCCTCTTACCATGTAACCTAACATATCCATAGATCTTGGCATTGGACTTAAGTGTGTTTAGGGGACCATTATTCTGCCTACTAGAGGATCCCTTTGAGTTTGTTCATCAATTTATATTTTGCAGTATTATAGGGCTCAGCACAGAGTCGATAATTAATGTAGTGATTAATTAACTTATTAAGGATTAGAAAAGTTCACAAGGGGTGAAATGAGAAACTACAGGCCGGTCCCAGGTTACAAACAAGATCAGTTCCTAAGTCTGTCTTTAAGTCTAATTTATAGGTAAGTATCAAGTCGATTCCAACTCATAGTGACCCCCACTGGGTTTCCAAAGCAGGGAATCTTTATGGAAGTAGATTGCCCGGTCTTCTTCTGTGGAGTGGCTGGTGGCTCTAAACCACCAACCTTCTGGTAAGAAGTCAAATGCCTTAGGCACTGAGCCACCAGACCTCCATATATTGAGCCTTTTTTTTTGGCAAGAAAAGGCTCAAAGTCTGTTCAATGATTTAAAAACTGCATGTGCAGCAAGTGAAGGTGATTGTGATGAAAAATTTTTTGTGAGTAGGGGTTGATTCAGTCTTCAAAGTGAGGGAAAATTTACATAACATTAAAGGGTAAGTACAAGTTGTCAGTAAGTCAGATGTTCATAACCCAGGGAGTGCCTGTATAGTTTTTACACAGCCATGAGCAAATAAAATCATAGGTTATGTCTTTGAAGTAGTCATGTTAAATAACGCACTGCCCTCGAGTCAGATCCAACTCATAGCGACCCCTCCTTGGGTTTCCGAGGTAGTATCACTACAGAAGTAGATTACCCAACCTTTCTTCCAAGGAGTGGCTGGTGGATGAACCACCAGCCTTCTGGTCAGCAATCAAATGCCTTAGGCACTATGCTACCCATGTTAAATAACATAAATGGTCAACTAATTCTTTAGCAAACAATCCATTTTGGGTTACAATTGTGTTGAGTGCAGTTTGGAGGTGGAATTGGCATCAGGAAACTGGATGCTGTGAGATTGTCACAAGACTTTCTCTGGACCTGTTTTCCTACCTTGGCCCTATCTTGTCCTCCCTGTAGAGATGTTATGAGGATAGACCTTCTTTGCTCCTTGTTCGTTTTGACCTATCAAAAACATTAGGCTCAGAATTTTCCCTTCTTCTGGCTCCATCCAATATTGATTGAGTCCATCATACCATACCATACCCATTGTCATTGAGTTGATTCTGACTCATAACTTTTTTGTTCCTAGTCCATTTTATCATACCCAGAGCCAAAACCCTAACTCTAGACATTATTGCATCACACCTGAAGTAGCACAACAGCTTTCTAAATTGATCCTTGCTCACCCACTACTCCCTCTGCTCTGCCTCTGTGCTTAGATTAACTGGAAATCAGGACTTGTGTTCAGTAGCCTTGTATTTTTTAATTTCCTATCATGTTATGGGGGAGCTCTGGTGGTGTAGTACCTAATGTATTTGACTGCTAACCAGAAGGCTGGCAGTTCAAACTCACCAGCCACTCCTCAGAAGGAAGGTTGGGCAATCTACTTCCATAGTGATGCCACCTTGGAAACCCAAAGAGGGGTCACTATGAGTCAGATCCCACTCCATGGTAGTGTGTTGCATTGCGTTATCATGTTATAGTAGCGTAGTACCTAAGGCATTTAACTGCTAACCAGAAGACTAGTGGTTCAAACCCACCACACTCCTTGGAAGAAAGGTTGGGCAATCTACTTCTGTAGTGATACCACCTCAGAAACCCAAGGGGGGGTGTCACTATGAGTCGGACCCGACTTGATGGCAGTAAGTGAGTGAAATCATGTTATCTGAGGCCCCTAGCCCTTCATCCATGCATTTGTTACCCAGATAAAGTGGTCTTTTATCCATGAAAGTGTTAAAATTTGAGTTGGGGTCTGAAGCATGGATTAAGATTTAGAGAATCTTGAGGGAAGGATGGGGCATACTAAGCAGAATGTCCAGCATTAGGAAGGGCTTGGAGACAGGTATGTTGTGGTCCTTAAATAGATCAGTGTTCCCATGAGAGAATGGTGGGAAATCAGATTATATTGGGCTTTAGATGGCTTGCCAAGGCATTTGGAATAATAGAGATTAGGGTTAGGATTATGAAATTTATGTATTAAAGACCTAGGAGTTCAAGTCCCAGCTCTATGATTTTTTAACTATATGAACTTGCAAAAGCACCCATATTCCTTATGTGTGGAAAGGAGATAATAATATTATGTCCCTTATAGGGTGGTTTTGAGAATTAAATGAAAGAATGCTTATAATTCACTGCTGCACATGATTAGAACATAACAAAATTTGAGTATTATGATGATGTCCATCATCATCTTCATCATCACTATCATTGTTATCATTATTTCTTTTGGATAGTGGTGAATATTAAATATTTGAGGCTTTTTTTTTTTTCTTATATGAGAGTCCAGAGGGGCTAGCATGATGAAATCTATGTTTGGGGCCATGGTTCTTCTAGGAAGTTAGCTTGAGAGAGTTCAGAAGACGCAACATCACTTGAGTGTATGTAAGGATGGGCTAGAGACAAGGACAGCAGCTAGAATGATGGATGCCAGACATCATGAGTATAACAAGCAGGAAAAGAGACTCGATAACCCCATAGTTGTCAAAAATTAGGATAAAGCAGGGGTCTTGAAGCCAGAGAAACCTATAGAAGTCAGGAGGTTTGAACTTGTCAATGACCAGAGCAAACTGATTTGAAACCTGGACGTAGGATAATGACAAGAAGATGTCAGGTGATGGTGAAGAAGGCATTCAGAACCTGATTAATGGAGTAAGACCAGTAGAGAGACCACATAGGGGTGATGCTGGTCAGAGACAGTGCTTGTATGTGCTTGTATACTTCCTTCAAGTGTCAAAGATGGCAGATGAGAGATGAGAAGAAGCAGGATTGGAGAAATAGTGCCAAGCATTACTCCACAGAACAGGATGAGTGATTAAAAATGCAGGATAGAGAGGTCCAAGCTTAGCTTTGGAAAATGATTGAGCCAACTAATAAAGCAGAAAATAATAAACTCTAAATCAGTAATAGTCAAACTTAAGAGTACATAAGGTTCAACTGGAGGGCTTATGAAAACAAGAATCCTAGGCCCCATCAATTTCTGATTCAGTAGGTTTAGAGTAAAGCCTTAGAATTTGCACATCAGGATGTTTCTGATGCTTCTAGTCTGGGGACTCACTTTGAGATCTAATACTCTAAAGGGAATGTTGATATACTACCAAATAATACAGATTAAGAGGAGAAATAATTGATGTTTCAAGGCCACTACAACAAATTAACTGCAAAAAACTTCAGAGGTTACAAAGTGTGTCCCTCATCTCCAGAATGAATACCCAAGCACCCAAATCTATGGACATATAATCCAAACTGTATTTAAGGCTCCTCATGTAGCACTAATCATTTGAAAGATCTTGAAGCTGAGAAAGGAGAGGAAAAACAATTCTGAGGAGAAAGGGCTACTCTAGTTTGTTCTGTATGCAACAGTCTGAGGACATTTTCCTTTGGATGACGTAGAATCTCTTACTGTTAGAGTGTTGCAGTGTATTAAATTACATAGTGTGGCTTTTCTAGCCATAAGTCTTTGTAAACTCCATGGTGGAATTTGCTATGAGCAACTAAGTAGCTCCTGATTGTTAAAGTTATCCACCTGGGGTATTTCTGTTGGGAGCAGCACAAAGTAATTT
>NW_006921650.1:1958342-1969106 GCF_000298275.1 Orycteropus afer afer | reverse complement strand
ACTTGAATTGTAGCCTGTTGCTTCCCTAATAAACCCCATAATCTGTGAGTTCTGTGTGGCCACTGCAACAAATTATTGAACCCAGAAGAGAGGTGGTGGGTGCTGCAAGAGGAATGGTTGGTGTAAGGGTTATTGAACGGGGTGGAGGGAGGCAGCATGTCTGGCCTCACAGGAATAGGCCTGGGCCTACTGATAGTGATTCTGTCTTACTCTGTGGGGTTAGAGGAGGTCAGAAGATGTGGCCTCCCTGCCCCTTTGGCAAGTGTGCAGCACATGAGGCTTAGGTTGGAGAGAACTTCTTCCCCATCTCTCTTTATTTGCAAAGGCATAAAGAGTTCATAATTAATCATGAGAGTCATTTTGATCTGATCATGTGAAGAGAAGACTCTCCATCAAGGTGATTCCTAGCACAGGGGAAGAGCCTGTCTTAACAGTCTTGACCTTCTCTTTGGAAGCAGGGGCTTGAAATGCAGCCATGCCCATGTCTAAAGCCTCATCAACTCTGGCCATGATCAGAGGCTAACAACTTCCTCTGACTTTGTCTACATCAGTTCCTAAGCAGTGGGAGGATCTCCCTCAGGGCCAGAGATCTGTGGGGCCCAGAATAAGTTGGACTTCCTATGTGTTAGTATTGTGGCCATCGGTTGGTTTCATGCATCCTTGGAAATAGCTACTCCCCCATGCTCCTGAAGTGAGAGCCAACTTCTGCTAGTTTGTAGAAAAGAAAGGCTCAACCTCCATTGGCAAAAATAGCTTGTTAATGTTTTTATGAGGATCTTTTTCTTTGTTTTGTTCACTTAAGGCAAGCCAACATCTCTTTCATAATTTGTCTCTATTTAAGAACCAGAGCTGATGGTTCTATCCCTGGTTGGGAAAAAACAGATGTTTATATGGTTGTATCTTCAGATTCATAGATGGGTATTATTTATAAATCTTCTTGAAGTTGAACCTTGAGCCTTATTCTATAAACTGATCCTTGCTTCTGTATAAGATGACTGTGATGTGAGAACTTGAAAGGAACGAATTCAGGTAATGCAAAATAGCTTCAGAATAGATGTCAAACACATGAAAAAGGGAGGGGCATAAGCAACGCATAGAATTAAAGAAAAGATAACCCTTGTTGATCTTTTGAGTTAGTTTGATATTCTGTCTACTCACTAATAAAGCTATGATTTATTAGTTCAGTTGTCCAGTTATGCTTCCCAACCTTTTCCACATCAAAATGATTATATTTGTATGGCACACTGGGGTAAATGAAGGTGGAATCCTCACCCTCATTCTAGGGCCCAGGGAGCCAACCACTCACAACTTGTAGCCTATTACTGACACATTAGTCAGCAAGCTCTGATCTTTGACAGAATTATGTTTGATCCTCTGGAGAGCCTTTTAGCTTTACCCTGTTTCTTAACCAAAACTACATACAGTAGCCTAGACAGGTATTGGGTTGATCGAATCAAAAACAAACCTGCTGGCATTCAGCTGATTGAGACTCATGACAGCTCTTTCTGTTGCAGAGTAGAACTGAGCTCCAGGGGGTTTTTTGGCTGTAAACTTTATGGAAGCAGATCACCAGGCCTTTCTTTTACAACACCACTGGGTAGGTTCAGACCACTGACCGTTTGGTTAGTGGTTGAGTGCAAACCATTTGTACCACCCAATGGCTATTGGGTTGATGTTGCTGGGTGCCTTTGAGTTGGCTCTGATTCATAATGACCCTATGTACAATAGAACGAGAAACTCCAGTCCTGTGCCATCCTTGCAATCCTTGCTGTGCCAGAAGTTCAAGACAAGAAATTCTGTCAATCCTGGAAAAAACAACTCAAAGCATGTTCTATCTTATGGTCACCATGAATCATATTTTCACTAAGAAGCTTTGAACCACTTCTAGCAGCTGAATGGGGTGGAGTTGCTGTTCTTGTCTATAGCTTTATAATTTCCCTACATCAGAGGTCCCTCAATTATCCATTTTATCCTTTTGTATTATGTTTATTTTTATAAGCAGTTTCAAATCCTTTTTGTGGGCTGTGGATTAAGGAAGGGAGCAAATAGTTAAAGAAAGAAAACTGAAAACACACGCCTTACCCTGGGTCAACCATGTCATGTTTGTGTGTGGACAAAATATTTTCACCTTTTAATAAAATCGGTAACTGAATATGATATTAGTCATAATATGAAATAATGTTCTTTTTTAAATATGATGATCATCCTGCTTTATTTCCCCATCTGCAAGATGAGAATGATAATTATCCCTTTGAAAGTATCATATAATCAAATTAGTTAATTTTGGACAAGCATTTCAAAATGAAGTGAACTAATAATTTATTAGCGGCTCCACTCGTGTGCAATTTGAGAATGAAGTCTGCCTTTGAGGAACTGGCATTTTCATTAATTCATGTTTTCCTTAAATTCCTTCTGAGGTCTACTCTGTGTCTGCCCTCTGGGGACCAGTTATGCCTGGCTGTGGTACATGGCCTTGTGGCTTTCCTAAAACTGAGATCTGGTAATCAAGTCTCTAAGAGGAAACTGAGCAAATGAAATTGCCCATGCATGTTTTATGAATTGATTCACTTATTTTTTTCCATCAAAATGAGATGTTTATAGTAACAAAATCTTGCAGCGTTTTATTTTCTACTTAAGATACAGAATTTAAAGTTATATTTTATCTCAGTTGTTTCAATTATATCTTAAATGACACAGGTGAATGGACTGTGCTTTACATGGCGTCATTTCCTTCATGTTAGATAAGTATCATTCACTGTACACTTATATGTCAGAAGTGTTACACATATTTTCTCCAATACAGTAACCCTAAGAAGTATTTAAAAATGAAGCATCTGAAGATCAGAAGAGTTTAACAAACATGTACAAAGCCACGTAGTTATCAAGTGATGTATTGCTGGGATTTGAACTGAGGTCTCTCTCCAAAGCTTTTATGTTTTCTATTTGTTTTGTGGTTTATGAGCCAAAATCATTAAAGAGTATCTATGACTTATTTCTAGACATTTTGGAAGAAGCTATTTATTATTGGGTACGAAGAGGCACTGCGTCCTGATGCAGTGGTGTTAAACCAAGTGACCCTCCCAGTCCCTTCTCACTGTAAAAGTACATGCATTCACAAGGGTGAGATTTTTAAAACAGTCAGCATACTGTGGCAAATTGCAGGCAAGTACAATTCTTAAATTCATAGAAGAGAATTCCTCCTTGTCAAGGAAATAAAATCAGAAAATGTCACTGTCACTTTAAAGGAATATATATATATATGACACTTGCCTGCTAACCAGACGGCTGGCGGTTCAAACCCACCAGCCACTCCTCGGAAGGAAGGTTGGGCAATCCTACTTCCGTAGTGATACTGCCTCGGAAACCCAAGGAGGGGTCGCTATGAGTCAGGTTTGACTTGACAGCACATAACAACAACAACATATAAATTATATATATATATATATATATATATATATATATATATATATATATAAACAAAGTCAGACTAGGTTAATTGTCAGTTTTGTATTTGGATTAGAACATTTCTTCTGTTTAAGCCGAGGTATGTCGATGAAAAAGTTTCCCATTCCAGTCCACAGGCAGAGAACTGAAACAGTGATTGGTAGTCTGTTCATTAGTTTCTGTTTAACAAAAAAAAAATGAACTCAGAAAGATGAAAGGAGGTTGATTTACCTAAAGGAAATCACTTTCATGCCTACTCTAACAATTGGTGAGTTTCTGAAACCTTGAGAATTGAGTGTTTCTGGGAGTTAGTACTGTAACATTATGTCTGAGCTGCCTAACAAAGAACATTGAGAAGTCATATTAGTCCCCTTCGTTGGAATATTTATTTAAAAGAAACTGGCCACAGATGGAAATGGTTCAAACTAAAAATTAACTTTCTCAAGTATAAAAACATTTCTCAAAATCAAATATTTCCCATATAAAGTCAGTTAGTTGTGGGCTCTGGGACTTCATTTTCCATTGCCAATAAAAGTTTTTGATTGGTGAGCTTTTCTTTCCCTTAAATTTGAAACTGGAGTATGTAAGCAGAACTTGGATGTGAGTGGAAAAACTGGCTTAAATTATGTGATTTTTCAGAAATATCACCATGTATTTACTTGTACAGTTTCCTCTAAAGGGGAAAATTTGTTTAATATTTGAATGTGCTTATTTGTAAAAAGTGTAGAATAATCAGAAGGCATTTGTATTCCATTAGAAATAAGTTGTTCTCTATTTTCTTTTCATATTTTTCATATAAAGATTAGTTTTTCTATATCTTTTGACAAAGTAGTTAACTGAACATTTAGCTACTGATGGTTATGGAAACAAACTTTTTCTTGCATTAACATTTAATATGTGAGTATTGATAACTTTCCTTGACAGATACAGCTTTCCCTTTGACGTGTCCTATATCTCATAAACGGAGCCCTGGTGGCACAGTTATTAAAACTCTCAGCTGCTACCTAAAAGTTTGGCAATTTGAACCCACCAGGCTCTCTGAGGGAGAAGGATATGGCAGTCTGTTCCTATTAAGATTTACAGCCTTGGAAACCCTGTGGGGCAGTTGTACTATCCTTACTAGGTCACTATGAATTGAAATTCACTTGATGACAATGGGTTTGGGTTTCTTTTTGTTTTTTGTATGTTTCTTAAATTCTACTTTGCCCTAATTTAGATCCTGCACACTGTGGAAAAATGGCCAGTAGAGTGTGCTGCTGATTTAGTTTTTAGGAAATTGCTCACTAATTTCAGCATTTTAAAAAACTTACAGGGAAATTATTTTTATTCACTCAAAGCAATCAGAATTAGAAAACTGTCTTAATTCATCAAAATTGTTTTTCATGTCTTTTGCCATGTCTTCTCCCCAAAGGCATCAATAAAATTGGGCAATTAGTTTTTTTTTTTTTTTTCTCTCACATCTGCAGAGCCCTTAGCTGACCCACAGTGGGGATGAGTATGGTAGTTTAGGGCAACTGGGTGTGATTATCTAATTTTTCCATCAGCTTGAGGTTCTTATGAGAAAGTTCTATTCATGGAGAGCCAAAAGAAGGGGAAAATAAAAGCCTGTTTACACTTTCACTTTCCAACTGGTTTTGCCAGTTATCCCCTGACCTGGTGCAACGAGGAGGAAACATCTGTGCAACCTTGGCCACCTCAGCTGTCTACTGGGGACAAGGGTGTTGGTGGCTTTGGTGGTGAGAAGTGAGTAGGAGATGCGCATGTTCTTATAGATGCGGAAGCATTCTCTTTTCTCATGCAGGCATTCTCCTTACATATAGTGGCAATGCTAAGAAGTGATCTGGAAGAACTTTTACATCTCCATTAGCACCCCCATTCTTTGATATGAACGACTTACAGTTCCTCAATATTTTTTAAACTGCTTTGTAAACACGGTCAAAATCTCTAGCCAACTCCCTCCCTAGTTGCCTTCCAAGCAAAATGCACTTCCTGCTTAAGAATTCTGGACCCTCCACCACTTATGTAGCTAGGTGTCTTCCACAGAGCTCCCCTACCTCTCCAACCTCCTGAGGACATTTACAAGTTGTTTAAGACGTTGTGGTAAAACAGATAGTATGAAAAATCCTATGGTAATCTCATTTGCTGTTCACCTTTATGGTGGTATCAGCCCATGCCAAAATAATCCTGAGAAAATTCTTGATGAATCCAAACTTTGGTTTTTCCTCCCCATGTGGGCATTGAGCACTCAGTGTGCTTCATAGCTGTTAGGTGCCACTTTTGGCTGGTTCTATAGCTGGCTGTAGTCATCTGTCCTTCAACAGCATGAAAAATGTCTTCCATTAGCTAATGGCCGTGTTCTCCATGAAATTTTCTGCCCCTTGGCCTGTGTCTGGAGGACAGCATCAATCAAGTCTCTTAGATGAGGCCTCAGAGGACCAAGGGAAATGTGTATAATCTTGAACTGTAAACATAGGGACCAGTGGTTGAGGTTTTGGATTTGAGCAACATTTAAAAATGTCTGTTTGGATATCTAAACTAAACCTTTATTATAAAGAAAAGCTGAGGCCCAAGAGGCTCTCTGGGTGGCCTTTGAGAGGTAAAGCACCCTTTCTGCCTCCATTTCCCTTTCTTCAAATTAGGGAGGGGGGAATACTTTTTTGTTTCACAGTAGAGTTCAACTTATTTTGATTCCCAGTGAGAAGTTATCAAACTAATTTTTACCAGTCAGCTTTTCTCGATACCTTTTCACACACCTTTTTGCCCCCTCAGATTAAGGGTTCACTCCCTGGTTTTCTTTTTTGTTGTGGGTTTATAGTTTTCCTTTTAGTTATTTTCTTTCTCTTCCTCCTCCTCTCTCACCTACTAACCAAGGAAGAGAGACCGAGCTACTCCCACCCTTCCTGGTGGTAGCAAAACAGCTCTGGTTCATGAGGGAAATTCTGAAATAAATTCTGTAGAAAGAGGGGAGGAGGGTGTGTGGGGGTGTATGTGTGTGTTAGCAGTTGGCTTTTCTGTCTTGGTTTGTTGCTGTTGGCACCTTTAAAAGCAGTCAGGCTAGAGAAATTCCTTAGGAGAAAGAATGACTAACTTCCTAGAGGTAACTGGAAGGTTCCTGAGTCCTTGAGGGGAAATTTATGGAGAAATGGAGTTTTCTTCTCCATTCTCCTTTGCATTGCTTATTTACTTCCTTTTAAAAATTCTTTATTGTTGCAACACATTTGTTCTTTATTGTCAAGACACATTCTCCCATTTTTCTCTTTAGACAAGTATCAAAAACATTTTCTTTTGGCATTAAATGATTATCCAAGGCATTTGGAGGACCACCTAGAATTCCATGAATTCATCTCGTTCCATTTTAATAGACAGTGTATCAAAACTTAAATCATGTGAGATATTCTGGAAGAATACTAAATAGTTTTGGAAACTCTTTTATTCTGGCTTTTGAAGACAAGCTTAAAGGGAATGAGAAAAAAATTGCTTCTTCACGGAGCAGGTAATCAAATATATTTATGAGATTAAAATTTCATTACACCATACTGTTTTTTCTCTATATAGTGAATTCAGTTTCTTCCTATGTGTTCTTGTGTAGTCATAAAAGTTTATGCATTCTTGTGATTCAGCAATGAATTCTACAGAAATATCTTGTTGTTGTTGTTGTTATTTGCCGTCGAGTTGGCCCCGACTCATAGCGACCCCTCCTTGGGTTTCCGAGGCAGTATCACTACGAAAGTAGGATTGCCCAACCTTCCTTCCGAGGAGTGGCTGGTGGGTTTGAACCGCCAGCCTTCTGGTTAGCAGTCAAGTGCCTTAGGCACTATGCTACCAGAGCTCCTACAGAAATATCTAGATGATGTTTTCAACAAGTTACACTATTCCAAAGGAATGAAATCTAGATATGCTGTTTGATTACTGACCCAATGTAATTGACCTAGAATTTTTTTTCTCAGTGAGTTGGAAAAAACTGAACCCTGGAGTAGCTAGTTAGAAAAATGTCATGCTTTCAGTTTTAAATGCTATGAGATTTCCATTCATTTCCACAAACATAGATTAATTTCATAAACATAAAGTAAAACAAAAAAACCATTGCTATCAAGTTGATGCCGACTTGTAGTGACCCTACAGGATAGGGTGAAACTGCCTCATTGGATTTCCAAAACTATAATCTTTATGGAAGCACACTACCACATCTTTCTCCTTCAGAGCAGCCGGTGGATTCGAACTGCCAACCTTTAGGTTGGCAACCGAGTTTCTTAATCACTGTTCAAACAGAGTTCCTGTTCATAAACATAGGGTTAATTAACTTTAATTTTTGGTTTCATTTTTGTAGACATTTAAAAATCAACTTTTTTTTTCTTAGCTAACACTCCATAAGAAAACATGTAAAATAAAAGAGAAAAAAATTATGACAGTGTACCAGAAAAGCTAGAATGATGTACCCTCTTAATTCTGAGGAATAGTTGGGCTCTAGTCATACATTGAGGATCTATGGTGGTGCAGTGGGTAAAGCATTCAGCTGCTAACCAAAAGGTCAACAGTTTGAACCCACCAGCCTCTCCATGGGAGAAAGATAAGGCAGTCTGCTTCCATGAAGATTTACAGCTTTGGAAACCCTATGGGCCAGTTCTACTCTGTCTTATAGGGTCACTATGAGTCACAAGCTACTCAGTGGCAATGGGAGGTTTTAGTCAAGCATTTGATGACCCACTGACTAGGAAGAGAGCTCAGCCCAATGTCCTCTCTGTGTGAGCCATCACAGAGGAAATATAAAAGCCTGGTTTTGATGGTGAAAACAGTACAAAATCATAGTGAGAATTGGCACGTTCATCTAATATATATTTTGGGGAAGGAACAGGGAAGATATAGTTATCTTTATAAAAAATAACCTTCAAGGGAAACTGAAAACACTCCCAATGGCCAAAGCTGGAACAATTTGAGCAACAGAGTAAATAGCATAGTATTGTATTATAATTCTAAGTATAAAATAAACATCTATGAGTCCATACTGATATAAGAAAATTATTGAATAAATAAATAAATAAATAGACAAATCTCCCGTACAGAAGAATCCCAAATTATGTTCTAGATACTACCTCTTAAAGGAAGTGAAATATAATGCTTCATTTTTTGAGTGTGGGCTACACATGGTAACTTTCTTCGAGAGGATATAGTATGAAAGGGGAGGAAATAACTTTATGTTGAAGAAACCAGGCAAACGCTACCTCAGCCAGGTGATAAAGGTTCACATCAGTAGTAGTAAGTCATGTTGATTGCATGTACCCTTAATATGATATGATGAGAATGGCATTTTACCTCCATTCTCTTCTCCCCAAAACATATAACCCCAGTCTAACCATGAAAAAAACACAGACAGACCCCAATTGGACATTCTACAAAATACCTGACCAGCACTCCTCAAAACTCTTAAAGTCATTTTAAAAAATTAAAGAAGAAAGTCTGAGACACTGTCACAGTCTAGAGGAACCTAAGAAAACATGAAGATTAAATGTAATGTAGTGTCCTGGGTGGGATTCTGGGACAGAAAAGGGACATTAGGTAAAAACTAAAGAAACACTATAATGTATAAATAATACATTATTAGGTTATCATTAGTATTTAGATAATAATAAATGTATCAATTTTGGTTCATTAGCTGTGACAAATGAGGTGGTAAAATAGGATGTTAACAAGGAGAGAACTGAATGAAGGGTATACTAGAAGACCCTACCGTCTTTGCAACTTTTCTGTAAAACTAAAATTATTCCAAAATACAATGTTTATTTTAAAAAGTAATCTTTATTACCATGTATTTTTCCTATATACATATCTATGTAGTTATATGTTAATTCTTAGTCAATTTTTATAAGACAGCTTTAAATGGTAGAAAAGGAAACAGATTCTCCAAGCTTTGCTATTTTAAGTATATTATTTTTAAAGGTGCCATTTCTAGAGCTATGAATATCATGGTTCCCTCTGCTTATAAATAGACTCAATATTCTGCTTTATGGAAAGTTTTTATTAGGGATCTAAGGTATGAGAAAATCTGCTCCCCATTTTTAGGATTACCATGACCACCCAGGGAGTAGGATGCCCTGAGTAACTCAGTGGTGAGTGGCCACTTTAGTATTCAGTTAAGAATTACATGATTTTCAGTGGGTGGTTTAGAAATAATAATCAAACAGTTCCTCTCCTTTTCTCTTCACAATGCATGCTAACATGTTAACTACCCTTATAAAATCAAGTTTATTATAGTTTTTTAATCAAAATGACATTACATTTTCTTGCATTAAGTACAGAGATTTTAAAAGAAACTAAAATGTATTTTCTTTGAAATGAAGTCATGCATTTTTTTAATCTAAAAGTATTCATAATAAATGTGGAATTTATCATAGATATTGATAAACCTTTCCAGATTTGTTGAGGCTTTATTTCATAACTATACATAGTATGCTGAATGACTGTGGAAGTGCAAAATTACTACAAATCCCTGAACATGCCGTACAGCTCTGGGATGAGGATAGCTCCTGATAGCCCTTTTTGTGAGGCCCAGAGTTCCCCTTTCACATCCATTATTTCCTTTGTGTCTATTTCAGACCAATGCTAATTTCTTTTACCTTTTCCATTTCAGTGTTCAGCTACAGTTGGGGACAGGTTTTTCTGCCTACAGTCAGAAACACGTGGTCTGGCTTTATCATTAAAACTCTGTGTGATCTGGGGGTTTTTGAGGAGCCAGTTGGCTCCCCAATTGTTCTCTTGTCTGCAAACACCCTGGTCATCTTCCAAAATGAAATCCTAGAAGTTGAATGTGCAACATATTTGTGAGAGTGTTGACTGACCAGCGACTCAAGAGACTATACACAACAACCAATGATGAATTTGTCATTCTCTTTCCCTAAAATAATTCCTACCCCAATATGGTTGTGAGCAGTGGGATCTTGCACTTTCTTTTCCCTTAACCCAGAAAGTACTTGCTATCTTATTCTTTGAAAGAACATTTTAGTCATATTGAAAGAACTGATAGTGAGCAAGTGTCTTGTGCTATTATTATGCATTGTATTGTAGCTAGCCTTGAGATAAAATAATGTCCCACTAGATTTTACTTCAGCTTTTAAACACACACAATAATTTATGTTCTTAACTAGCATACACTTGAATTTCCCCATGTTTAATCATTAAAAAGGCAAAACTTAATTTCATCAAGTGCAATCAAAGAATTTCTCATAGTAGCAATTAAAATACATGAAACTGGCATTTCAATGACACAAAAATGAAGAGCTGCTATGTTATATTTTTAATCTTCATTCAAATCCAGTTTTCCTTCCA
>NW_006921650.1:1951003-1958242 GCF_000298275.1 Orycteropus afer afer | reverse complement strand
TATCAGTGGGCTGAAAGGTTGTTTTAGTAATGCAAAAGCCCCCTTAAATATACTCCAGTATACTTTGAAATGTGTTGCAAACATTACTCCAAAATGAGTAACCTTTTTATTTCTGTAAGATACAGAAGCAAACGTCTTTGGAGGAGTACTGATTGGTTAGCTTGCTTTGGCATGAGAGGACTTCCAACAGTATTGAGCTTTTTAACTAGGGAAACCAAAACCTATTTTGCTCGGTTTGCTGTTCTTACTGTACTTCATGTGTGGCATTTACAATAAGAGAAAAGTAAAAGCCACACATGGAGTTTGGATCCTTCTTCTCATTCCTCCCTATTTCCACACTGGGGCAGAAGAGCTATTTTTGTGATACCCAGACTTCCCTACACTTTTATGTATAAGATGGCGAGCTGATACATAATTAACCCAATGGTATATTTTTCACTCCATGTACAAACATGCTTCTCCCAGCGTCGCTTCTTGACTGTTAGGTGTGGAAGCCGAGGAAAAGCAGCACCTAGTGAAGCCAGGACTCTAGGTTTTGAAAAATGTTTAAATGCTTCTTAAAGGTGGAGCTATTTTTTTCATTAGTTTAGAATTTCAGAAGCTTTCTTAGTTTCTTAAAATGGAAATTGTGTTCTCTGATCTTGGGCTCTCTTACTTTTTTGAAGACTTTTATTTTCATTCATTATTTTTTCTCATTCACTTTCCTCATGATCCTATTCTGTTAACAGATACTTTTTAAATCTAGAGCTAGTCTTTGGCTTTAGAATTTTAATTTCTCCAATGACCTTTTATTTTTATTTTACTTTATTTTTTGATTGTTCATAGACTTAGCTTTCTATCACACCGGACAGGACTATACATAAAGTGACAAATGATAAACCAGTTTTTGGCTCAAGATCTTGGCCTACATTTTATTTAAATGGGACTCATAGAATAATAAGGGAAATACTTTGATTAATAGAATTTATTTAACCAAGATGGAGTGGAATAAGAACTTTGACTTATTCAGAATGAAAACCAAATGACTATTTGGATATAGTCTGTCATGCAACATGAAAGATTCACTGATAGTGATTTTTTGAAAAAAAGCAGAGAGCCCCTCCTACATTGACCTTGTAAATTGTCGGGTACCCGGAGTAAGTAAAATGTTGGAAGAAAGCCAGTGACAGAGAACTTGTATTTTGCTTATTCTGCCATCTATGCCTCACAAGGTTTCTTGTGAAGTTTAATGAGACAGAGTAAACCATGCTTTGTAAACAGTAAAGTACTATCCACATGTAAAGTATTATTATTATTACTAAATTATAGGTTGTGTTATGCTGAGGAAGACCGTACTCGAAGAATCATTTTTGTGGGATAGCAACATTTTATTGCTTATTTGCAAAAGTTCTCTACACAGTTAAAACAATGGTATGATATTATGGGGAAGCAATTTAAACTCTCCTGTAATATCTTAAACAAGAGACACACATTTGGAAATTACATATCTTCATTGTACAAACAGCATTTGAATGAAGGTGAACAGTAATGAAGTAATGCCTTCTGCTACATTTTTTTTTTTTTTTTAAATCCTGGCTATGCATGGCTGTTAGTTACAGGGGGAAAAAAATACAATATCATCAAGCTTGTTCAAAGGCCCATGAGGGCATTGACTGAGTTTATGAAGTGAACACAGTAATCATGAGAAACAGTCTGCTGTGTTTTACATGTTGAGTTGTCTTTGGATTACTTTGGTAGTTCTGATCCACATTTTATTCTCTCTTCTGTGCTAATACAGTAGCCACTAGGTATACATGGGGTTATAGAGCACTGGAAATGTGACTAGTTCCAATTGAGATGTACGATATGTATACAATACACATTGGGTTTTGAAGACCTGGTGTAGAAAAAGTGTGTGTGGGGGAATCTCAATAATTTTTTTTTATGGTGTGGAAATTATAATATTCTGGGTGTGTTGGGTTAAATAAAATATAGACTGTCCCCTGACTAAAACTAAGATCCATTACTAACAGTGTCTTTGAGACTTTAAGTGGAATTTGTAGGTAAGTTGGAACAGGTACATACAGTTCTTATTTAGCTTTACTTTAGCACAAGACAAAGAGTTGTGGTGGTGTAGTGGTTAAGGCACTGAGCTGCTAACCAGAAGTTAGCGATTCAAACCCATCAGTTACTCCATGGGGAAAGATGAGGTAGTCTGCTTCCTTATTGTAATCTACTCAATGGCAGTGGGTTTTGTTTTTGGTTTTAGTGCAAGACAAAGAGTTCTGGTAGTACGGTTACTAAGGCATTGGGCTGCTAGCCAAAAGGGTTTGAACCCACCAGCCACTCTGTGGGAGACAGATGAAGCAGTCTGTTTCCAAGAAGATTTTCAGTCTTGCAAACCCTATGGGACAGTTTTACTCTGTCTTATAGGGTTGTTTTGAGTCCAAATTGACTTGATGGCAGTGGGTAGTGGATGGTGTTAATGCAAGAGAAGACTTGAAGCCTTTTCGATGATTTAAAACCTGCATGTACAGCAAATGCAGTTATTGTGATGAAGAATTTTTTGGGAGTAGGGTTTGGTTCAATCATTTCAAAGTGAGGGCAAATTTACATAATATTAAAGTTCAAGTAGAGTTGTCCCTAAGTCTGAACCTCCCTTACCCAGGGACTGAGTATATATTATTAAAATAAAATTTACCTTTTATTATTATTATTTTTTAATGTGGTTACTAAAAACTTCAAAATAATATATGTAGCTCATTGTTAGTTTTCTATTGGGCAGTACTGAGCCAGATAGTAGACAGCACTTTCCTGCTTCTGATGCAGATGCAGTGTGAGGAAATACCTGAAGTCAGACAAGGGACAAATTATTCTGGCTCTTCGGTTAAGCATTCATTAGATTCCAGCTAATTTTGATGGTAGATTTAGATCAAATTCTATTTGTTTCAGGAGAAAGCTTGGGACTAGTCAATGTAGAAAGCTAGTGTGGCACAATGGCTCAACTTGGCTGAACACTTTGTGTAAAGTGACTTTGGGCAAATTAACCTCTCTGTGCTTCAATTTCTTCATTTGAACAGAAAAACCAAAAAAAAAAAAAAAATTCACTGCTATCGAGTCAAATCCAACTCATAGCGACCCCTCCTTGGGTTTCCGAGGCAGTATCACTACAGGAGTATATTGCCCAACCTTCCTTCTGAGGAGTGGCTGGTGGGTTTGAACCACCAACCTTCTGGTTAGCAGTCAAATGCCTTAGGCACTACACCACCAGAGCTCCTCATTTGAACAGAAGTAGGTCATAATAAAACCTTCCTTATAAGATTAGCCTGTGTCAAGCAACTTAGAAAAGTGCTTGGCATAAACTAAGTGCCAAATAACTGTTAGTTATCTTTATTAACTTCTTTCCAGCCAATTAAAGGAAAGGTAGCCAAGTATCAATAAGCTTCTTTTTCTTGTCTGTCTTGAACGAAAGGAAGCTGAAGTGGGTGAACCACAGGACTAACTGTACAGCCTGGGAACCTAATTATTCTCAGATAAAGCAGAGACACAGTGATACAAGAGACCATTTTTCCCATGAAAATAATTCCTAAAGTTTTCCCAGGACCAAAGCATAGGCCTACATTGATTTGGGCAGGGATGGAGTTTCTATCTTTGATCTTTTCTAATGCAGACTCTCCCATAGGGTCACTCAGGTCACTCAGCTGATGACAGTGCAGCCTTAGTCAAACTTTTATAATCATGTGGATTCTTATCTGAGAACTTTCTGTTCTCGCATGTAGAATACAGTATGGTATAGACTTTGGCAAATGAAAATGTCAATCCTGATCCCTGGTAACTTGTTTCTCTTGGTGTTCACAACAATGTCCTTTGCTTGTCAAAATTTGTATTGCGATATTTGTTTTAGTATCTGCTCACCATTCCTCTCTCTGAACATGTTCATTACCATTAGGATATTCTGGAAGGCCAGTATGGTTCATGTAAGTGGGGACAAGAACTGGCCAATATGTTATCAGTGTCTTGAGCTTAAAAATATATGTTTTGATTTTCACCAGAGTGAAAATTTGTGTCTAATCACCCCCTTTCCACCTCCCTTTTGATGAAAATCATCAAAATATGAGATGAAAGGACCTAATGGGTTGTCTGAATGTTTTTCCCAGCCCTGTTGGAAATGATTGAGGCATTGGGTCTTCAACATTTCCTCTGAGAAAGCAATTCCAAAGGTTGGTGTCAACTTACAGCTTAGTAATGGACTAATACACATTATCCTATATACAAGTCTAAATTATAGCCTGCCATCTGTGATTCTGGAAGTTTGGAATAGGTTCCTTCCCAAGATTCTAAACAGAAATAGCTTTGAATGTTGTGGGCATGAGTCTGTCTAACCCTTCTAAAGGCAGCATGAATGCTGTAACATTTGTATTGATTTTTAGCATTCAGCTCTCTAGAAAATAGAAAATAGCCAAAATTTGACAGGCACTTTACAAAATGATCTGATCCTTTGTAAATGCAGAGTAAGAGCTATGTTCACAAGTGACATTTGCACTTAAATTTAGAACAAACCTTTTTTATTTCTGTCTTATGCCTATTTTATTATGCAGAATGGAATTACATTTTACTGCATTTGAAATTATGCTTTAAATGTTGTTTTAGCTCCTTTACTTATTTTTCCATTTCAATATATGTGGCCCCAAACTCACAAACCCCACTTCCATCGAGTCAATTCCAGCTCATAGCAACCCTATAGGATAGAGTAAAACTGCCCCATAGGGTTTGCAAAGCTGTGAATCTTCACAGAAGCCGACTGCCTCATCTTTCTCCTGCGGAGCAGCCGGTCGGTTCGATTTACCAAACTTTTGGTTAGTAGCTGAGTGCTTTCACCACTCTGCCACCAAAGCTCCTTAAACTCACAAAAAAGACAAAAACCAAACTGACTGCCATTGAGTCAATTCCAACTCATAGAAACCCCCTTTAGGTTTCCAAGGTGGTAAATCTTTACAGAAGTAGATTGCCCAGTCTTGCTTCCATAGAATGGCTGGTGGGTTTGAATCACCAACCTTATGTTTAGCGTCAAATGCCTTAGGCCCTGCACCACTCACAAAAGGAGAGTACAAATTTCCAATAATTTAATAAGTTTAATCTGGTAGATAAATCAAAGAAATACATATTGTCCGTATTTAATTGTCAAAGGTAGTGCCCGGGGTTGACAAGGATACTGATGAGGGTAAAGAAGCTCTTTCCATCATTTCTATGGGAGATAAAATTGTCATAATGTCATAAAGGCAGCCTGGCAATATTTATCTTCATAAATCTTAAAACAGTGTACATACTGAGCAACTCCATTTTTAGGAATTATCTTGTGAGAAATAATAGAGGATGAGAGAAAAGATTTTACTGCAAGAATGCTCATTATAATATCACAAAATTGCAAAATCTATTACTAGAGCATTTTTTGTTATTGTTAATGGCCCTGGAGTTGATTTCAACTCATCAACCCCATGTATGCAGAGTAGAACTGTTCCATACGTTTTCAAACTGGGAACTTTAGAAGCAGATCCCCAGGTCTGTCTTCTGAGCTTTCTCTTGGTGGGTTCAAACCATCAACCTTTGGGCCAGTAGTCAAGAACTTAACTGTTTGTGCTGCTAGGGGACTTGTTATATAAAGTGCATCCGTACACTGAAATACTATTTAACCATTAAAAATGATGGCTTATGATATATTTTTAAGTGGAAAAAATTTAAAAAAAGATAGCAAAAATAAACAGGCTACAAAAATGTATATTTTTGAGTGTGATTTGATTTCATGGTGCTAAAATAATATCTATTTTATACATATGCATAGAAAAGAATGAAATGATTATACTAAATTATTAATAGCAGTTATCTCTGATTGTTAGAATGATCAGTTTTGAGGGATTTTAAAATCTATTCTTTCTGTTTGAGAAAGTACAACAAGTGGCCTCATTGACAGTTTTCTGAAACTTTTTGAGGGCATTCTTCAAGTTTTCCTCATCCCTCTGTATATGGTTATTTGAATAAAAGGTGTTTAGCATTGTTGTTGTTGTTGTTGTTAGATGTTGTTGAGTAGGCTCCAACTCATAGTGACCCTGTGTACAACAGAGGGAAACACTGCCTGCTCCTGTGCCAGCCTCACAGTCCTTGCTATACCTGAGCCCATTGTTGCAGCCACTGTGTCAGTCCATCTCATTGACAGTTTCTCCTTTTTTGCTGACCCTCACTTTACCAAGCATGATATCCTTCTCCAGGGAATGGTCCCGTCTTACAACTTGACCAAAGTAGGTGAGAGGAAGTCTGGCCATTCTCACTTCCAAGGATCATTCCAGCTGCGCTTCTTCCAGGACAGATTTGTTAGTTCTTTTGGCAGTCCATGGTACTTTCAGTATTCTTCGCCAACACCACAATTCAAAAGCATCAACTCTTCTTTGGTCTTCTTATTCTTTGTCTAGCTTTCACATGCATATGAGGTGATTGAAAATACCAAAGCTTGGGTTAATCACACCTTAGATGGCATAGTGCCTCAGGCATTGACTGCTAACCAGAATGTTGGCAGTTCAAACGCACCAGCCACTCCTCGGAAGGAAGGTTGGGCAATCTACTTCCATAGTGGTACCACCTTGGAAACCCAAGGAGGGGTCTCTATGAGTCGATCCTACTTGACAGCAGTGAGTTTGGTTTTGGTTTGAGTCTTCAAGGACATTGTAGGAAGGATAAAACACAAGAAAAGCGTATAAGGAGTTACATTGTGAATCAAACCAACTGTTCTGTCTAATAGCTACGTCATTGACCTTATTCTTTCAAAAGCAATCATACACCCGCCTCCTCCCATGACTCTTTCAATATATATATACTTGTCATCATTCCCAAGTCATATTATTTTTAATATGTGTTCAGTGTGTAGCTAGACATGGGCTGTTTTGTTCAAACTACTACTTTCATTTGTTAAGGTGCTTTGGAATTGTAATCCATCCTCTCATATGCTCATAAAATTTATGAAATTTTATGAAAATGCTATGAAATTTTTATAGATATATTTCACCAGATTTACTTAATGAACAGAATGTAATAGTTCTTCTTAAACATTATTATATTACAGAATATGAATCTTCCCAGCCTAAGAAGGGAAAAATTACTCATTTTTTAATGATATCAATGGAACCAAAAAACCAAACCTATTGCCATCAAAGTCCTTAAAACATCTAGCTCTGGTAGCATAGTGGCTAAGACACTTGCCTGCTAACCAGA
>NW_006921650.1:1940228-1950831 GCF_000298275.1 Orycteropus afer afer | reverse complement strand
ACACACACACGTACAGAGACCCACACATACACATTTGACAACTCATCCAACAGATATTTATTCTGCTTCTAAGGCGCTCACTGTCTAGTAAACCAAAAAACCCATTGCTGTTGAATAGATTCCTACTCACTGGGACACTATAGGACAGAGCAGAACTGCCATCATAGTTTTCAAGGCTGATATCTTTACGGATGCAGACTGCCACATCTTTCTCCCATAGAGAGGCTGGTTGATTCCAACCACTGACCTTTCAGTTTGCAGCTGAGTGCTTTAACCATTGCACTACCAGGGATCCTTAAAATATTATATCCATGTTAAATTTACTAAAGTTATTGTTGTTTACTGTATATGTTGTAAGGAGCTCTGGTGGCACAGTGGTTAAAGCATTTGGCTGCTAACCAAAATGTTGGCAGTTTGAATCCACCAGCTGCACTGAGGAAAATGATGAGGCAGTCTGCTTCCACAAAGCCTTGGAAACCATATGGGGCAGTAACTCTGTCCTATAGGGTCCCTATGAGTCGGAATTGACTCCACGGCAGTGGGTGGATGTTGTTGTTAGTGGCTGTCAGGTTGGCCCCTGACTCCTGGTGACCCGTGCACAACAGGATCAGAACCTTTTATTTGGGAGCTCTGGTGGCATAGTGCCTAAGGCATTTGACTGCTGATCAGGAGGCTGGCGGGTCAAACCCCTCAGCCACTCCTCAGAAGGAAGATTGGGCAATCTACTTCCATTGAGAAACCACCTCAAAATCCAATGTTGTTGTTGTTGTTAATGTGCCATCGAGTCGGACCTGACTCATAGCAACCCCTCCTTGGGTTTCCAAGGTGGTATCACTACTGAAGTAGATTGCCCAATCTTTCTTCTGAGGATTGGCTGGTGGGTTTGAATAGCCAGCCTTCTGGTTAGCAGTTAAGTGCCTTAGGTACTACGCTACCAGAGACCCAAAGAGGGGTCAATATGAGTTGGAAACGCCTCGACAGCCCTTTTATTTAGGAAATACAAGAGAAACGTTTAGGGATTTAGGGAAGAAGCAAATGATAAGTGAGGTGAAGTATTAGCAGATGAATCTGGTCAAAGGACATATGGGTATTCTTTGTACTATTTTTATTTTTGCAGCTTATCTGTCTATTTGAAATCCTTTCCAAGTAAAAAATTTAAAAGAAAAATAAAGCCAGTTCTCAGATAAGAGACAACAGAGGATTGGTATCCTTATTTACTGCCATCTGAAACCAGTACTGATGCCAGCTCCTTTTTTATTTCCCCAAATGTGGTTCATTTTAGTTATTTGTTGACTTCACCAAACCACCGCATAATTTCATACAACCCAGGACGGAGGGCAGCGGTGTCTGTTTTACAGGCACCAAAGCCTGAAATAGCAGGAGGCTGTGTTGTGGGGTAGGGTGGAAGACTGTGCCCTGCCCAGCTACATGTGGCTTGGTTTGAGCATTTGCTATCAGACCCTAAATTGTGTAATAAACAGCCAGGGTAAATAAAATGGAGATGCTGACTGACCAAACAAAGCTTCCTGCCTCCCATTTGACTGTTGCCTTACCTCGTCCCACAGAACAGCATACATTTCTTTAAAGATGTTTCCCAGCTGGCAATCCAGTTACTTCCCTGCCATCATCATTAAATTGTAGCTCAAGCAAAAGGATGCCAAGCCCTTATTTCTGATCACCTCCTCCCAGTATTTCCTCAGTGTGTCTGAGACTTGAGCGATTTCTTATATTTCACTTTTCAAAGCCACCTATATTTAAAAAGCACATTCTCCAGAGTGCTAGGAAGATACAGCAATCGACTTCCAAAAAATCAACCCTTGAGAACCCTGAGGCACTCAGTTCAACTCTGACACACATGGTGTCACCATGAGTTGGAATTGACTTGATGGCAGTTGGTAACATATATATTTTAAGGATTCCTCAATAGTGTGAGAACAATGAGGGTGAGCCTGGAGAAGAAATCTGCCATATTAGTGTTTGGAGGGATAAGAATTACATCCAAAAGAGGTGTGTCCAGTCCCCATCTCTCCCTTCCCAGCTCTTAGCTCTAGAAGGCAGAATTAGGGACCCTGGAGCTGATTCTCCCCTTTAAACTGGGGAGGGTGGATCTGGAGGGTGAGGAAGGCAGGAAGTTGTCCATCAGCCCCCTCCCAGTAGCTCTACTTGGCCATGGCTGGGAAGCTTCATGGTCATAGAAGTTGCAGTCCTGACTGTGGTGGGTTCGAATACTGGCAAGCCTTCCTCATGGGCTGCAGGGAGAGTATTAGTGCCCCTCACCTCCACCACCAGTGCTATGTGCAGCTCTGTGTTCAGTGACTGCCCCAGTGGCAGGCTTCAGAGTGAGACCCATTGGGTTCCAGTGGTGACTCTCCTGCTTAGTGGTTGTACGGCCATAGGCAGTTAGTGATCCTCACTGAGCCACAGTTTTAGCATGCATCAAGTGTTGATAATAGTCCCCAGCTCCTAGAATTGTGAGGAATAAATGCAATAGGCCGTGCATATAAAAGTCTGAAGTCTAAATGGTAGTTGTTGCTGTTGAGTATGACTGTTTGCATGCAGCCTGGCTTCGCTTCTTTCTCCCTTCCTTCCCCCAATGTATTGGTATGGCAGAGATAGTACAAGCTCGCATAGAGATACTTCTCCTTTGAAGATGAGGAGGCTTTCAGTTGGGTGAGTGGAGTTCTCTTTGAAAAACTCTGAAATACTCAACAAATATATAAAACCAGTTGCTGTTGAGTTAACTCTGACTCATGGTGACCCCATGTGTGTCAGAGTAGAACTGTGCCCCATAGGATTTTCAGTGGCTGAATTTTCCAAGATAGATCACCAGGCCTTCCTTCCAAAGTACCTCTGAGTGAATTGGAAAGTCCAACCTTTCAGTCAGTAGCCACGCGTGCTGTTTGCACCACTCAGGGGAACAAATACATAAAGATGAGCATTTTTTAAAAAGTTGTCCAGGCCCAACCCCAGGTAGGTGATTTTTGTTTTCTAACACTGTGTATTGAGCTCTTCCAGCTTATCATGCCATAAGATCCTGTGCTGCCCATGCTGTTTTCCTTGACTCTGTGCTTATGAACCTCATCCCTTGAGGCTGAGCTCAGTGCTTTCTCTAGACTTCCCTCACAAGGAAGGCAGAAGAAACTGCTTCTGCAGCACCTTTGCCTAAATCTTGAAGAGCCTGTATCACATAATATGGTTTTGTTTTTAAATTCATCTCCCTTGCTTGACTATAAATTTCTGGAGGGTAAAGAGTATTATATTTATCCTAGTCCTGGCACGTATGCTGCTCAGTGACTATTGTATTGAGGTTGTTTGTTGTTGTTTAGTAAATTCTTTGGAAGTATACCATACAACCAGAAAAGTATTCAATTAGAAGTAATTTACAGAGTGAATATACCCATGCAACCAGCCTCCAGATCAAGGATCTGGATATTAGCAGAAACCCAGGAGCCTGCCTTTCATTTCTACTCCCCCTATGAGTAACAACTATCCTGAATTCTAATAGCACAGAAGAAATTTGCCAGTTTTTAAAATTTTTCTAAATATAGTCATGCAATATGTACTCTTTAGTTTAGCTGGCTTCTTTAGTTTAACATTAAGCTTGTGAGATTCATTCGTTTTGTGTATAACTGCAGTTCATCCATTCTGTGACTGCATAATATTCTACTCTGTAGGTATAATTCATTCTACTGCCGACAGACATTGGGGAGTAACTCTTTTGTGAAC
Source organism: Orycteropus afer afer (assembly GCF_000298275.1). NCBI lineage: Eukaryota > Metazoa > Chordata > Mammalia > Tubulidentata > Orycteropodidae > Orycteropus > Orycteropus afer. Next base: position 1,947,105 of record NW_006921650.1, on the reverse strand, counting down.
TGAATTGAATATGTATGTCTGGCTCCTAAGAAGCATTTCCCAAGGAAAAGGAAATAAGGTTAAATTCATGAATGCTCACCCCCCAAACTAAACCCAAATCCATTACTGTGAGTCAATTCCAACTCATAGTGACTCTGTAAGACAGAGTATAACTGCCCGGTAGAATTTGCAAGGCTGTAAATCTTTATGGAAGCAGATTGCCATGTCTTTGTTCCGCGGAGTGGCTGGTGGGTTCAAATCGCCAACCTTTCAGTAAGCAGCCAAGCACTTGAACCACTGCACTGGTGTTCAAAAATAGCTCTTTTTTTATATATCTCACTTTTTGGAAAGAGCAGTGACTGAGGGCTCCCAATATACAGAACCAGCAAGATGTTTACTCTGTGTTCTTAATTCTGCCCTAACCTGACTGGTGTTAACATTTGTAAAAATCAGACAGAGAGCTTTCAGGGAAGGTAGAATTCCTAGGATTCTGTTTTGCTATTAAATATTGGCATACAAATATATAACTAAATGTGTTTCACTAATGACTGTGGTGGCATTAATTGTAATTATTGTCAGTCTAACTTGCTGCCACTGTCTTAATTTCTAACATGTCTGAAAAGGTTTTTAAAGGATTTCACTAGCAGTCTAAGTCAATAAATAGTGAAAAAGTTTGGCTGTTTATATTTGGGTGCTATTGTTTTAATATGCAACTGTCTACATGCCACCCACCACATATATACCTTTTCCTTCCTTTTTTTGAAGAAGGTGTCTAAGGTAGAGGGAGGTCTGGTTGCTATGGGTATCTGAAATTTCATGTTTACATTTTAAGAAGTAAGCTGAAACCTTCACTGTTCGGGCTTCACCTGAGTGGTGTTCACATTTATTAGTTCCAAGATTGTTATTGGCTATCTCCAGCTTGAGGATTTGGCTGAGCACTGCCAGTTAATTAAAACGAGGCTGGCTTTCAATATCAGAATTATGCAGCCTGTTTTTGTAGGGTGTCCCTAAAGTCTTCCCTACCCTGCAATGTGTTTTTGATGTTAAAAAGAAATATTTAAAAAGGAAACATAATGCAGGGCAGCTGGGAAGCTTGTCTCATTTACTGCAGAGGTGGGTTACTCCGTGAGCTTTCCAGAGTGGGATTCTGCGCAGTGTTCTCTGTCCTTCAGCTCTGCAGGCTCTGGGCTTTGCAACTTTAATGTCTCATCCAGGAGAACTGATAGGATGAGAATAAGGCCTTGGCATTTTCCTGACAGGAATATTGCTTTATGGGACATAGGTTGGGAAGATCTTAGAAAAATTTGTCAAATTCGAGTATTGCTACTTTAAGCTACAGGTGAAGTAGTTTTTTAATTATTCTTTCAAATATGCTTTTAATTATAGAAGTAATTCATGAATTCATTCTTAAGGTAAAAACATACCTAACAATGCAGATAAACTATCCCTGGACTATTACTCTTCATTAGTCCTGGTTTCTTCCCCATAGTTAACCGTAACAATGATCAGTTGGTATGTATTATTCTAGATCACAGATCAGTACACTATGGCCCCTGGGCAAAATTCAGTCCCTGTCAGTTTTTCTAAATAAACTTTTATTGGAACACAACCTTGCCCATTGGTTTACATATTGGCTCTGGCTGCTTTTGTGCTAAAATGGCAAAGTCAAGTAGTTGTGTATTGCGACAGGAACGAGTGGCCCACAAAGCCTGAAATATTTACTAACTAGCCCTTTACCGAAAAAGAGCCTGACCCCTGTAGACACTTTTCTTTTTGATTTCATATACTTAAACTAATACATACCAAACCAAACTCACTGCCATTGAGTTGGATCCAACTCATAGCGAACCCTCCTCAGATTTCCAAGGCAGTATCATTACGGACGTAGATCACTCAACCTTCCTTCCAAGGAGTGGCTGGTGGGTTTGAACCACCAGTCTTCTGGTTAGTGGTCAAATGCTTTAGGCACTATGCCACCAGAGCTCCCAAACTAATACATAATACAGTGAAACAGAGGAAGACCCTCAAGGAGATGGATTGACAGTGGCTGCAACAATGGGCATAGCAACGATTGTGAGGATGGTGCTGAACCGAGCAACATTTTCGTTCTGTTATACGTAAGGTTGCTATGAGTCAGAACAGATTCTATAGCACCCAACAACATAATTACATGCAGTGTTAGGATACATTGAAATAATTTTATTTTTGTGTAAATGGTACCACATAGTATATATAGTTTTATACTTCATATTTTTTCTAGTTAACATTATCTCTTCATATGTCCATGTCAGGATATGTTACTCTATCTCATTATATTTAAGCCAAAAAACCCCAAACACACTGCCATTGAGTCAGTTCTGACTCATAGCGACCTTATACAACAGAGTAGAATTGCTCCATATGGTTTCCAAAGCTGTAAATCTTTACAGAAGCAGACAGCCTCCTTGTTCTCCTGTGGAGTGGTGTGTAGGTTCAAACTGCCAACCTTTGGCTTAGCAGCCCAATGCTTTACTCCACAGTGCCACTAGAGTTCCTTCATTATGTTTAGCTGTTGCATATTGTCCATACTCAGACTGAGTTAAACTTACTTTACCATTCCTCAGAAGGAAGGTTGGGCAATCTACTTCCATAGTGATGGCAACCCAAGGAGGGGTCTCTATGAGTTGGGTCTGACTCGAAGGCACATAACAACAACAATTGGTGAACATGTTATTTTCAGCTTTGTGTTACAAAGAATGGAGCAGTAAAAACTGGGCAAAACATCTCTATTTCTTCATAACAGCATTAGAAAATCACATGTACAATACTGAATTTCTATATCAGTGGCATTTCTTCACACCAGAGAAGTTAGCATGATAATCATGGCTCATATGAAAAAAAAAAAAAGAAGAAGAAGAAGAAGGGCTAAGTGACTTGGTCAGGCACATAAAACATACAGTGAACTTTATTCAGGACAGAGATTGTGTGTACATGATTGGTAAGCAGTGCCGACTCTGGGAAAAGGTCCAAATGGAATAGAAAATCTCTTTATCTAGAGACTGTATAAGGGAATTAGAAATACCGTTAGGTAGAGTTGGGGTCCCTGGGTGGTTAAAACAGTGCATTAGGCTGCTAACTGAAAGATTGGAGTTTAGAGTCTACCCAAAGATGCCTCCAAAGAAAGGCTTGGTGATCTATTCCAAAAAATTATCTATTGGAAAGCTTACGGAGTACATTCCTACCCATGGGGTCTCTATGAGTCCAAATTAATGTGGCAGCAACTGGTAACTGGTTACACAGGGCATTTGTAAACTTACTGCTACCTGAACTTTTATTGTTGTTAGTTCAACTGCAGCCCAAGAAAATGTCAAGATTTCAGTGTATATGTTAGAAACAGGAAACTATTAAAGTATTAAGCTTCTAGGAGCTCTGGTGGCATAGTACCTAAGGCTGGTACTAAGGCTGGTATCAGAAAGCTGGTGGTTCAAGCCCATTCCTCAGAAGGAAGACTGGGCTATCTACATCTATTTCCGAGGTGATATTGCCTCGGAAACCCAAGGAGGGGTCTTTATGACTCGGAAATGACTCAACAGCAATGAGGTGTTTTTTTTGTTGTTGTTTTGTGAATTAACATTTAGGGAAGGTTAAGGTAGCTTGGAAATGACACCAACAATTAGCAAGACCTCCATTTCCACGAAGCAATGCCTTTTACAGGTGTCAGAATTTTTGTTCATGAAAGGCACACATTTGAATCCAAAGCCTTGCAGAGGTGACATAAAACTGCCCTACGAATGGTGTAACATGTTGTTTTCTTAAAATTCCACATATAATCATGTAAACATTTAATGTTAAACTCCCACCTTTAAGTTGGCCTTGCTCTGCCTCCTGCAGCCTTTTCTCTTTCACTAGTCTTAGTTAGATTGATTTTGAGCTTGGTAGTGGTAAAGGAATAATAGAAAATTAAACCCAGCACTCAGAACTACCTATTTTCTAATTCCTAAAATTCAGTCTGGGATCACCCATTGTTGCCAATGAAGATTTGCCTAGAAAACAATCACCGTCTATATTCTTTATAGTAGGGTGGAAGAGATTTTTGACACTGATAATTGCCTTTATGTAAGTGCCAGCAATAATTGCTTGTAGTATTGAAACAGAGCAAAGGTAAATGAGTGGAGTAAACTCTGCTATTCAATTTCTTGGTCTGGAAAACTATATGGAAACAGAGAAAACCTAAAAACAACTCACCAAGAGGTTAGTCTTGGTGATTGGAAGAAATGAAACAATGTTGGACATTTTGTCAGATTAATAGATAGTTGCTAAGTATTTCTGGAGTTCCTGTAAGGTATGCAAGTACTTTATAAAGTATTAGAGGTACATATTAAATTACAGACAAGAGCTTTGTTCCTTGAAATTATAGCCCTCACTGTTGTTGTTATGTGCCATTGACTTGGCCCCAACTCATAGTGACCCCTCCTTGGGTTTCCGAGGCAGTATCACCACAGAAGTAGGTTGCCCAACCTTCCTTCCAAGGAGTGGCTGGTGGGTTTGAACTGCTAGCCTTCTGGTTAGCAGTTAAGCGCCTCAGGCACTATGCTACCAGAGCTCCTACATAGCCCTCACTAGGAAAAGCAAAACCATAATCAACATCCAAATAGGAATTTCTTCTTAGTAGGTCTATGAACAACTTTTAAGATTTCTATTATTTAAAACTATGCCTGAATATGTAAGATGCTGAAACAGCTCATTGAAAACCAGTTATATACCCACAGATAAAATAGTATGGTAAATAGTTCTTTCTTATGAACACAATTATACTGTTGTTTTGGCTTCATGAAAACAGAGAGTGAAATACTAAGGTCATAGAAAAAAAAAACTCTCAGACCGGGAAGAGGGACCTTAAGGTTGCCTTGTCAAATTTCCATTTCAATGGAAGAAAAAATACAGAAAAACAAGAAGAAGAAGAAGAAAGTTTACAAGCAAGCATAAATAGAATGCATCCCAGACAACATAAACATGTTGGTGTTTGTGTGTGTGTGTGTGTGTGTGTACATGATATTTACAATGTATATCATGTACTTATAATATACATTATATATATGTGTGTGTGTGTGTGTGTGTATATACACACATAACACCCGTCATGTCTATATATACATATATAACATGTAGTTTTTCTTTTAGTAATATAAAAATAATATATTTTCACATTAAAAATGTTAATCTTATATTATCATTTTAATGCATTGCATGATACACATGAACTCTAATTTATTGTGCCCAATATCTACTATGAATGGGGTTTTACTTGCTATTACTGGAGTACAGCTCTTCCTCCTTGTGCCTAAGGCCTTTCTTAAGTGTGCATAACATGGAATGCTTAATTCCCTCTTGGAGAGACCTTATCGTTTGTTATGTTTTCTTATCATCCATTCTGTCAATGACATTTTTCTCTCATTTACATTAGCTCAGAAGGGCAAAGAACATTTTTATCTAGATGGGTAAATCTTACACTTAACAAATTGGGTGCATATCTTTGTTCACTGATACTTTATTTAACAGGCTAATCTGATAAACTACCTATTTCTCAAGTTATAATAACATTCATGGTAGTGGTGAACTTGATAAAGTTTCTGTCTCCAAAGACGGAAGCGGATTGAGGCTAAATTGAACTCAAGCTAATGCAATAAAGGACTGCTTTTCACATTGAAAAGATAAAGATTGGGGGTGGGGAGCAGTTAGCCTGTTCGGGGAAAATGCAGAATAATCACATATGACAATCTATTGCTTTAGAGTGTAAATATTGTAATATCCTCATTTTGAATAAGGCAGCGTGGCCTCAGGTAGACAGACCCCTCTTCAAATAATAGCTCTGCAACTTATAAACCTTGGCAAAATTATTGATTCTTTCTGCCTAGGTTTTCTCACCTATAACATAGATTGTAGGAGCTCTGGTAGCATAGTGCCTAAAGCCCTTGACTACTAAGCAGAAGGCTGGCGGTTCAAACCCACCAGCCACTCCTCGGAAGAAAGGTTGGGCAATCTACTTCCGTAGTAATACTGCCTCGGAAACCCAAGGAGGGGTCGCTATGAGTCAGGTCTGACTTGATGGCACATGACAACAACAGCAATATAGATTGTGAAGTATGTATGAAAAACTCATAGGTCTTTTCCAAGGATTTAATGAAATTATCTACTGAAAGTTCTTTATAAGCTAAAGTGCTAGTGGGGGGGATGTGGGTGGTGGTGTGGTGTTGGCAGTAGAAGTATTGTTGTAATAGAAGCAGCAGCAGCAACAAAATTACTAGCAGTAGCAGAAATAATAATAGAAGTAGGAGAAATGCTACTAATGGGGTAACTACTGAAATACTTATATTTTAAAGCAAGTTTCCTAAGGATAAACAATCACAATCAAATGAATTTATGATAGTGTATTTTCAGGCACTCTAAAGTCTACTGTAAAAGAAATAATTTGCATATATTTGGAAAAAAACTAAACCATACTTACTGCCATGGAGTCAGTCCCAACTCACAGTGACCACCATTGGGTTTCCAAGGCTATAAATCTTTACAGAAGCAGACTGCCTCATCTTTCTTCTTTGGAGTGGCTGGTGAGTTCAAACCACTGAACTTTTTGGTTAGCAGCCAAATGCCTTAGCCACTACACCACCAGAGCTCTTTATATATTCGGAATTAGAGGCAAAGAAAAGAGATATTTCTTTCCCTTAAAATTTTACAATAAATGAATTTTTATTCTAGACCTCACTAACTCTGCAAAGAGTTCTCTTTTATGGTCAATGACATTTAATAGCAATTTAATAAAAGACTTTCCTAAATAAATAATCTCTGCAAAATTAAAACATCTTCAATCTCTGCTTAAGATTCCTAATTTTTCATAAGCATTTCTTTAATTGAAATTCAT
>NW_006921650.1:1916001-1935434 GCF_000298275.1 Orycteropus afer afer | reverse complement strand
TTCCGAGGCAGTATCACTATGGAAGTAGGATTGCCCAACCTTCCTGCCTCGGAAACCCAAGGATGGGTCACTATGAGTCGGGTCAGACTTGACGGCACATAACAACAACAACAATGACAAGGACAATTCAATGAATAAGGCAAAATCCTTGCCATCATGGAGCTTATATCTTGGTTGGAAGGGAGGGGATAGATATTCAATGAATTGGACACATATATATAGAGTATGTAAGATGGTGATGTGTGCTATAGAGTAGAAGAGCACAAAATAAAGAGGATAGGGAATAACTGGGTGATGCAAATGGTTAACATACTCAGCTCCTCCCCAACAAGTTGGAGGTTAGGGTCCACTCCGAGGTGCCTTGGAAGAAATACCTGGCAATCTACTTCCAAAGAAACAGCTATTGGAAACCCATGGAGCACAGCTCTACTCTGACACACATGAGGTCCCTACAAGTTGGAATCTACTTGACAGCAAATTACTTTTAAGGAGAATACAGAGGATTCGATAGAAAGAGGATGCTCTTTTGCATATCCAATGAGACAGCAAAGGCCTCATTGATCTTCTGGTGTTAGAACAGAGGCATGAAGAGAGTGAAGAAACCATCCATTCCTGGTGGGATGATTACAAGCAGTTGTAATGCAAAAAGGTCGTGACGGACATAGCACTTTTAGTGTCATTGAAGGACAACTCAAGTTAACTAACTTCTCTGTGTCGCAGTGTTCTTTGTTGCAAAAATGGGGACAACAATAATACCATAAAGGGTGGTTTGTGAGGATTAAATGAGAGGGTTTGTACAAAATGTCTGGCATACAGTGAGTCCTTTCTAAATATTAGATGCATTTCTTCTGTAAATGTCTGTTTATCGTGGTATATGTGTTGTGTATGTGTTTTTTGTCTCTCTTTCATAATAGCGAAGTCTTTTAAACATTCCTGAGTTACTAAATTATGTTACAGAAAACATGAACACAACCAATTGTGTTTAGATTTTCATGAACCACTTCATATCTACCTTCACCCGTTTTTCTCAGCTTCTGCCACTGAATGGTCCATCCCAGAGCCTTCTGCAAGGGAGGTCTTCTCCAATAGTTAGAAGAGTTTGGGGTATGATATGCACACGATAGAACAAAAGTGGCTCCCTTTTGCATGTTTTACTGCATCCTTAGGAACCCATGCACTCATGCCTCACAAATAGAAGGGGGCAGGGCATGCAGTCAGGTTTCCTCTCCGCCGTCACTTTCCACTCCCTTCTTTCCTTGTTTACACAAGCACAGAGGCTAAAACAGCAGAAATGCTCCACATAAAAGAATGGGATAAATTTAAGAGCAGAACAAGGTTTGGGCCTGAAACAGAGAGAGAGCACAAACAAACAGAGAAAAAAAAAAAAAGAGAGAGAGAGAAATATGCATAGCCAGATATCATGGCAGAATGGCTGAGAAGCTTTTAAGAATGTTGTTGTTGTTGTTATGTGCCGTCGAGTCAGCCCTGACTCATAGCGACCCCTCCTTGGGTTTCCGAGGCAGTATCACTACGGAAGTAGGATTGCCCAACCTTCCTTCCGAGGAGTGGCTGGTGGGTTTGAACCGCCAGCCTTCTGGTTAGCAGTCAAGTGCCTTAGCCACTATGCTACCAGAGCTCCCGCTTTTAAGAATAGAACAGACCAATATGTATTTATAATAGTTTTCATAGGAGCTCTGGTAACATAGTGCCTAAGGCACTTGACTGCTAACCAGAAGGCTGGTGATTCAAACCCACCAGCCACTCCTTGGAAGCAAGGTTGGTTCATCTACTCAGAAACCCAAGGAGGTGTCTCTATGAGTCGGGGCCGACTCGATGGCACATAACAACGACAACAGTGGTTTTCATTGCTGCAGTGTAAATTTTCCTTATCTCCTCAAACCTTCAATCAATAAAGTATACTATAAAACTAAGGGCTTTGTATATGACTACTACTTCTCCTTCTCCTCCTCTTCCTTCTTCCTCTTTTGTAGCAATGAAAGAAAGAGGCTAATTTCCATTTTGAGGTCAACATCAGGGAAGAAATACATAAAGAACCCTGTGACCAAAAACAGTAAGAATCTAGCAAAGCCAGGAAGTAGGAACCAGAGATGACCATTCCTTCAGGCCTAGAAATTCTCTCAAGGGCTTTGGACTTCTCAAATTCCTAGTATATTGATTTCAATGGACAGGGTTACCTTGGCCACTGTGTGCATGTCCATGTCACTGCCTGGCTTTGGACTGCATCCCAGGAAAAGACAACACCAAATACTCTAAGACAGTAATGTAAAAGACAGGTTGAAACTGGAAATAGGAAGCTTTGGGGTGTACCAGAAAATGGATAACAGACAGACAGGCATGTCCACATTTGTCAGTTTTCTTGGGTTGAATTGTGTCCCCCCAAAATATGTGCCAACTTGGCTGAGCCATGATTCTCAGTGATTCGGCAGTTACGTAATGATACCCATGATGTGATCTGATGTGATAAGCCAATCAGTTGTAAGGAGATTAGTGTAGGATGCAACAGCCGTCATCCTGTCACATCTCTAATTTGATGTAAGAGGAGTTTCACTGGGGTGTGGCCTGTAATACCTTTTATTTTACAAAATAAAAAGGAGAGAGAAGTGAGTAGAGGAAGAGGGACCTACTACCACCGAGAAAGAACTGGGAGTAGAGCGTGTCCTTTGGACACAGGGAGAGAAAGCCTTCCCTAGAGCCAGCACCCTGAATTTGAATTTCTAACCTCCTAAACCATAAGAGGGGAGCTCTGGCAGTAGAGTGCCTAAGGCACTTGACTGCTAATCAGAAGACTGATGGTTCAAACCCACCAGCCACTCCTCAGAAGGAAGATGGGGCAATCTACTTCCGTAGTGATACTGCCTCGGAAACCCAAGGAGGGGTCGCTATGACTCAGGTCCGACTTGATGGCACACAACAACAGCAGCAACAACAAACCATAAGAGAGTAAATTTCTGTTTCTCACAGCCTCCCACTTGTGACATTTCTGTTACCACAGCACTAGATAATTAAGCCATCAGTGTTCTTGAGTATAGACTGATTTTATTCATATCTATCATTCAGTATACTCTCAAACTGCATTGTGTGGCCCTGAGACCAGTGACCAATCTTGCTTAATCTTGGGTTAACTAAAGATCTTTGCTTCCTTAGAATAGAAAGAGAATAGGTTTGTAGTAGCCACCTTGGACTGTATGTAGCTGGGGCTGTACATAAAGACTGAAATAATATTAAAGCTAAAATGTATGAAGTACCTGGTGAGTGTAAAAGACTGTCCTATGATTATCACTAAATGAGGAAGCAGAATTTGACCCAACTATCAGGTGTGGAAAAGGAGCATTTGGAATAAGTGAATGCTGATGGAATTTTGTGAGGAGAAGTGGGCAGCTGATTCAGCAATTCCTTAATGACAGGTGGACAGTTAGCTTGTCTAAATGACTATTTATCTTTATCAGGTTTATAGAGTTATCATGACATTTTGTTGTCTGACTATTATTTACTTTTAGGCAATAGAGTCCTCTGGACAGGGTTGCATCTTTTCTCTCTTTGCAGCTCTACTTTGCATGAGAGGGTATGTGGACCATCACCACACACAAGAGTGGATCATGATGATGAATGTTGGGAGAAACTTGGGCTTGTGTGGAAGTAAAGGAGGTCTGAGGTTGGAAACATGCCTGAGTGATGCAAATGATTAACACACTCACTGCTAACTGAGAGGTGGGCAGTTTTCAGTCCACCAGAGGCACCTTGGAAGAAAATCCTGGTGATCAAAAACCATATTGAGCACAGTTCTGCTCTAATGCATATTGGACCACCATGAGTCAAGTAGACTGAATGGCAACTGGGTCTTTTTGCTGATAGCAGAGAATACCAGAAAGATGTTTACTTGTATTTCATTGACTATGCAGAGGCATTTGACTGTGTGGATCATAATAAATTATGGATAGCATTGTGAAGAAAAGGAATTCCAGAACATTAAATTGTGCTCATGCAGAACCTGTACTTAGACAAAAAGTCAGTCATTTGAACAGAACAAGGGGATACTGTGTAGTTTAAAATCAGGAAAGGTGTCTATCAGGATTGTATCCTTTCACCATACTTACTCAATCTGAGCACGTAATCTGAGAAGCTGGACTATATGACGAAGAACACAGCATCAGGATTGGAAGAAGATTCATTAACAACCTGCGATATGCAGAGGACACAACCTTCCTTGCTGAAAATGAAGATGACTTGAAGCACTTACTGATGAAGATTAAAGACTATAGTCTTCAATATGGATTACACCTGAACATAAAGAAAGCAAAATCCTCATAACTGGACCAATGAAAAACATCACAATAAATGGAGAAAAAAATTGAGGTTGTCAGGGGTTTCATTTTACTTGGATCCACATTCAACACCAGGAAGCAGCAGTCAAGAAATCATATGTCCCTATTGTGCTGGGCAAATCTACTGCAAAAGAACTCTTTAAAGTGTTAAAGAACACGGTTGTCATTTTGAAGACTAAGGTGAACCTGACCCAAGCCATGGTATTTTCAATCACCTTATATTCATGTGAAAGCTGGACAGTGAATAAGGAAAGAGTGAAGAAGAATTGATGAATTCTTCTTTGAACCATGCTTTGACAAGGAATATTGAATATGCCATGGACTGCTAGAAGAACGAATAAATCAGTCTTGGAACAAGTACGAGAATGCTCCTCAGAAGTGAGGGTGGTGAGACTTCATCTCACTTTGAACATGTTATCAGGAAGAACATTATACTTAGTGAAGTAGATGGTCAGCAAAAAAGAGAAAGACCCTCAACCAAGTGGATTGGCACAGTGGTTGCAACAGTGGGCTCAAACATAGCAACTGTGAGGGTGGCACAGAATCGGGCAGTGTTTTATTCTGTTGTACACAGGGTCGCTATGGGACGGAACTGACTCAATGGTGCCTAATGGTAACAACAGGGAAAATGTCAAATTGAGATGAGCAAGAAGGGAATGTAGCAAGGTAATAGATTTGATACTAAAAGCAGGTGTTGTATGTGCTCTTAGCTAGAAAATTGTAGTTCTGAAGATCCATTCCAGGGTCTGGTTTTGTACAGTGTGTGTAAATTCCCTTTGGAATTTGCATATTCATCCTTGAAAGTGCATCAGTCTTGCAGAACATCACACCATCCGTTTCTATCCCTTAGTGAGGAGTGGAGGATAGTGATGCATAATTCAGCTTCCAGAAACCCCATTTTTGGGAAAAGTTATTGTACATTTGAATCTTTGTCTCTCAGTGACCATTAACCTAAATCTGGTTCACCAAAGCAGCTGACCCCTAATGAAGAATTGCTTTCCTGCAAGAGAAATTCTTGAGATTGTTGGAAAAGGAAAAAGTAAATCCATGGGTATTGTTAGAACTGGTAGATGAGGCCTGTTCACTTGCCTAGCTGGATTTCCTTTAAAGGCTAAGATGAAAGGCATTTAGCATGGAGCACTCAGCAGTGGGGATTTAAGAGTTTTTGTTCTTGGTCTTTACTACTGCCAGGAAGTATAATTAACAGGTAAATGTAAGAGATGAAGATGTATTTTTTCCATATGATTTAAAGATCTCCCCCTACCCTTAAAACTCAAAACCTAACCAAACTCATTGCCATCGAGTTGATCCTGACTCATAGTGACCCCTCCTTGGGTTTCCAAGGTGGTATCTCTACAGAAGTAGATTGCCCAATCTTCCTTCCAAGAAGGGGCTGGTGGGTTTGAACTGCCAGCCTCCTGGTTAGCAGTGAAATGCCTTGGGCACTATGCCACCAAAACTCCCCTTAAAACTCAACATCCATCATAACTGATATGGACCTGAATGGTGGAAATCCAGATAGATAGAGGTCTTCTATGAATCCCTAAAAATATCACCCTCTTGGTTTTCTTTTGACCTGAGCATTAATAAAGAACTTGCAATTAGTTTCCCATTAATCTCTCATCTTTCCCATGATTTTCAGTAATCTAATCTGTAAAATGCTTTAAACTGTTTTATTAAAAGTCTTTGATTTTTAGATGATTTCACTTTGAAATCTTTCCTTTTTTCCCTTGGTAAATATATTTCATACTCCTAGCTAATTTGAAGTTTCTTTTATAGAAGTGTCCCATAAAGGAATCGGGAAAAATGATTGAGAACATAAGGGCCTTGTGAGACATCTATAATTCTATAAAAGGACTTCTATTGAAAAAGCATGATAATGATAAACACTGGTCAGCCTTTAACTATGAAGGTGTCATTACTCACCATTCTTTAGATCCATTCTTGAAAGTTTTGTTTTGCTTTGGGTTTTGGTGTTTGGTTTTGCTTTTGTCATGAACATTGATGGGTTCACATTGACTCACCCACATCTGTTTGATCACTTTGGACTTCAGTCTGAGACAATCAAAGTAAAAACTTATTGGGTATCTGTTCAATGAGTACCATTGGGTTTTATGAGAAAAACACATATAAATAAATAGCTATACTGCCAGTAAAGAATAATGAATCTTAATTTTCCTTTATCATTATCCTGCTTGAATATCAGCAATTCGCATGTAGAGTTTGACAAAACTGAATGCAAAGTTGTGACCAGAGAGTAAATATGTCAGATCCAGTCCAACAGACAAGGGACTAATTGAAAAGGAATGTCATGCTCAGTTGGGAGTAGAGGAATTATAACCATATTTATCAAACATAAATGAAAATCTTGACAAAGATCAGTCTAGACACAGCAGGAAAGATCATAAAAATTAAGCAGATATAGGATAATCATGACATGGTAGTGTTTTGAACTACCTCTGTCTCCAAAAACGAAATCAAACCTATTGTCATTGAGGCATTTCCAACTCATAGCAGCCCTATAGGATAGAGTAAAGCTAGCTGCCAATAGGGTTTTCAAGGCTGTAATCTTTATAGAAGAATACTGCCTCATCTTTCTCCACATCTTTCAATGGAGCAGCTGGTAGGTTTGAACTGCTAACCTTTTGGTTAATAGCCATGCACTTAACCACTGCACCACTAGAGCTCCTTCCTCTATCTCAGGATAGTTGAAAATTCTATCACCTGTTTTCTTCAGTCTTTCTCCCCTGACATCAGTCTCATAACTCTTCACACTTAAATGATCTGTTGAGCTAAGAATGAATAGGGTTGAATAAAATAAACTCATGTATTTTAGTGACAATGATTATACCTTTTAGAGTTTTCATAAATAGCACTTTACTATTATCATTTTCTGCTCAGTAGACAGTACCAGAAGTTGTGTAATATAATTGAATTTTTTTTTTTTTTCCTAAGCAGCATGTGTGATATTTCTTCATTGAGGTTCTAGCATCCTCCCATGCCTGCCCCCAAATCTGTGGTGAAGAAAACATGATTTCACTCCATCTCACCCTTCACATAGTAATGGCCTTCCTCTTAGCAAGACCTTTATGGCCTGAAAGGTCATAGGCAGTATTTACAAAGGATGTGAAGCACTACCCAAGAGGCAAAAGTTATTGTTTTCCATGTTGTTGTTGTGTGCTGCCAAGTTGATTGTGACTCAGAGCAACCCTATAGGACAGAGTAAAACTCCTCTATAGGGTTTCCTAGCCTGTACTCTGTGGGAGCGGATCACCAGGTCTTTTCTCCCACTGAGCTGCTGGTGAGTTCAAACCACAGACCATTCAGGTAGCAGCCAAGCACTTAACTATTGCACTAGAAGGGCTCTTTTATGTTTTCCATTTAAACAAACAAACTAACTCACTGCCATCGGTTGATTTCAACTCATAGAAACCCCTTGGGTTTCTGAGGCAGTATCTCCTTGGAAGTATATTGCCCAGTCTTCCTTCCAAGGAGTGGCTGGTAGGTTTGAACCACTAGGCTTTTGGTTAGCAGTCAAATGTATTATGCACTATGCCACCAGAACTCCTTATGTTTTCCATGGTCATGATAAAACATGGGATGGTCTACCTGAAAATCAATTTGAGAAACTTCCTTGAATTTGACTTTTGAAGTTTTACTTGGGGCCTGGATTGTCTTTCATTTCTTTAATAGTTGTCTTTTGTAGCTTTAAACAACACATACTTTTATTAGGAAGAAGTTAAGATTAATTAACACCAACCAATACCAACCAATGTGTCCACAATACTGCATTGCCATTAACACCAAACACATAAACATAAGCATTTAAGAGGATCAGATGGGGGACAGTGAACAGAAGTGTACTCTAGGACAAGGATAGATTCAGCTGAGGCTAATCTTGCACAGACACCAGTGATACAAAATACCTGCAATCCTTACACAAACAGTAGAAGACAGACACAGAGTAATCCCTCTGACAACCAGACACTATGGGAGAGAGATCCAATAGATCTACCATCTCAGGACCATAGTGCTGGGGGCACCAAACTTAATCGGCACAACAAAATGCATAAAAGTCTTGTTCTGCATCCTACATTGGTGAGTAGCGACTGGGGTCTTCAAAGCTTTCAAGTGGCCATCTAAGATGAAGCTAATGGTCTCCTAGCATTGGAAATGAAGAAGAGTGCAAAAAAACAAGGGCATTTGGAAGCAATCAGCCTTAGAACATGAGGGCCCTCGAGACCAGAAGAACTAGATGGTGCCCGGCTACCAATGCCAGCCACTCAGGAAAGGATCAAATCTGGAGATCCTGGATAAAGTGGGAGGGAAAATATGGAACAAAACCCCAAAACTCAAAAATGACCAGAATTACTGGTCAGATGAAATCTGATGAGACCCCCAATACTGTGGCCCTGGAATACATTCTATACCTGGAATAAAACGCACCCCGAGGGGCTGGCTCTTAGCCCAATAGTTAATAAGATGTATGCGCAGACCACTCAACCCAGGATGACGCCCCCACATACTCTGTGGTAATACATCCCATACAGCAATGGACCATGGGGCACCAGAGGGCCAATATTCAAACTGAGGAAATGCAGGACAAACAGGAGTGCATAAATATGAGGGGTTCAAGGGGAGGGTTACAGGGTAGGAAGAAGAGGAGACTGGGTTAGGATTGGACATGGTGAACGGGGAATGAAACTAAATGTACGTATTATGTTGAATGTAAAACAAGCTCTTAAAATAAAATAAATGAATGAAAACAACTGACCAAAAAAAAAAAAAAAAAAGATTACCAATCCTTTCTTTTGAGGCAGCTCCAATCTTTCAGGAGCAGCCAAGTGCATTATACATTTACACTACTCAACAACTCAACAACTCCTTAAGGCAAGTTTTGTTTGCCCCATTTTACAAAAACAAAAAACAAAAGAAGAAGAAGTTAAGATTAAAGTATCTTTTCTTACGGCACACTCCTAATTCATGCTTTCCCCACTGTTTAAATGCCTCTGGCTTACAAAATGAGAAAGAAAATCTTTCCGTGACCCGATGATATCGCCATCCCTTTTCAGTGGGAGGACTCCACGCCTACACAGCAGATTTCCTCTGTGTTGTGGTATTCAGGCAGCAAAGAGCTGCACTTCTAAAGGGTTTCTTGGACAAGCACTTTCATGCTTCTCGCCTTGGAGATTTCACCCAGACTCCCAGCCAAGTCAAGGTCAGGAAGTACCACGCCCTGACGCTTTTTTTTTCTACATATGTTTCTCTGTGGTTCTCCACAGCCTCATGGAACGTATTCCTTTCAGTCTCCCTCAGAATCGTTTATTTTTCATTATTTGCAGATGGAAAACAAAATTGACAAACAGGGAAGGATGTTTTTATTCAAGCTTTTGGTTCCCACTTAAATAAATATTCTGAAATGTATGCTCTGGGGTCCAACTGAATACGACTGATAATAGAGTAACAGAATCTTCTTACTGTTTCCTCTTGTCTTTTCTTCTTTCCTTTCTCTCTTCTTCTCATTCCTTCCCTTCTTTAATGTTTCCTTTCCTTCTTTCTTACTCTGTCTTTTTAAGGCCAGCTTTTCTCCAAATTATTCAGTTATGTTCTTTTCCTCATTATGGAATCTTTTCGTCTCTCTCTCAGATTTGTTTCAAATTGCTGTTAATGCATTTATCACTTCTGACATACAGTGGCAGATTTTTTAGCTTATAATTTCCTCCCCTTTGCAATTCCCTTCCATCACTAATGGTGGAGAGTGACAACCAGTGATTACAGGAATCTTGAAAATGCCATTGGCAACTCAGCAACAAGAGGTGTCTCATAAAGTCTAAGATGTATCTTCAAGATTGGATCCTAGATGTTCCTGCAACCCACCCATTTCATCCCCACTTTTCTAACAAAACCTAAGTAACCTCTTTCTGCTTCCTGACCTGGAGGTTCTACCTGAAAACCTTGACCAGCCCAACAGTCCACACAACTTTGCTCAGTGCTTTTAACACTGTCCTCCCATGTGCCGATGGGGTTGCTAAAGGAAAATAGGGGTCTGTGGCCCTCATCAGGTGACACTGTCAGAGGGGGTGACACCAAAATGACTGTCTATAAATTTTTTGTGCAGTGTTTCAGCAGAAATTTATTATTTTTAATGAAATTATCCCTGTAGTTAAGTTATAACAGCAAAAACATGTTTCATAAGCCAGCTTACATGTATCAATATACCTACAATGCTAAAAGTCTATGCTAATTTAGTTTTTGAACCTTCTAATGCACTCTACTCAGAACTGTCATTATTACCCAATTACAATGATGCTTAGAATCATGTGCTTTCGTCTGCATGTGCTATAAACATGTGCTATTGTTTTCATTGCTGTAGGTGTTTCTATAGTTGCCGATTTGGTCAAATTTTCTAGTGTTTTGGCTACAGTATTGTGCTGATTTGTATTTGTGAACCTATATCAATAACTTTTCTCAGAAGTAGTAATTAAAAGAAAAGGAGAAAAACAAAAAAGGCTTTCTCTTAGTTACTAATAATAATATAATTAATAACATAATTCAGTGTAGAAAGATTTTATGAAACAATTTTGTGGTTAGTATTCATATAATCTAGAAATATTACATTTAAGCAATTTACAACTATATCACATATTATTCTATGCTTAATATTGATAATAAATGTAACAAAGGATTCTGTAGTATTGGAGGAGGTCCACGGTGGGAGTAACACCATGAGTTACTGCACTGGGTGCCACCAACCCTAGAGACACTACTGCCATACACAGTCTGTTTTGAAGTGCACACTGCGTTATTTCTGTACCAGGCAAGAAAACCTTTTTGTACAAATGGAGATATAAATTTGCAGGGGCTAAATAATAAGCTTCAGGGAAGGTGCACATTTCATTGTATTTCCACTGTCCTATCCTGTTTCTCTCCTCTTTCTTGTGCTTCTCTGCCCTTTGCCTCTTCTTTACTTCACTTTTGGATTTAGGTGGGTGGCTGAGTTCAGAGTGGAGCTGAGAATGATGGATTGCATCACACCTTCAGGGGGCTGCTTGTCCAGCAGAGCTCAGCCAGACTCCAAGACTCCCTTTGTCTCTGTGGAGCAATATTATATTGGCTAAACAGCTAATGGCTTTTATTAAGTATAATTAGGAATTTCAGCAGTAGCTCCGTATCTTAACAAGTTCATGCATTCATTCAGCAAATACTTGTTTTGTACCTACTTGGAACCTTGGTGGCACAGTGGTTAAAGACCTCGGCTGCTAACCAAAAAGTCAGTGGTTTGAACCCACCAGCCACTTCACAGAAGAGAGATGTGGCAATCTGTTTCTGTAAAGATTTACAACCTTGGAAACCCTCTGGGGCAGTTCTACTTTGTCCTGTAGACTCCTATGATTAGGAATCAGTTGAACAGCAGTAGGTTTGGTTTTTTGGTATGCCTGCCTCTTGTAGCTCTGAGGGTACTGCAGAGGACAACACAGACAAATACTCCTTCAAACATACTCCATTCACATGTTTTCATAGGTAATAGAACTTTTTGCAACAAACATTAGCAGTTTTAACATATTTTGGAAATAAGACCTGTAATGTTTTAATGACTATAAGAATCTTGTTAAGTTTGTAAGTTAGTTTGTTCTTATGTTTTTTAAGAAACCCAAACCCACTGCCATCTAGTCAATTCCAACTCATGGTGACCCTATAGGACAGGGTAGAACTGCCCCATAGGGTTTCCTAGGCTGTAAATCTTTACGGAAGCAGACTGCCTCACCTTTCTCTCAAGGAACAGCTGGAGGGTTCAAACTGCTGACCTATTGGTTAGCAGCCGAATGCTTAACCACTGCAACACCAGAGCTCCTCTCTTAAGAAACAGATGCTGCAAAACCAAGGTGATTTTTTTTTCTCCCATTTGTGTGCAGTTGGAATCGCCTTTTGAAGGACATGCTTTGCTTTCTCTTCTCCCATTTCTTTGCCCCTACCAAAAAAAAAGGAGAAAGAAACATGTTTGGGTTTTCACCACCTGGTTATGGTTAGTTCTTTATTTTAAAATCGCTTTCAAAACAGATCAGACATTACACTGTTAAAAACAATTTTCACTGTAGGTATTGAATATCATACTGTGCTTGTAGTAATAACTGATAGATATCTAGAATCATCTTCAATATGGACTGAAACTATAAAGAACTGTCAATCACTGAGTTTAACTTTAAACACAGATGATTTGAATTCATGTTAGCAGTGTGAGGAAGCCAAGAAGATAGAACAGTGCTGGTTGGAGGAAAGATGATAAAATTACCTCTGCAGTTTGCCTTTCTTACTGGTTGTTTGAGTCACTAAATCAAGGCAAAGTTTATGAAAAGCCTGTGGCTGAGGTCTCCAACTCTTCATTCCTGCTGAGATTTTCCTATTATAAATCTGCTGTCAGAAATAAGTGCTTGACTTGTGATTTAATTCTATGCAGGCACAAACACCTTGGTTCAACACTTTGGCCAGACAGCCTTGACTGTCTTGAGAGCAACAGAGATCTCATTAACTCAGGCTGTTACAAGGAAAAGGGGTTCACATGTTCTCTGCTCGTCATTCACTGCTCTGGCAACTGCCCTGGGGAAAGAAAACATGAACTCCAAGGCAGCAATAGGGCCACAGCACTGAGAGCTGGGAGGATGTAGCAGGTTGGCGGGGGTGGAAGTTTGATAGGCTTTATGGGTTCAAAAGCTTATCCTTCTAAGAAAAACGCAATTCCCCTTTTTAATGTTGCCCACATCACTTTTTTTTTTTTTTAAGTTATTTTTTAAAGATTTTTTGGTACTGTCAGCAGAAATCACTAGCCTCATTTCAAGTGCTCTATAGCCACATATGGGAGCTCTGGTAGCATAGTGGCTAAAGTACTTGACTGCTAACCAGAAGGCTGGTGGTTCAAACCCACCAGCCACTCCTCGGAAGAAAGGTTGGGCAATCCTACTTCCGTAGTGATACTGACTCGGAAACCCAAGGAGAGGTCACTATGAGTTGGGGCCGACTTGACGGCACATAGCAACAACAACAACAATAGCCACATATGGCTTGTGGCTACTATATAGCACAATACAGCTAGAACATGTCCATTCTCAGGAAGTTCTCTTGGACAGTGCTGGTGTAAACTGTGTTTGTAGAATGTCTCTTGGTCTTTGGCCACTCTACACCTTTGCGTTGATCAGGTATTTAAAGTTTAGGTATTTAGTTGTGACTGCTGAAACTTAAGCATATTTTCATTTTTAACATTCTGACATTTATATTAGTTTCCTTTTCCTGTTACAGGTACATAGATGATTGGTTTCTTTGCCTTCTTTTAAAATATTGACTCAAAGTGTACTCGCCAGACTGATGTCAGTACACAAACTGTTAGTTATTGGTCTGTGATGAAATAAGCAAATGCATCAAGAGTAAGCATTTAGAAAATTTTATAGGGGTTTGACATTGCTGTGACATCTGGTGATTCATTTTTGTTGTGTTTTACAAAAGGATCAGTCTGAAAAAAAAATGGAAATCGGAAAAGGAGAGAAAGGAAGGAAGGAGAGAGGGAGGGAGCAAGGCAGAAGGAGGGAAAGAAGGAACAGAGGGAGGGAGGAGGAAGGAGGGAAATGAGGGCATGAGGGAGAGGGAGGAGGGAGGGAGGAACAAACTAGTCCTTCACTACAGAGAGTTGAGAAGCAAAGATGCACGAAAATTCTCACCATTGAAAACACATTAACCAACTCACCTAAAAGTTTCAGACAGGACCAGCTTATGTGAAAGGCACAAAATCTGAATTCAGAGTTTATTTTAAAAAAATAGATTTATGATTATTTATCATGACTGTGAACATGGTCTACAGCAATTTTCTCATTTACTCTTCAGTGTGTATTAAAGATTTTAATGTCAGGGACGCTCTCCTATAAAACTAACCTCCACACTTCTATGTAACATTCTGTATCTCAGGGATCTTTGACAAGAGTAGGAGGAATGGATGCCTGTCAGTTATTGAAAATAATATAGCATTTGTTTATTACACTTGGCCTAGTTTGGGAAGATTGAAATTTAGCTAATAAAGGTAGCTACTATTTGAAAATTATTACAGTCTTTGAATTGGAAAATGATATGTTTTACTATATCTCCACAGTAGAGAGATGTTTCCCTGTGATGTGACCTGATACTCTGTAATAGGAGTATAGTAAGCATTGTTTCAGTTCCATCCTGGGTATCTGGCCACATTTCAGTATACTAGGGCCCACAGAGACTATAGTCTATATGGCACATGCATGTTGAGTTGCTAAATAAATATCATGTGATACTTATTTCTAATTTATCAGCTTCCCTGACTAAATTCTGAACAATCCATGGCAAAAGAATATATTTAACCACTTTTATATCTCCCCTGCCTTGCAAAATAGATGCTTGATAACATTCTTACTTTAATTGGCTATTAAGAGTACAAAATGTTATTAAAAACAAACATTTAATCATGAAGTCAGTCACTCAGTTCATTCAATAAGATAACAAATTATTTGTTTTGACCTAATTATTTTGTTTCATCTGGTTGTTCTGGATATATTGAATTCAAGCTCTAGCTTTGTTAGTGACTTGTTGCAAAACCAGAAAACCCTTGGATTCTGAGTTGTTGCTAATCCTTACTAAAAAGATAATATTGGGGCGACATCAGCAAAATTATATAATAGCCAGCTTTAAGTTCCCATACCCTTAAAGAAACATTAAAAAAAAAAAGAAAAAAAGAAAGAAAGATATTGAATCTACCTTTATCCGAACTCTGGAAAACATTCAAAAGTTTGTAGCAGCCAAATTAATGTTGAATCAAGAAAAAGGCAATTTTCTTTGTGATGCTTTTGCTTGCCCTTGCTCCACCTCCCTGACTTGGCACAGTCTTCAAGACAGCAGGCTGTGTTCTCAGTGTGGATCCCTGGCTCCGGAGGGGGCAGCACACACCTTCCTCTCAAGTCATTGTATGTATCTGTTCTAAACTGTCTTGGGGCTAACAGAAGGACTGATGTAAGATGCTCTTCTCTGTTTCACTGAACTCAGAACTCACAGACTAGAAAAGCAGAATTGCATGGCTAATAAACAACTCACAGATACCTTGAAGGAGTCCTGGTGACACAGTGATTAAAGTGCTCAGCTGCTAACCAAAAGGTTTACAGGTTGGACCCGCCAGCTGCTCGGTGGGAGAAAGATGTGACAGTCTATATCTATAAAGATCTACAGCCATGGAAACCCCAAGAGGCAGTTCTGCTCTTTCCTGTAGGAGTGCTATGAGTTGGAATTGACTCAACAGCAATGGTTTGGTTGGGTTTTGTTTAGATACATGCGACAAAAGATTGTGATCGATACGGCCCCTTAAGTGTGGGAGGAAAAACTAGGAAGACTTACTGTGGGATATTAGGCCATTCAGAAGCACTCATGTATATGGCAGAATTTAAAAAGCTTCTCCCATGCCCAAGATAATATGTGCTCAGAAAAGACCTGAGAAGACCTTAATCTTTCACTTCACTCTAGTAGCACTTAGGCAATGTACAAAAACTCAGAGAGGTGGGGTTTCTTTCTTTCTTTTTTCTAGCTCTTGGCATCGAAGGAAATCTCTATCAAAACACTAGCTGAACAAAAGCGTAAGGAAAAGAGATTTCAGTGACCATGCACAACAGGGAAATCTTTGCAAAAAACAAGCTTGTAAAGGCCACTAAACTCTATTACAGCCTTCAACAACAGCAACAGCAGCAAAACCCAGCAAACCTTGAGGCAATGGTAGAATCTGATTTCCAGAGTAACCACATTATAATGTTCAAATGTCCAGTTTTCGACAAACCATAACAAGGCATACAAAGAAACAGAAAAGTATAGCTAAATCAAAGAAAATAATAAATAAATAGAAACTGTATCTAAGGAAGACTAGACATTGAACTTACTAGTCAAACACTTTGAGACAACCATCTTAAAAAAGGCTCAAAGAGCTAAAGGAAATCATGAAAAAAGAACTAAAGGAAATCGAGAAAATAATACGTGAATAAAATGAGAATATTAATAAAGAGATAGAAAATTTTTAAAAAGTCATATTGAAATTCTGAAGCTGAAAAATAAAACTGAAATAAAAACTCACTATAGGTGTTCAATGGAAGATTTGATCAGGAAGAAGAAAATATCAGCAAATTCAGATGGCAATTGAAATTATCCAGTTTGAGGAACAAAAAGAAGGAAGAATGAAGAAAAGTAAACAGAAACTTTCCCTAAAAGACCTAAGGGACCTGTGGACCACCATCAAGCACATAATTCCCAGAAGAAGAACAGAGAGGGAACAGGTCAGAGAGAATATTTGGAGAAAAAATAATTGAAAACTTTCCAAATTTGATGGAAGATGTGAATTTATACATCCAAGAAACTCAATGAACACCAAATAGAATTAACTCAAAGAAATCTACACTGAGGAACATTAGAATCAGACTGTTAAAAGACAAAGAAGGAATCTTAAAAGGAGCAAGAGAAGTGACTCCTCACATACAAGGGGTCCTCAATAAGAGCAGTAGCTGATAACTAATCAGAAATCATGGAATCAGAGGAGAGTGTACTGACATATTTAAAATACTGAAGGGGAAGAAAAAAACCCATCAACCAAGAAGTCTGAATCCACCAAAATTGTCCTTCAGAAATGAGGGAGAAATTAAGGCGTTCCCAGCTAGCAAATACTGAGGGAGTTTGTTACAACACTTAACTCTACAAGAAATACTAAAGGAAGTCTCTTAGATTGAGAAGAAAGGACGCTGCACAGCAGCTCAAAGCCATACAAGGAAAAGCAACACACACAAAAAAAGGCCCCTGGTAAAGGTCACTTCATGAGCAACTATAATTTCATAAACCAGTTTTATGGTACTTTTGGTTTGTAACTCTAATTGTTGTGTACTACATAATTAACAATGACAAATGAAAAAAAAAAATCAAAAATTGATCTTATTGGGCTAGCAATGTATAAAAATATACTTTGCAATAACAGTAGCAAAGAGAATGAGAGGAGTTTTATAGGAATAGAGTCTTTGTAAGTTATTAAAGTAGAATTGGTATCAATTTAAAGTAGATTGTTTTAATGTTAGGATGGTAAATGCAATCCCCATGATAACCACAAAGAAAATACACACAAAAATATAGCTAAAAGGAGACAAGAGGAGAATAAAAATTGATCACTCCAAAAAAATTAACTAAGCACACACAAAAAAGACAGTAATGGAGGAAATGAGGGACACAAATGTAGGACATATAGAAATAAAATAGCAAAATGAAAGAAGTAAATTCTTCATCATCAGTAATTAAATATAAATGGGTTAAATTATCCAATCAAAAGGCAGATATTGGCAGAATGGACTTTAAAAAATGATCCAACTATATGCTGTTTACGAGACTCACTTTAGAGCCACATAAATAGGTTGAAAGTGAGAGGAGGGAATAGATATTCCATGGAAATAGTAACAAGAGGGAACTGAGGTGGGTATGCTAATATCAGACAAAACAGATTTTAAGTTAAAAAACTGTCACAAGACACAAAGACAGTTATATATTGATGAAAAGTTCAATTCATCAAGAAGATACAGCAATCATAAACATATGGACACCAAACAACTAATTGAAGGGAGAAATAAACATTTCTACAATAATAATTAGCGTTTTCAATATACCACTTTCAGTAATGATTAAAACATCTAGACAGGAAGTCAGTAAGGAAATACTTACTTGAACAATGCTACAAACCAACTAGATCTAATAGACATATATAAAACACTCTTCCCAACAACGGCAGAGTACACATACTTCTCAAATACACCTAGAACATTCTCCAGGATATGTCTGATATATGTTAGGCCATATGTTAGGGGTAAATCCTCATGAACTTGGATTTGCCAATAGGTTTTTAGATATTACATCAAATGTATGGACAAAAAGTAAGCAAATAAATAGGACTTCATCAAAATTAAACACTTTTATGCATCAAGGATTTCATCAAGAAAGTAAAAAGCAATCTACAAACTGGCAGAAAATCTTTACAAATCATATATCTAATAAGAATTTAATTTCCAAAATGCATAAAGAATTCCTACAACTCAACAACTAAAAGACAAACAACCCAATTTTAAAAATGGGCAAAGGACTTGAACAGGCATTTCTCTAAAGAAGATATGTAAATGGCCAATAAGTATATGAAAAAATACTCAACATGATTGTTGTTGTTGTTATGTGCCATGTCATCAACATCATTAGTCATTTGAAATTGCAAATCAAAACCACAATGAGCATCACTTTATATCCACTAGAATGGCTATTAACAGAACACGGAAAATAAAAAGTGTTGTCTAGGATGTGGAGAAAATGGAGACCTACTGTATTGCTGGTGAGAATAGAAAGTAGTGTAACTGCTATAGAAAACTGACAGTTCTTAAAAAAAATAAATAAATAAAATGAACATGGAATTACCATATGACCCAGCAATTCCACTCCTTCCAAAAGACTTGAAAACAGATACTCACTATGTGTTTGTAACTTGAATACTTACTTGTACTCCAAAGTTCTTCTTAGCATTATTTACAGTAACCAAAGGGTGGAAACAACCCCAGTGCCCAATAACAGATAAATGGGTAAACAGGGTATATCTGTACAATGGAATATTATTCAATCATCATTAGAAATGATGTTCTGATACATGGTATGAAGTATGGTAAGTTGAATAAGCCAGGCTCAAAAGAACAAATAATGTTTGATTCCATTTATATGAAACATCTGGGATAGATGAATCTATAAAGACCAGGAAATAGATTAGCCATTACCAGGTGTTGTGGGGAGAATGGGGAGTTATTGCATAGTGGGTACTGGTGATGGCTGTGCAACATTGTGAATTTCATTAATGCCACTAAATTGTACACTTAAAAATGGTTAACATGACATTTGAGATTATATATATTTTACCACAGTAAAGATATCATTAAAAAAATTTCTTTACAAATACCATTTGACCCAGCCATCCCATTACTAGGTATATACCCTAAAGAAGTGAGAGCCATAACAAGAACAGATATATGCACGCCGATGTTC
>NW_006921650.1:1913076-1915136 GCF_000298275.1 Orycteropus afer afer | reverse complement strand
GGCCCAGTTTATATCTCAGCTCTCTTACTTAGCAAATACATTACTTTCCTTTGACTTACCTCCTGTAAATCTTGGTTTCTTCACCTATTAAATGGAGCTAATAAATCAAGGACTACAGCCTTCGGTATGGATTACAGCTCAACATAAAGAAAACAAAAGTCCTCAGAACTGAACCAACAAGTAAAATCATGATAAATGGAGGGGAAAAAAAATACTGACATTGTTAAGGATTTCATTTTACTTGGATGCACAGTCAGCACCCATGGAAGTAGCAGTCAAAAAATCAAATGATATTTTGTTTTGGGCAAATCTGCTGCAAAAGACTTCTTTAAAGTGTTAAGGAGCAAAGATGTCAATTTGAAGACTAAGGTGTACTTGACCCAAGTCATGGTGTATTCAGTCACCTTATATGCATGCAAAAGCTGGGCAATTAGTAAGGAATACCAAAGAAGAATCGATGCATTTGAACTGTGGTTTTAGCAAAAAATATTGAATGTACTGTAGACTGCTAGAAGAATGAAAAAGTCTGTCTTGGATGAAGTACAGCCAGAATGCTCATTAGAAGCCAAGATGGCAAGATTTTGCCTATTGTACTTTGGTCATGTTATCAGGAGGAATGAGTCCCTAGAGAAGGATATCATGCTTGATAAACCAAAGAAACCAAACCAAACTCACTGCTGTCAAGTCAGATCCAACTCATAGCAGTCCCTCCTTGGGTTTCAGAGGTGGTATCATTACAGAAGTATATTGCCCAGTCTTCTTTCCGAGGAGTGGCTGGTGGGTTTGAACCACCAGCCTTCTGGTTAGTAATCAAATACCTTAAGCACTGCTCCACAAGAGCTCCCATGCTTGGTAAAGTAGTGAAAGATAGAAAGACCCTGAATGAGATGGATTGACACAATCCATTAGCTGCAACAAGGGACTCAAGGACAATAGCAATTGTGAGGATGATGTAGAACCTTGCAGTGTTTCCTTCTATTGTGCATAGGGTTGCTATGAGTTAGAACCAGTTCAACAGCAACTGATAACAATAGCGTGTATGGACTTTATCCCGCGTGAGGAATGAATAGATGCTGGGGTTAAGCAGATAGGTGATGTCTCAGTTTTCACTTTAGAATAGTCACTTTCACAGCAGCATAGATGGAACAAACTAACAATGTAGGAAGCTAAAGGAAATCCCACCACCTTTCCATTTTCCTTTTTTCCCTACTAAGTCTATAGGAAACTCAGTTTACCAGCTTGATTTGCTTGCTTCCAAGTAAAGAAGTAAAATTGACTGAAGCAGAAACTTGAGACATTTCAAGTACATCAAGAGTGGGGTTCCCTTATTTCCGATTAGTCTCCACAGAAGCTGATACTGTGGCTCCAGAAGGTTTTATTTTGCCTTAAAAGCCAATACTCATCACTATGCAAAGCAGGGAAGCAAGTGCTGTTGCAGATTGATACAAGCAGCAAAGCCCAGGGGACCACAGTAGATTCCAGTCAGGTTTTATGCCATATGCAGCATTATTTAGACCTGAGACCTGTTTGAGTGATTTGGTCTTATTAGTCTGACTTTTTGAGTTTTTGAGTTTCAGTGGGTACATAGCTGCTCTTGCAAACTTCCCACTGCCAGGGTTGGGCGCTAGAAGTGAGGATTTGACGGCCCTGGATGGTTTGGCTCTAAGTCATGGAGGTGCTTTAATGACTTCCTTCACAAAGAAAAAAAAATTGGATTAGAGAAAGGGAATAAATAAGAGAAATAGTAGTAATCTTGACAGTTGAAGCTTGCTGAGAGTCAGATAATCCTCTGCCCAGATGCATTTCTGCTTCAAATCTAATTGGAATGGGGGCTTTTGTTTCAATGAGTCTTGCTGCCAAAGTAGAAGGAGTGGGGAGGAAGGCAGTGAGAGCGAGCCAGCAGGTCTGAGTGCCAAGCCTAGCTCTGCCACCTGCTGGCTGTGCAAGCTCTGGTTGTTGTTGTTGTTGTTGTTGTTATGTGCCGTCAAGTTGGTCCTGACTCATAGCAACCCCTCCTTGGGCTTCTGAGGCAGTATCACTACGTAAGTAGATCGCCCAAC
>NW_006921650.1:1907093-1912306 GCF_000298275.1 Orycteropus afer afer | reverse complement strand
CAGCTGGTGGATTTTAACCTCTAACCTTCTAGTTTCACCTACTCCATTAAATCTAAAGGCCCTAGCTGAGCTGGCAAGCTATTTATCCTGTAGCTTTCTGCCTTACCACCATTCTCATCCCTCACTCCCTTCTAAAATAGTCTTTCTTCCTTTGTCCTTGAACATGCACTCATTCTCTCCTGACTCATACTTCATCATGTACCCAGGTGGATTAATAAGCACATAAGTAAGGTTTCCCTTTATGTAGTAGACATCAGGCTGAGAGCTGGTAATACAGAGAGAAGTCAATGCTTAATTTAATGCCCATGTTTATGTGCTCTTAAAGAGGGAAATGTAGGTATGATGAGAGCCTAAAACATCAAACTTAGATGGTTTTTATGGTAACACCTGTCCTCTGCCTATCCTACTCTTTCTTACCTTTTCTTTAAAACGAAGCTCATGCCTGACATAAGCCTGAGCTTAACTCAAATGCCTGTTCTGAGGACTCATAGCTCACACTCTCTCTTTAGTCCCAATGGGGCTTAGAATCTGTCTCACACAATTTGAATGCTTATTTCATATTCTCTTGTTTGTACGTGCTAGGTGCTGTACAAAGGAGCTCTGGTGGTGTGCTTAAGGCATTTGGCTGCTAACGAAAAGGCTGATGGTTTGAGCTTACCAGCTGCTCCATGGAAAATGATGAGACAGTCTGCTACTGTAAAGATTTACAGCCTTGGGAACCCAATGGGGTTTGCTATAAGTTGGAATAGACCCAATGGCAGGGTGTTTGGTGTTGAGAGGGGCTTTACAGGAGCTCTGGTAGCACAATGGTTAAATGCTCTGCTGCTATCCAAAAGGTTGACTGTCTGAACCCACCCAGCGACTCCACGGAGAAAGAACTGTTGATCTGCTCCCATGAAGATTACAGTCTAGAAAACCTTATGGGACATTTCTACTCTGTCACATGGGGTCATAATGAGTTGAAAATTGATTCAATGACACCCAACAACAAAAGGTGCTGTATACTCCTTGTCCCCAAATTCTACCACAACCCAATAATAGCTGTCTGTATGGATCTTCTCAGTCCTGTGAGTCTATGATGAGTTCTAACTGGAATATTTCTTTTTTCTATTCCACATCTTATTACTACTTTGCACATATTTCTAACTAGTGGTTTATTAGACAGCAAGAAGCTGTAATTACCATATTGCAATTACCCCATCATAATTACTAACACCTTAGAGCTGTTACCACTGACAAATAATCTCCATATCCACTATTTCATTATTTCCCATAATAATTCTACTTACTAAATAAGTTAGCACAGAAATTAATATCCCTGTTTTACAGATGAGAAAATAAAACTTTAAGGAGTTAAGATACTTACCTTTTACATTGTATAAACAAAAGGTAATGAATAAGACCATGTTTTCCCAGTTATCTCTGGGAGAAAAAATTACTGGAAAATCTCTGATATGAAAACTGTCCTTCTGTGT
Organism: Orycteropus afer afer; assembly: GCF_000298275.1. Taxonomy (NCBI): domain Eukaryota; kingdom Metazoa; phylum Chordata; class Mammalia; order Tubulidentata; family Orycteropodidae; genus Orycteropus; species Orycteropus afer. Next base: position 1,910,831 of record NW_006921650.1, on the reverse strand, counting down.
CATGGCACTGCTAAGTACTTAAAGATCCTTTAAATCTTTATTGAACACAAGTTGAAGTAATGAGGGCTTACCGAATGAAAAGTTAAGGGAATATATATTTTTTTTAATCTGGTGATTATACTTCACAGTGGTGTAAATTCTTACATAAAATTTTTATGTTGGCTCCTAGTTCCAGAGGCATTTGATTTGCTTACAAAAATTTTCTTAACTCTAAAAGAAATTATGTGAAAGACAGTAAAAGGCCTTAGCAATGATGGGCTCACTACGTGTTTGTAACTTGAATTGTTCTCATCACCATCAATTTCTACTTATTTTTATTTTTCTTTTTTGACAGACTGTTGACAAATAGATAATAAGTGAAGTACAACTCAACTCACATTACTCCTCTGATCAAAAACTTTCAGTGGCTCCCTTATGTTAGTTGGAGGAGCCCTGGAAGACCAATGATTAAGCACTCTGCTGCTAACTGAAAGGTTGGCATTGTGAACTCATCAGAGCTTCGTGGGCAAAAAGGCCTGGCTAAAGAGCTCTGGTAGTATAGTGGCTAAGGCACTTGACTGCTAACCAGAAGGTTGGCGGTTCAAACCCACCAGCCACTCCTCGGAAGGAAGGTTGGGCATTCCTACTTCCGTAGTGATACTGCCTTGGAAACCCAAAGAGGGGTCGCTATGAGTCGGGGCTGACTTGATGGCAAACAACAACAACAACAACAACATCTGATCCCTTAAAGATGATAACCTCAAAAACCTCGAAACTCTGCCACATGGGGTTGCAGTCAAGTAGATAGCACCTAACAACAACACTTAGTATATTAGTTAGGATGCTGTCAGTCACAAGTAATACAAAACCCAACAAGTTCTAAAGTAAGTCTACCTTCGACAAAGCTTGATCTAGGGACTAAAACCAGGACTATGCCTCTCTCTTTCCATTTCTCAACTTCATTTTCTTAGACTTGTTTTTATTCTTTCTTCCTTGTCTAACAAGCTCCTGAGCTTGAGTATGACTGAACCGACACACACCATGTGCCCACCCCTAATCCAATCCTGTGGGAAAAAGTGACAGTTATACTGTGTACTTAAACCTGAGTCATGTGCCTTGTCTTCAGAGCCAGGGGGCAACTACCTGCCCTGAAGCCCATATACTGCATGGGGAAAAGTAGATATCCAACTGAAAGTCACAGTATGATTACCAAGAAAAGGGATAAAACTGAGGGGATCATTGTGGTATTTAAGGTGTTCCATTATTTCCTCTGGGGGCTCTGAGGGTGTAGTGCCTAAACCATTTGACTGCTAACCAGAAGGCTGGAGGTTCAAACACACCAGCCACTCCTAAGAAGGAAGGTTGGGCAATCTACTTGTGTAGAGATACTGCCTCAGAAACCCAAGGAGGGGTCGCTATGAGTTGAATCGACTTGACGGCAGTGAGTTTGAGTATTATTTCCTCTACTGAAATACTTAACACTCATTATACACTTTTTTTTTTATTATTGCTATGTATTCGTCCATGCTCTTTCCTTTTCTTGGGATGGTACCCTGCATTCCCATCTCTACATCTTTTTCTAGGTACCACTATAACCCTGAAGATCCAACTCTAATTAAACTCCATCATAAATCTACTTCTCTTTTTTTCTGTCCTATCTGCCCACATTCTCTCTGCCAGAAGTTATCCTTACCTCAACTCGAATATCCATAGCTCATCTCCAAGCATTGCCCTATCTAATGTAGATATTTATGTATAGTTACCATTTCTGTACCAAGATGGCAAACTCTGAGTTCAAGCATCTTTCTTGATTCATCTTTGTGCCCTCCATAATACTTAAGCCTCACACATAGCTGACCCTCAAGAACATGTGTTCAGTTATAATGAATAGAAGAATTATTAAAAGGGAGCACTTCAGGTTGGATAGGGGTATCCAGCATGAAACTAAAATAGGTAAGAGCAGGCAAAAAATTCAGACTGCATTGTCTAAGCACTAGACCATTTTCCATTCCAAATAGGACAATGTAGTTGTTGTTATTTGCTGTTGAGTCAGACCCAACTCATAGCGATCCCTCCTTGGGTTTCCAAGGCAGTGTCACTATAGAAGTAGATTGCCCAACCTTCCTTCTGAGGAGTGGCTGGTGGGTTTGAACTGCCAGCCTTCTGGCTAGCAGTCAAGTGCCTTAGGCACTATGCTACCAGAGCTCCTAAATAGGACAACAGTAGTCATTATTTTTCTTGTCACAGTTTCATTCTCACACTCTCACTGAACTTTTGAAGTTAAATCTCTATTCACACCACTGAGGTTGGTCATCTATTTTGGGGAATATTTAATGCAAAGTTATGAATTTTCTGGTGAGGTGCTGCTCAACTTTCTTCTCCAGAGATTCATATACTTTTGACCAACTTGGTGTTTCAACAGCTTGAAAAATGAAGCAAAGAACCATGTCTGTCTAGACTGACCAAAAAGTGAAAACAAGGGGAACTTTGAAATCTGTGAATCTGACCACAACTGATAGTTGTACTTAGTCCAAATAACAGGAAAATCAGTTTTTTGGATTAGACAAATGCTTCCCTTAAGACTCTCAAACTGCTAGCTTTCTTCTTTTATAATTAGAAGAAAATTATTACATTGACAGACAAGGGACTTTGTATTTAGGTAAATGGGAAAACTTGACATTGAAACTCAGGGAAATAATTTAGCCCCCAAAAGAGCTGTTAATGCCAGGATAAAAACAAACAAATGTGCTAATGATCTTCCCTGAGTATTGAAATGTGATGGATTTTGATGTATTTCCAGATGGAAAATGTATTAGCTCTCTCTGGACTGGAGATTGGACATTAGAATTAGAAAATACTTAAATGGAAGCCAGCAAATTGAATCAGAAGATCTCATTTCCATTTTCTAAAGAATAAGAGTACTAAAAGGACAGATAATTCCCATTTCAAGAAACCAAAACTGTGGTGGTGTGAGGATCCATAGTGAGGTGGGGAGTCCTGTTGTTCATCAAAGAGACTGCCATCACTCTGTTGACTAATAGAATTGGCAGGAGGATGGCGAGGATGGGGAGGTGGTTTCAGAATGTAGGCGCTGCCTTGATGCTTTTCTTTTGTGCATTCCTTTTATCATCCAACACTATTTAAAAGTTACCAATACACACCCAGAGAAAGATAGGGGAAGACAGGCAGTCCCCAGGTTATGAATGTCTGACTTAAGGACAACTCCTACTTGCCCTTTAATGTTATGTAAATTTGCCTCACTTTGAACCAACTGAACCAACTCCTACTCACAATAAATTCTTCATCACAATCACCTTCACTTGCTGCAGTGCAGCTCTTAAATCACAGTAAAAGTTCCCAGCCTTTTCTTGCACTAAAGTAACACTAAATAAGAACTGTACGTACCTGTTCTGACTCACCTACAAACTTCACTTAAAGACACAGTTACAAAGGATCTCATTCATAAACTAGGAAATGCCTTTATTTGCAAAAAGAGTATTAGAGGCAGAGGGAATTACCAGTGTAAGAGTGTTGAAGTGTGAGTGTTATTGGCAAGATCAAGAGATAGCTAGGAAGCTAGCTTGGTTGAAACAGAATCATCAAAAGGGAGAGTGGTAGGACAAACTGTAGGAAATGGATAGCGCATCCTATGTTGTTGTTGTTGTTATGTGCCGTCGAGTCGGACTGACTCATAGCGACCCCTCCTTGGGTTGCCGAGGTAGTATCACTACGGAAGTAGATTGCCCAACCTTCCTTCTG
>NW_006921650.1:1901218-1906258 GCF_000298275.1 Orycteropus afer afer | reverse complement strand
TTGGTACATCGTATTGTTAGTAATACATATGTAAATATGTATATATTAAAATATATATGTAAGTTTATATGTAATGATTCCAACTTCCAAAGACAAATAAAGATCATATTTGTATAACAAAAATACTGATCATAAAAGGCAATAATAGTGAAAACTAAATAAATAAATTTTTGGTTGGAAGTGAGAATGGCCAGACTTTGTCTCACCTACTTTGGTCATGTTGTCAGAAGGAAACATTCCCTGGAGAAGGGAATGCTTGGTAAAGTGGAGAGTCAATGGAAAAGGGGAAGGCCTTCAATGAGATCAGTTGACACAGTGGCTGCAATGATGGGTTCAGGTGTAGCAAGGATTGTGAGTCTAGCACAGGACTGGGCAGTGTTTCATTCTGTTATACACAGGGTCACTATGAGTCGGAGACAACTTGACGGCACCTAGCAACAACAAATAAATAGGTATTCAGTTCACACCAGAACTGACTTAAAATGGAGTCATCGGAATGGAACCCCATTGTAAGTCAGGGACTACATGTACTATTTGCAAGACAATATGAATGTTTAAAGAGAGTATTATAGAAAGTACAGAGCACAAAGTAAGTGTTCAGTAAATATTAGTTCCTCACCATTAGTACTTTTTTGGTTTGGAAGCAACATAAAAATCAACCCAAAATTACTTAAACCAAGTTTGTTGGCTTTTATAAATAAAGGTCTAAGCCCCAGAATCAAGATGCAGTTACTGTTCAACTTACATTTCAAACTATTACCACTATCTGTTTCTTTGGCCTCATTTATCTATTGATTCTTTCTCCAGATCCATGGGATAAGCCTAGGCAGCCTCACTTCCACATTAGCATAACAACCAGTCCAAAAGAGGAGAAAAAGTTCACTTCCCTGATGGGTGACCCCACATCTCACCCATTTATCATCCTTGCTTAATTATTCATTACACCTCCTTTCCCTCTTAGAAGTATGTTGATCACATGGTCACTCTAGAGATCATATGGTCATTCTCCTTATAGTACAAAGGAAAGAGACTGAATTTTATGCTAATTGGCCTTTGCCCCAGATACAAAGTCTTCCCCCAGGTCTCAAGGAGGATTCACTTAGAGTCCTCACTGAGAGTGGAGACAGATGATTCCCTTAAAGAAGACTAAAGGCACTGTTGTTCCAAGAAGTGGGGTAGTGGGATCTGGATTCCAAATTCCAAATTTGGAAACCACAAATGTCCATTAGAATTTCCTTTTCCTCCTTTTTATCATTTGGTACAATTTATCTGTAAATTGAGGCAGTTTGGGAGTTAGGAAAACCTGGGTTTGAATCTTGGCTCTGTTGCTTCCTGTACTTTTGTGACCTTAGTCAGATCATTTTCCCCTTTAAGTCCCAGTGTCCTCATGTGAAAAAAGAATTAATAGTATCTGCCTCAATGAGTTATCATGACCATTAAGTAGGCTAGTGTACATCAAAACTTTACCACAAAGTTTTGCATGTATGACTCATTTACTCGGTTAAATTGTTGTTTTCCTTTGGTACTTGCAATAGATCTGAGCACACAGGAGGTGGTCAATAACACATAACAACCAATGATGAGAATAAGTAGTCATATTAAGAAAATGAACCTCACATTCAGTGTGGGAATCTCTGGGTGAGTTTAGAACAAGTGCTTCACTCAATGATGACAAGACCTAGTGATTAAGGAAAGGGCCTTAAAATATTGAGATTGAGTCAGAATATTTGTGACCCAGATGGAACACAGGAGAAACCACTGAGAAAATGTACCTTTTAGAAATATTGGGAAGATGAGAGATTATTAAAATTTTTTAACAAGTCAAAAATATCTATTATGGGTGGACAGGCTGAACTATTATTAGGTATGTCTATGCAGTGGGGAATGTACCCAAGAGCATGTATAGGGTTGGCAGACAATGGTTCTGTAGGTGTATTTGTATGTTCTGTAAGAATTCCCAGGTATATAATAGAGCTGACAAGGGACAAGGTTGTAGTCACTTCTTGGTCACAGCCAGCTACCCAGAGGGAATGAGTAGTTGAACCTGTGGGCTCAGGACTGTAGTCTCAGAGGACATCAAGCTAACTGACATACATAACATACTACACAAAATATTGTTCCACCTCCTACTTTGGCGAGTAGTGACTGGGATCTTAAAAGCTTGCAAGAAGCCATCTAGATGCAACTATGGATCTCTCCTCATCCAGAGCAAAGAAGAATGAGGAAAACCAAAGATTTGTGGAAACGATTAGTCCAAGTGACTGCTACACCATGTGATCTGCAGCCTATATGACTATGAGACCAGAAGAACTAGATGGTGCCCAGCTACCACTGTCAACCACTCAGAGGAGGATCTATGTAGGAGATCCTGGATAGAGAGGGAGAACAATGTGGAACAAAACTAAAAATCATTTGGGGAAAAACAAAAGGGGTGAGACCAGGTTTGCTGATCTGATAGAGCCTGGTGGAATCACTGAGACTATGGCCCCTAGCTGCCTTTCAGGTCTGGAATTGAACCGACACCTGTGTCTTCCAGCCAAACAAAAGACAGGCATAGGAGTGGAACATTTACCTGAGGTAGTTACACTCCTTGGAGAGAATAATCATGGGAGAAAGAAGGGCTGCTTATGCACAGGGAGACAGCTCAGGGGCCAGGAGTGCATGGAGGGATGGACACAGGACAGGCAACTATCAGGAGGAAGTGGGAGGGGAGCTGTTACATTGTGGTAAATTGTAGTCAATGTCATGAGACAAAGTGTATGTAAACTGTGTATGGAAAGTGAATTTGCTCTGTAAACTTTGACCCAAATCACAATTAATATATATATACATACACATGAATAGCTAGTGAGACAGTGGTTAAATGCTTGGCTGCTAACCAAAAGCTCAGCAGTTGGAACCCACCAGCTGCTCCTTGGGAGAAAGCTGTGGTGGTCTGCTTCCATAAAGATTTACAGCCTTGGAAACCCTGTGAGGCAGTTCTACCTTGTCCTGTAGGGTCGCTATGAGTCAGAATCAGTTTAACAGCAATTGGTTTTAATTCCAAGCAATTTAAAATCTGAAAGGGAAGAAAATTCATAAATATACATAGGTATATTTTACATACAATTAATATGTAGTACATAAAGTAGAGATTGATAAATGCTATCATGTTAAATACAGTAAATTTTCAATATAGAAAAAGTTAAAAGAGGGCCCAACTAAAGTGCTATCAGGGTGACATGAGGAAGAAGTGCCCGCTTGAAGATGCCTCCTCATCTGAAGAATAGGAATCTCCTTTGAAGTCCTCCTTTGAAAAACAAGAGAGATTTTGGGAGCTGGAGTTTTGAACCAGGACTTGAAATGTATCTGTATCTCACACAGGTGTGGGGCCTTAACCCTCCGGGTACAGTGTCCACTCAGGGTGCTGATATTTGTTTTCCCCTCAACTAGAATGCTTTTCCCTAAATATCCTTGTGGCTTGATCCCTCACATCTTTGAGCCTTTTTTTACAAATGCCACCTTCTCAGTGCGGTTCTCCATGGCTGCCTTGTGAATTTGTGCTTTCTCATCACTTCCCTGCTTTGTTTCTCTCTTTAGCACTTGGAACTGTCCAACCCACTACACGCTTTACTTGTTTGTTTTGCTTATGATCTATTCCCTGCCCCCACTCGATGCAAATTCCATGGTCAGGAATTCCTGTCTGTTTTGCTTACTGTTGTATATCCAGTGCCTAGAGTTGTTCCTGGCAAGTATTAGGTGCTCACATTTTGTAAAAGGAAGGGAAGGAGAGAGGCTCACAGAGGGAACAATGTGAATCGAAGGACAAATGGAAGGTGGAAGTTTGTGCAGCAAACCCAGTGTCAGTGCAGGCAGACTGGAGTATGTGGGTTGGAGTGGTGGGGTGGTAAATGGGGTAGAGGAAATTCAGCCAGGGAGCCCAAGGTGGGGTCCATGATAGAGGACTTGAAGACCAGATCAAGGAATTCAGCTTTAATGTATCATGTCATGGGACCTATCAAAGATTTCCAGCTAGGAAACTGATATGAACAAAGTTGTGTTTGAAGAGGATTAATATAGCAGTGTTGTTTGTAACAGGGTAGGTATATAGAGAGGCTGAAGGTAGGAACAGCAGGTAGGAGCAATGGAAGTAAGCTATAGAAGAAGCCAAGAGTAGTGGTGGAAGATAGCAAAGACACAGAGGGATGTGCAAGAGAAACAGATGTGAAGAGAACTGATGATTGAATCCTATTAATAAAAGCAATGTTGGAGAACATGTGGTAGTGGATAGCCTATATGTGCAGTTATTGATGTGCCGACTGCTCAAATATTAATAGTCAGAGGTTTCACTTCTTAGACATGAAAGATTCCACCTTAGGAACAAAAGCTCTTTAGCTCTTTACAAGGGAAAGTAATGTTTCTAAATAGTTGTTATGTATTTTACTCTTTTTTATTAATTAGCATAACACAACAATCATTTTAATATTTGGAGACCTTGGGGCTTACCCTCCTCTGGGCACATCGACAGTGACTGCTGAAAGTGCAATGTGATGATGTCTCTGTCCATTACCTAGTTTTCTTTCACAATCAATCCTCCCACTAAGAGGAACTACAGATTTGCACATTTGGAAGAAATGGTTGAGGAATGCTAGAGTCAAGTATGGAATTGTCCAGAAGCAGAAAGAGGCATCAAAATAGACTTAAGCTCCCAAAAGAAAGCTAGAAGACCCTCCTTTTTTTGCAAGCAGCAAAGAATAGCATTTTAAAATATTGTAATATTTATTGCCCAGACTTTTGTGTGTGTGTGTGTGTGTTCATATCTGGACATGTCTATCTTCCATCATACTAATAGGGCTGCCCAGTGTAGCTACAAAGACTGTGTCCTATACAACTCTAGGAGGTTCCATTCACATAGACCACAATAACATTCACATAAACACCAGGATCTGCTTTGTGTATACTCAGATTGTACAATGTGATGGTCCAGCTTACAAGAATACAGAACAGAGGACTGATTTGAGGAGTGGTAGGATACCTCTCAGAGCCCTGGTGGGTCAGTGG
>NW_006921650.1:1860827-1900953 GCF_000298275.1 Orycteropus afer afer | reverse complement strand
TTTATTTAGATTATCACTATCTAATCCTGTAAGTGGGAGCTCTGGTAGCGTAGTGCCTAAGGCACTTGACTGCTAACCAGAAGGCTGGCGGTGGTTCAAACCCACCAGCCTCTCCTCGGAAGGAAGATGGGGCAGTCTACTTCTGTAGTGATACTGCCTCAGAAACCCAAGGAGGGGTTGCTATGAGTGGGGTCCGACTCGATGGCACATAACAACAACAACAGCAACAATCCTTTAAGTAGGAGTCCTCTTGGTGCGGTGGTTAAAGTGTTCAGCTGCTAACCCAAAGGTTGGCAGTTCAAATGGTTCAACCTCAGTAGCCACTCGGCAAGAGAAAGATGTGGCAGTCTACTTCCATAAAGATTTACAGCCTTGGAAACCCCAACTGGGCAGTTCTACTCTGTCCTATAAGGTTGCTATGAGTCAGAATTGACTCGATGGTGATGTTTTGTTGTTTGTTTAGTTTATTTTGTTGAGTTCATCCAGTTGTTGTTTTCTGGGGCTGAAATGTCCATGACTTTCTGAGAGAGCTTGGAGAGATAGGTACCCAAAAAATGTGAAAAGATGAAGAAGGGAAGATGGGGAGTGATGGATGGCAACAAAGTTGGACTATTTCACACACAGTTCAGTCAAGAACTACTCTATTCTGAGCAATAATGAAAAATTAAGATGGAGACAGGTAGTGATGGACCTTAGATGCTGAGCTAATCTAGGAAATAGGGAGGGATTGAAGGTCATAAAGAGGAAATTTTATGGAAATATAAATCAATCAAGCCTTCGCATCCTCAAACATCAATTGCTGAAATTACCCACCACCAGCTCCTGCCTGGACTTCTTTGAGAAGGGTATTGTTCTCTTCCTTGTCTCTGTCCTCCTCTGCCAGCTGACTAATTAATTCACAACAATTTTATCCAATACATCTTTACTCCATACATATTATATACAAGCTCAGCTACAAATTTCAGAAACAGCTGCTAAAAAATACTATTCTCTGGCTTCCTGTCTCATTTTGAATATTTTCTTTCTTTTCCTCCCAATTGCAATGCCTTGGGTGACATTCCATCAGGAAGTAAACTTTCCAAGTAGTGTCATGTTAGAGCCTTAGGAGAGAACTGATGTGGCCTGGAGTGTTAACAGGAGTGCTCTGTATGATGAGAAATGTATGTTTTCTTTACTCTAGCCAGATTTTTCTAGACCAGAAAGTGAAGGTTTTTTAAATATTAGCATGTAGTATATTTAACAAAGTGCTTACTGAAAATCCCACAAAATATGTCTTTCCTACATATTTTTAAAGCACAGAGGCGCTCACCTTGGTTTGTGTAAGCATTCAGTGGCGCATGTTATACTTTATTTTGGCTGCTGGATACATATTGGGAGGGTGGCTCTCTTCGGACTGCCGGCAAAGTTGGCAAGCCGCACACAAGGTTGGTCGAAGGATAGAGTGACTCGAGTGAGCTCTGTGCAAGAACTCTCACTGACTGCTGTATAAACACACGTCTAAATTCACAGTCCAATTCATCACACCCACTGGCAACTGAACTAGGCTCTCATCATCTTGCCTGAACTATGGCTGTAGCCTACCTTCTAACTGGCTCCATGATTTCAGTCTTACCCACACCTCTCCAGCTTCTTCCATTGAAAGCAACATATCAAAAAAATAAACAAAAAAAAAAAAAAACCTGAGTCCTTTGTTACTTTCCAAGTATGTTCACCCATAGTGGCATAGTTGTTGTTGTTGTTGTTATGTGCCGTCGAGTCGGCCCCGACTCATAGCGACCCCTCCTTGGGTTTCCGAGGCAGTTATCACTACGGAAGTAGGATTGCCCAACCTTCCTTCCGAGGAGTGGCTGGTGGGTTTGAACTGCCAGCCGTCTGGTTAGCAGGCAAGTGTCTTAGCCACTATGCTACCAGAGCTCCCAGTGGCATAGTAGCAAGCTTAATTTATAATTTTCTTTTGCTATGGTAGCATAGTGCCTAAGGCACTTGACTGCTGACCAGAAGGCTGGCTTACTCCTTGGAAGGAAGGTTGGGCAATCTACTTCCATTGTGATACTGCCTCGGCAACCCAAGGAGGGGTCGCTATGAGTTGGGTCCTGCTTGACAGCACATAATAACAACAATGCCTTTTATAGGAAGCTTTTGGAAGCTAGTTTCTGTTCATTTCTTAAGCCACAAATTATTTAATCAATTCTACCATTCACAATATTTCTCATTATAATTGATGATGTGTTATGGTTTAATTAGCAGTAATTGTCATTCTTGATGGCATATAAAGTAATTATACATCTTAACAATGGCATGTTAGATTCCTAAGTCATGTGGTAATTGCTTTGTGCCTCCCACTTTGGGGTGCAGCAGAATGCCCTTTGGGGTCAAGAAAGATGGAGTAAAATGGTCTGCCCCACTCTTTGCCTTCGTTATCCACCTGAACCAGACTCAGTGGTCTCACACAAGGTGACAGATAGAGGATCCGTAGCCCCCTCGTGAAAAGCCAGAAACAGCTTAGCAATCATTCTGGCCTGGCTCCCAGGCTCTCTTACTGCAGGATTTTACAGGCCCTAAGGGACTGGAAAGTGAGAACCCAAAGACCTCATAAAACACCAGCCCCTCTCTTCACAGAAGACCGCCCTGTATTATTCAGGGTTGGGTGGCAAGCAGCAGACACCACCTCTAGTGGGATTTATTGGTAGGAAACCTGGTGCTCAGAGAATCAACAGGAAGCAGGAGGAATGGGCTGAAAAAGGGCAGAAACCCAGGGAATCCAGACACTGGGCTTCTGGAACAGTCTGCCCAGGATGTTGGGCACTGCTGCTGCTACTGCCCAAAATTAATCCTAACTGTCCACTGGCTTTGCCTAACACTTGGGAGCATCTAGGCCCAGTTGTCCATATCGTGCCTCTATCCTGGGTGTCAGGAGAAAAGGAGCAAGCAAATATCTCCCCTTGAACTTCAGGAGAGAGTTTTGATATTGTATTGCCAAACAATGGCACGTGTCCCACTGCATTCCCTTTCAAGTATCTCAAATTTAGGAGGCCATCAGAGCAGGTCAACAATAAGAGGACTGTGGCATTTTAAAATTGGCTACATTGGCTTCATCCTGAGCCATGGACTGGGAGAGGAAACCAACCCTTCTGGAGCTTATTATACAAAAGGTCAAGCCTTATGCTAAGTATGTTATATGTGACTGCTACATAGCATGCAATTATTCATTCTTAGACCCTCAGAAAATCTTAAGGAAGAGGGACAATGGTTACCAAAATTGTCCACAGCTAAGAGGATGAAAGCAGCAACTGGAGATGGTAGAATCTGGGTGCTAAATAAAATAAAGTGTCTAAAAGATACCATTGCTTGAAACCAGCTTCTTGGACTGACAGCTAATTAAGTTCTACCACTAGTTTAATTTTTTGTGTGGACCTGGGTATATGAAACCATAGGGTGGTAATTTAAAAAAAAAAAAATTCTCTCCAATTGCAGAGGAAATGTAGCTGGGTATGAACTAGTGGCACAAGTCATATATCAGTAGTCTGTAGTGGGTCTACATAAATCCTTTTCTTTAAAGTTATTTAACTGTTTTGAAAGTGATTTCAACAGAAGTAATTCCAATTGCACCAGAAAGGAAACCAGAGTCTTAAAGAAAAATACACTCTTTGCTGAGCAAGGCAAACATATCAGTATGCAGAGAAACAAACCAGTCTCTTGTGTTTTATTTCCTTAACAAATCCACTGAAACACTTACTTCATGTCTTAAAAAGACTGAGAGAGAAAGAATTCTGTGGCCACTAAAAATTGATGCCTACAACTGAATTGTAACCACTTTAAAAGGGCAGGTACCTTTTCTTTTTTTAAAAAAAAAAAAGTTTCTCTGTTATTCAGGTATCTCAGCAGGCGACTTTGCACACATTATGCCCATAATAAATATTTGTTAAAAGAGTATTTGCAAACAAGTTATCTGGCAATGGATTTTCTATTTAAAGAATTAGAAACCTGCCATTTTCCTTCATAATTCTATGTATAATAAAGCATGGCTAATTCAAACCTAGCCTTTTTTACAGCCAAGCCCTTTATAGAATTATTATTTTTTCCAATAAGCTCTAAATTGATACTTTCTGCCATGATGTTGCTTGCTTGCCTCTTCCAAGAATTAATGTTTAAATAAAACCCTTATGTTATGGATTGAATTGTGTCCCCAAAAAATATGTGTTGTAAATCCTAACCTCTATGCCTGTGGTTATAATCCCATTTGGGAATGAGTGGTTTTTGTCATGTTAATGAGGCATGATTAGTATAAAATGTATTTTGAGTCAATCTCTTTTGAGATATAAAGGAGATTAAACAACCAAGTGAAAAAAGGAGAGATGAGGTAAAAGAGCTGTCAGGTAACATGGAGATCTCCAAGGAACCTGAATGCAGAAGCTGAAGAGGCGAGGACCCTCCTCCAGAACCGACAAAGACAGCGAAACTTCCTCGAGAGCTGGCACTCTGATTGGGACTTGTAGCCTCCTAAACTTTGAGAAAATGAATTTTTGTTTGTTAAAGCCATCCACTGTGACACATCTGTTACAGCAACATAAGATAACTAAGATACCTTATATTCATGAAAGGTAAGAACATGATAGGATTTAAGGCTGACTGATAGAAAGACATTTGGTAAAACCACCTTCAGTTATGAAAGTTAGATCAGGAGGATACATTGAGTCAAGGTGGTTGTTTTGTTCCCAGTAAATCTTATAACAGGTTCACTGTGGGTATGTAACAGTGCGGTGTAGTAAATTACTTAGTGTGGCTTTTCTACCCATAAGTCTTTGTAAACTCCAAGGTGGGATTTTGTATGAGCAACTGAGCAGCCCCTGATTGCTGAAGCTATCCACCTGGATTATTTCTGTTGGGCGTGGCACAATACAATGTTCTGGGAGGTGCCCACTCTCTCTCACGTGCTTAGAGTTCTGATGCTGTGATTGGCTAGTTTGACTACCCTTCCGGGCTCAAAAGGAGGCCTCCTGGAGGCAGAACGCTCTCTGACTGCTGGTTGAGGAAGACGTGCTGCCAAAAGAGACACGCACCCCTGAAAGAGACACGTGCTGCTGGGAAAGAGACGCAAGAGACACACATCGCTGAGTGAGACACCGAGGGACCAGCACTGCTGCTGGGAAAGATACTGTGAGAGACTGTTGGCTGAGGGACGGTGGGCTGAGAGAGAGACTGAGCATTCTTCCTGAACTTGAGTTGTAGCCTGGTGCTTCCCTAATAAACCCCATAATCTGTGAGCTCTGTGTGGCCACTGCAGCGAATTATCGAACCCAGGAGAGAGGTGGTGGGTGCTTTGGGAGGAACGGTTGGTGAAAGGACTAGAGGGAGGCAGCATGTCTGGCCTTGTAGGAATAGGCCTTGGGTTACTGCTGGTAATCCTGTCTTCCTCTTGTGAGATTAGAGGAGGTCAGAACATGTGGCCTCCTTGCCATTTTTGCAAACAGTTATATATTTATATGTAAATAAAGACTTAGATGACTTATTTATAACATTTTAAAGGTATCTTTGTCTAGAAATCTAGGTACCTTAGTGTTCTTTTCAGAAATTCAAATGCAAACTTTTACCTCATATATATGCCCGCATACGGTTGTGTTCATAATAAATGAGAATTCACCTTGAAAGTGTTTCATGTTCTTTCTCACATGTGCATGGTGTGGTTGTAAAGTAATGAAATTGATTCTACAATCTATACACACACTAGAGAAAATTTCTATTTTTAAAAATTTAATATCTAAATTTCAGTGCTACGCTTTACATATCCATCTTTTAAAGGTTAATATTCCTTCCACAAATCACTTGCTTAATGCAGTCTGAAATTTTGGAGTTGCTTTACAGGTTATAAATATTTATTTAGGCATTTAAGTAAGGGTTTATATTGCATTCTTTAAGCAGTTGGCGCTGAAATTTGAGGTGATGTAAATCTCAGAAATTACTGTGATGGGAATGGCACCATCCATGGAGCCTGAGATCTTAAGAGATCTGTAAATATTTATTGAATGAATGTATATTTGAATTAATGTATGAGGGGGAAAAAAGTTACTTCTTTACAACTCCACTTGGACTAATGAAACAAATAACCTAGAGTGAATATAATATATGTGTAGAAGGGAAAGCTCTTTAGTTTTTTTTTTAAAACAAAACAAAACAAAAAAACCTCTGGAAGCAAGTTTTAATCTTTATGTCATTTTATTTTGTATAAGTTTGATTTTTCTTGTAACACCTTGACTCTCTCTTACATCTTCTACATTAAGACTGATGATTTCAAGTTTTCCATAATGAAAGGGAGGTTGAGAGTACAGGGAAAATGACCACACATTTGCATAGGGCAGGAAGGGCACTCTAACATCTGGCAGTGGTAGCCCACTGGGTCCATTTGTTAGTGCTCATTAAATTCACATTAATGCATGAACTGCTCTGAAAGTGTAAATGCCATTTTGGGTTGGTTGCTTTCTCCAGGACCAATGGCATTGACTTTGGGGACCTACCCATAGTTGTTTACTTGCCAGTGGCATTTGACCTGGGGTCAGACCTGTATTTAACCCTTTCCTGTAGGTCAAAAACTAATTAATTTGGTGAGGGTTAAACTGGAAATGAGTCGTCTGTATAGCAGGTGTTCCCCATGGAGAAAGTGCTCCAGGTGGAAACGTTTTAAGATCTGTTCTTGGACCATCTCAGAAGACGCTTCAGAGGTCAAGGAGGCAATTCCAAGACATCACATATGGTGAAGGCCTGGGGATGGAGGTAGCAGGTGCTGACTCAGGGAAGTTTTCTCAGCAGCTTGGGGAAACTTTCAAAGAGGCCTCTTTGGAGATAATTTATTTATATATTCATGAACATATATCTTGGGCATTCATTGTGGATTGATTTACTTAGAAGTTGCCCTAAATGATTGGAACTTTAGCCTTTACCCCTACCTCCCACCATCAACCAAAGACTTTGATTTGAAGGAAAGAAAATACTGCATTTTTCTTCCTTTTTTTTTTTTCTAGAGGATGAGGAAGATGAGGAAATGGTGGAGCCTAAAGTTGGCCAAGAATCAGAACTTGAAAATCAAGACAAAAAACAGACAGTGAAAGAAGGTATGGGATTACTAATTATTTAAAAATTATAAATACTAATTATATAAAAAAAATATTTAAAAATTACTAATAATTTTTTTAACCCAAATAAGGGACTTTATGGGTAAGTAAAAATTAAATATACACCTCCTATATGGAAGTTTTTTTATGATTGTTTAACTCAATTACATTTACTAATGTAAACTGTAGTCTCCAAAGCTGGAGTTAATTATTTGTTGACTGACAGAAGCAAATAAAATGCAAACCATCCAGTCATGTTCTAGTAAAATTATTACTAAATAGTGATAAAATAAAGCACATATTATTAATTGTCTTGTTATCTAATTCACGCCACTATCTATTCTCATGATAACAGTAAAGGAGAAGATAAAAAGTATTTTGTCAATAAATTTTGAAGTTTCATCACATGATCTATCTAGAAACATTAACAGTCATCATTACTGTTAATTAAACTGTTAAAAAGCCTTCTTCTACAATGCTGTTCATATAAAGAGGAACAACCTCTTACATGTTTGAGTGATGATGATGACTAACATTTATTAAACACTTTCTGTGTTTAATATTATGTACTCCTTACAACATTATTTTGAAGCAGATAGTATAATTATCCCTGTGTTATAGATGGAGAAATAGGAAAAGAACAGTTTAAAAACTTACCCAAGAACACATAACTTATAACTGTATGAGCTAGGATTTGTAGTTGAATCCAAAGCCTGTATATTTCACCATGATGCTACCCTCCTGAAATAGCACTGGATAGGATGGGTGGATGAGTGGATGGGTGGGTGGATGGATGGGTGAATGGATGGATGGGTGGGTGGATGGATGGATGCATGGTTGGATGGGTGGATGGATGAAAAGAAAGAAGGCAAAGGAAAGAAGAAAAGAAAGAAGGGAGGAAGACAAAGAAGGAAGGGAGGGAGGAAAGAAAAGAAGGGGAAAAAAGTACTACAGATGATGTTTCCTTAAAAATATAATTTTGTATCAGAGACTCTCAGCCCATTGAGACAGAAGAAAGGAGCATAATTTTGTATTGTCATTCTTGCTGACAAATGGGGAGTACCTGAGAACTGAGTGTGGAGTAAGAAGATCCTTCCATATTTCCTACTGAGTGTCCCAAATGTAAATCAATATAACTCTGATCAAAAGTTCATTTTATTCTTACATTTTAGGGTGGCTGTGGCTTTGGCACAGTACATGACACCTGTTGGCATTGGAGATTTTGTAGGACTGGGCACATAGTGATCACATGCACGCACTTCACCTCCTTGTGATCTCAGGAGAACGTTGTTGTTGTTATGTGCCATCAAGTCGGACCTGACTTATAGCGACCCCTCCTTGGATTTCCGAGGTAGTATCACTACAGAAGTAGATTGCCCCATCTTCCTTCCCAGGAGTGGCTGGTGGGTTTGAACTGCCAGCCTTCTGGTTAGCAGTCAAGTGCCTTAGGCACTAAGCTACCAGAGCTCCTCAGGAGAAAGTGTAGCTCAAATACCTATTGCAGATGGCATGCACTTATACTTAAAGTGATTTTTAGATAGAAATGATTATGAAGTTAAATGAGACAATTATATTTACATTTTTAAAAGTTTGTCTCTAGTTGAGGATCACTTGGGAGGCATATGCATGTGTTTAAGGAGGCCTGGTGATGCAGTAGTTAAGGACTTGACTATTAACCAAAAGGTCAGTGGTTCAAACCCACCAGCTGCTGTGTGGAAGAAAGATGTGGCAATCTTTGGAAGATTGGAAACCATATGGGGAGTTCTATTCTGTGCTAAAGCAAATGGAAGAAATGAAAAGGTAAAAGGGCTGAACAGAAGATTTCAAAGAGCAGCTCGAGTAGACAAAGCCAATTACTATAATGAAATGTGCAAAGACCTGGAGTCTGAAAACCAAAAGGGAAGAACACGCTCAGCATTTCTCAAACTGAAAGAACTGAAGAAAAAATTTAAGCCTCGAGTTGCAATAGTGAGAGATTCTATGGGCAAAATATTGAATGATGCAGGAAACATCAAGAGAAGATGGCAGGAATACACAGAGTCACTGTACCAAAAAGAACTGATGGATCTTCATCCCTTTCAGGAAGTGGCATATGATCTAGAACCAATGGTAATGAAGGAAGAAGTCAAAGCTGCAATGAAAGAACTGGCGAAGAGCAAGGCTCCAGGAATTGATGGCATACTGATTGAGATATTTCAACAAACAGATGCCCCATTGGAGGCACTCACTCAGTTATGCCAAGAGATTTGGAAGACAGCTACCTGGCCAACTGACTGGAAGAGATCCATATTTGTGCCCATTCCAAAGAAAGGTGATCCCACAGAATGTGGAAATTAGAGAACAATATCATTAATATCGCACACAAGTAAGATCTTACTGAAGATAATTCAGAAACGTTTGCAGCAGTATTTTGACAGAGAACTTCCAGAGGTTCAAGCCGGATTCAGAAGAGGACGTGGAACAAGGGATATCATAGCTGTTGTCAGATGGATCTTGGCTCAAGGCAAAGAATACCAGAAAGAGGTTTACTTGTGTTTTATTGACTATGCAAAGGCATTTGATTGTGTGGATCATGACAAATTATGGATAACATTCAGAAGAATGGAAATTCCCAAGCACTTGATTGCACTCATGAGGAATCTGTACCTTGACCAGGAGGCTGTCGTTCGAACAGAACAAGGGGACACTACATGGTTTAAAATCAAGAAGGGAGTGTGTCAGGTTTGTATCCTTTCTCCACACTTATTCAATCTATATGCTAAGCAAATAATCCAAGAAGCTGGACTATATGAAGAAAAACGTGGTATCAGGATTGGAGGAAGAATCATTAACAACCTGAGATATGCAGATGATACAACTTTGCTTGCTGAAAGTGAGGATGACTTAAGGCACCTACTGATGAAGGTTGAAGAATACAGTCTGCAGTATGGATTACATATCAATATAAAGAAAACAAAAATCCTCACAACTGGACCAATGAGCAGCATCCCAATAAATGGAGAGAAGATTGAGGTTGTCAAAGAATTCACGTTGCTTGGTTCTACAATCGATGCCAACAGAAGCAGCAGTCAGGACATTAGACGACGTGTAGCATTGGGAAAATCAACTGCGAAGGAACTGTATCAAGTGCTGAGGAGCAAGGATATCTCCTTGAGGACTAAGGTGTGCCTGACACAAGCCATGATATTTCCAATCGCCTCATATGCATGTGAGAGCTGGACAACGAATAAGGAAGACCGAAGAAGAGTTGATGCTTTTGAGTTGTAGTGCTGGCGAAGAATGCTGAAAGTCCCATGGACTGCTAAAAGAACTAACAGATGTGTCCTGGAGGAAGTGCAGCCAGAATGCTCCTTGGAAGCAAGAATGGCCAGACTTTGTCTCACCTATTTTGGTCATGTTGTCAGAAGGGACCATTCCCTGGAGAAGGATGTCATGCTTGATAGGGTGGAGGGTCGACGAAAGAGGGGGAGGCCTTCAACAAGATGGATTGACATGGTGGCTGCGATGATGGGCTCAAGTATAGCAGGGATTGTGGGGCTGGCACGGGATCAGGCAGTGTTTCGTTCTGCTGTGCATGGGGTCGCTATGAGTCGGAAACGACTCGATGGCACTTAACAACAACAACAATTCTGTACTATAGAGTCACTGTGACAACTTGACAGCAGTGGGTTTAGTTTTTCATTTAGTGTCTGTATTTGATTTTGTTTTACTTTTTTCATGCAACTTCAGTCATCTAGTAGACAGTACAGTGTAGTGATGAAAAAGCAGAGGATCTGGAAACAGACTAAGTGGGTTCAAATCTTGGCTCTGCCCCTTATTAGCTGTGTGATCTTAGTAAGGTAGTTTAACCTTTTTGGCCTCAGTTTCACCACATGTCAAGTGGAGGTAATACCTATATCCTAAAGTTAGGATAAGACAATGCTTGGCACGTAGTAAATGCTGTGAAAAAGTTCACTAAATTATCTTTAGCAGTCTCACACTGAAATGCCTGGATTTCCAACTATCCTGTGACACACATGCTAGGCTTGGGTATACCAGTACTCTGTGCTCAGCTTTGCCATAACCTATAGCTTTGAAATGGGAACATGGTTACCTAGGCCCCAATTAGTGTATAAAAAATTGTGAAAGTATCAAAAGAGATACAAGCAAAGTCCTTTAAACACTTTGGAAAACTATCTTTAAATGTTCTGTTTCTGTCAGTGCACCTGATCTTGTGCATGGAGCAAACTGACTGCTTTTGAGTTCTAGGGTATGATCAAGGGCAGGGAAGACAGTCAGCATCATTAATTAACAGTAGCAGCACCAGAAAACACAAGGTTATTTATTTGTTTTTAGAAACTCTAAGTGGATTTGATGGAAGAGATTTTTACTTTCAAACTTCTTCTAAAAATATCTTTATAAAAAGCTTGATGTATAGAGTATCATTATCATAGGTGTAGCAAGAGATGAAAGAAAGAAAAAAAAGTCACACTCTGTTAAGATTCTCCTTTTTTTCCTTTTACAAAATACCCTTAAAGTGCACTGGGTGGTAAAAGAGCCAAGATGCTTTTGTGTGTGTGTGTCTTGGCACTGATCCCCACCCCTAGCCCTAATCTTCAGATCATCTTCTCTGGCAAAGCAATGAAACCCTCTTCTTAAGTTCTGAGCAAAAACACCCTCCAGTTTTAACTGTTATGCTTGCTTCATGGAATTGATTAATGTCATGTTAAAAGTCAAGAAGAAGTTTGAAAGAACATTTCCTGTTACTGCTGCACCATATGCCTTATTTTCCATTAATGGCTTTTCTGCAAATTAGCACATAATGGGTTAAAAGCATGTTTATGTTGGCATCAAACTCTCTGACTTCTTTTTTTTTTTTTAAAGCAAGACACTATTTTGCAAACTTTTTCAAGAATATCTAGCAGATATAATCGTGGCGCCATTCATACGGCTGCATAGTGGTTAGGGCTGTGTCAGCACTTCTATTATGAACCCTGCATTTCAGGGATTTATTAGTCAGCCATAAAAATTTGCTCTGGGCTGAAACTTGACATACATGGTTTCAAACTAGGAAGCACATTTTGGAGAAATGTAGCCTTTTTTGGGAATTTTTTAAAAAGATGGCAAGAGGGAGATATGAAAAAAATAATATTCACTAGCTTTTGACATTTTTGCCCATATGACATGAAAATGCATTAGACGTTAAGAAAAGGGAAGATTTATTATTACTGTTTTCGCTCTTGTTCACAACATAGTAGGAAAAAAATAACAGGTTCGTTTTAGCTTTTAACCAAATTTAGGCAATTTCTGTATATCAGCTTCCTGATGTTTAAAGATTCAGAGTAACAGCATCAGAAATCTAACTCTTGTAAACACAAATTAATTCATAAACCTCCCATTAACTTCAGAAAGGATATCCTTCCTTGTTAATTTGGTTTGGTTTTGCTGCTTGAAAACTGATTTCACTTTAAAGTTCTCATAAAGCCACCTTCCTATTTAATCTGGTGTCTTTCCTGGATATATGGGTTTATTTATTTATTTTAAATCTTTAAGCTATATTCTTTTAAAAATATTTTTTAAAATGCATAATATTTTAACTTGAAATTTAAAGCTGTATCATTGAAACAAGGCAGGACATTTCCAAAATAGATACTTTTAAAAAAAATTTTAAACTAAAAATTAGATATTAAAATGCTCAATATAAGCTGTGAGCTTCACCATAAAATTTTCATTTTTAAAGGGACAACAAAAAAATCCCAAGAACCCCAGCAAACAAAAGTAAGATGTATAGTAAATAAGCGTTTTTTAAAAGCAGCAGTTTGCATTAAGGTCACTAAGAAAACTTAAAAAACTTCTTGAAAATGCTTAAAAGCTTGTTTTGTATGTAAAACCAAAAGAAATGAACTTTTCTGTAGTAAAAAGTGGACCCTAAAGTAAAATTTAAACTAGATTTTAATTTTGTAGGCCACAACTTCGTACAATTAGGGGGATACTGTATTTTTAATTTGATGATTTCTAGGACATTTTTCTTACTGTTTTTCCAGCTAAATGTAACTGTTTCAGTAAACTTGGAAATTGTCCTATTATTTGGATCATATGTAAGTCATATCAAGAATTTTTACTCTTATTTTAAAAAAGAAAAGAAAAAAGCTCACTTTAATTGCATAATTTATTATTTAGCTGTTAGTTCTTAGCAGAAGTACTCCATGTTTTGTGTTGCCAAAACAAAAAACAAACACAAAAACACTACAACTGTATTTTCTGCTTCACTGATAAGAAAAATCAAATTAATGCCCACCTTCACTCTAGCATGCATTTTGCTGTTAAATTAATATCTGCCTTTTTTTTTTTTTTGCCATAATACTTGTTTAAAATAATCTGTTAATTTCCAGGGATAGGGAAAAGTGATAAAAAAGGTATTTCAGGGGGAATTTAGGATCTGTCCTAGAGTAGGACAATTCTGATTTTAATTTTTTACGCTTTGTATTTTGGACCTTGTGGATTTCATCAATCTGCCAGTTTTCTTGTATGAAATACGATGTCTGGAGATGTTTCATCTCTGAATGTCACTTTTGGTTGTGGTTCCTGGATACTCCATTATATTTATTTCCATTACATTGTAACAATACTTATGAAATTAAATATTTCTAAATTTGGAAGGCTTTTATAATCAAAAATTAACTATGGCTCTCTTTAACTCCTAAGTTAAATACTGTTTAAAACTTAAAAAAAAAAAATTACTCATCTACACATGCATCTTATTATTTTGTACTAACAAATCATGTCATTTGATACCTATTAGACATCAAAGCTTAATATAAAATATATCCTTTGTTTTGCTTCAGTAGCAATTTAATTTCAAGCCAAATATTGTATTGTCAAACATAATATCTGGAGAGGCTACTGCCTTGCCTACCTGAACTTGGCCTCTGGAAATACACTTTGATCAGCCATTTATGTTTCTCCTAGAGAAGTCATGTATCTTGAAAGCTGAGATCAAAGTGACAATAATCTACAAGGAAGAAAAAAATTACAGAAAATTACACAGATACTATTTTTCATTCAAGGTAATGGACATATAAGGAAAGTTACAGGTGAAGTAGAATGAGCTCAAAAATGTAAACACAGAATGGAAAGATTTTTATGTTATAATAAAGGGAAAGAGTTCCTACATCTCTGTTTAATTTCATGTGTCTCAAGTCCTCCATTGACTGTGACCAAGGCTTAGCAAATCTTTTTAAATAAAATATTTTTGTTGGCCTTACAGTATCTTTGTACACTGAAGCTGCTTGATTATACTTTTATGTAGCAGTATTAACCAAAAGAAAAGGACCTAGCATATTATTTATTTATATGTATATGTGTGTGTGTGTATATTCGTTTTGGCTAGTTACATTCGCTGGTTTTACTTTTTTTTTTTGAACTTGCATAAGATGACATAATCCAAATATCTCACTTACAGGAGTCTTAGAAAGTAGATGAGTGAGTTACTACTTAATTACTAATTATTGAATGGTTAGCTATTTGTCCAGTAAATTTATCTCTAACCCTTAAACCAGACTTAAAGGTTAAGAATCATTATGCCCATTTTACAGATTAAATTGCTTTCCAAAGAGCTTTGGTTAATTGATTAAGTAATCAAAGCTAGCAAATGCCAGAGTAAATGTTTGATTCCAGGTCGGTTTTGTAAAGTTCTCCTTGTTATTTATGGCCTCCACACTCAAAGTTTGAGTCAACCCATTGCCCACTTCAGCGTTTCTTAAACCACTGTCTGGGCAACTCTGCTTAACAGAAGTTGATAGGGGTTCTTAGAGAATCACAATGCACGTTAGCATATTTGCTGGAGACTTAAATGAGATACTTCTATGTTTAGGGTTACTAGAAGCAATGAGATTGGACTATTTTGGGAGAAGATCATATGCTGTTGTGGATGAATCATGTTCTGTTATAATGTTACTTCTGGAGAGCATTTCTCAAGATGTGAACCAACTAGATCAGGATCACCCTGGTTTTCTGTACAAAGGCAGATTCTTGAGCCCCAGTCTAGAACCTGCTGCATCCTGGTCTATAGCAAGGAAAGGGAGTCAGGAAGGGGAGAGACATATGGCATTAAAAGCATGAGATCCATGGCCGACACTCTGCAGAATGACTTCTTGAACAGTTCTGGTTTCTCTGCACAAAGGCTTTGAGATACCATTAATCTAATTAAATAGTGCTTCCATAAGACATTATACTACAGGTGTTGTTGCTGTTGTTGTGTGCTGTCGAATCGGCCCCAACTCATAGCGACCCCTCCTTGGGTTTCCGAGGTGGTATCACTATGGAAGTAGATTGCCCAACCTTCCTTCCGATATGACTTTAAAGATTCCTCTGATCATGTGATCAGGGAGAACTCTATCTTGGTTCTAAGGATGGCTGAGGAAGTATTAGGGAAACCCTGAAGCTAGTTCCACCAGGGGATACACCTGTGATGGAATGCACTCTACTCTCCTAAGTTAACTTCACAGGAGCTTCTGTTTCTATAGGAGCTGTGGTGGTGTAGTGCCTAAGGCATTTGACTGCTAACCAGAAGGCTGGTGGTTCAAACCCACCAGCCACTCCTTGGAAGGAAGATTGAGCAATCTACTTCTATAGTGATAGCATGTCAGAAATCCAAAGACAGGTTGCTATGAGCCGGGTCTGACTCAACGGCAGTGAGTTTGATTTTTTTTTCTGTTTCTACAGAAAGAGTAATCAATCAAATGTTTATTGGAAGCATTCAGAATCAAGAATTGAACTGAGGTTCCTGAAGAACCACAAAGGTTCAACTGAAAAATATCTGCCCTTGTGGCATTTTCAGTCTGGGGGGAGTTTCTAATCACTTCTCCATAGTTTTATGAAAAAGCTGCTATTAAAGGAGTGCTTTATATTACCTAATCATGACTGAGCTGAGCTAACTTTCAGATGTAATGACATACTCCTAATTATTTCATCTCTCTTTGTGTTATTTTGAATCTTCAAATTTGTTTGAAAAGATTAATCATGCTAGAAAAAGATTAAAATCAATTGTGAAGTATTCTGCAGAGGCATGTATTTATTCCATTTATCATTTAAAAGCAGAAAACCAAAAACCAAAACAAACCCACTGCCATCAAGTCCATTCCAGCTCCCAGAGACTCTAGAGGACAGAGTGGAACTGCCTATGGCTCCCAAGACTGTAATCTGTATGGAAGCATACTGCCATGTCTTTTTTCCCTCCTTTTAGAGCAGATGCTGTCTTGAACAAAGAGGGTGTGGAAGGACATGTTTTAGCTTTTGAGTGGAACCTATGTAATGATCAGTTAGCCTAGCCATCTAAAATAAAATGAATTTAACCAGTAGGAAAATGTAAAGTACCATCTGGATCTTATTATTATTAAAAAAAAAAAAACACCCTGCCATCGAGTCAAGTTGGATCCAATTCATAGTGACCCCTCCTTGGGTTTCTGAGGCGGTATCACTACAGAAGTAGATTGCTCAACCTTCCTTCTGAGGAGTGGCTGGTGGGTTTGAACCACCAGCCTTCTTGGTTAGCAGTCAAATGCCTTAGGCACTATGCCACCAGAGCTCCCAGAATTTTATAGACTTCTCTATTATGTACTTTTTAAGCTTTTTGTCAGTTAAATTTTAAAGAAAATAATATTCAGAACTGATTACTAAAATCTGAAGGCAGCAATCAATTTTCATTTGTAGTCTTTTTTTTCCCAACCCATGACAATAGTAATTAGGCCAAATATGAAATCTTTTCTGAAATGTGGCAATGGAGACATGGGCAAAAACTTGTGTTGTGAATTAGGAAATCATTTACAATCAATATTAACTCTCAATGGTTTGTTATTTTACTGTATCTTGTCACTCCTTTGATAAGCTCTTACATTCAATCTCTTTGAAGAGTTGGATTCCTCTTGAAAAGTTTTAATTGTCACTCTTCTCTTTCCTAACAATCTCTTGTTTACATTACAAGCCCCTCCAAGGGAACTGACAGAGGAAGAAAAACAGCAGATACTTCATTCAGAGGAATTCCTCATCTTTTTTGATCGTACAATACGGGTGATTGAACGAGCGTTGGCAGAAGACTCCGACATCTTTTTTGACTACAGCGGTCGAGACTTAGAGGAAAAAGATGGGTTAGTTTTTGTAGCATTTTTAAAAACAATAAAAAAATAGTGTTATAACTTATGTGAATACTGATTCTAAATTCATTTATGGATTGACCAGTCAAATCACAAATCTAACAAATCAGAGGAGGATGGAATTTCAGCATTGATCTTGCTGAACAGCTTTTACTAAGGACTTTGGTAATAACTGGCTTACTGTGAAATGCTTTTGAACATGATATCTGTGAAACAGTCCACTTGATAGATTCATCTGTACATCTTCCTCCTTGGCAGAGTCATGTACATTCTCCCTTTGAGAAAACATGTTTATAAGCAGCAAATGGAGATTTGTGTTGTATCTGGTAGATTCATTCTTGATGTCTAAGCAGACAGGAAGCTGAAGAAAACAAAAATGAGATCTTAATTGATGTGGGAGACAGCAAGCAAAGAAGGGAATATTTTTTTTTTTTCTCTTTTTGGTAGCTGTAAGAATATGTTTATGCCTTTTAGAAAACATAAGTGCAAGGATACAGATTTAAAAAAACTAATCAATAGAAGTAAATGACCCCAAATGACTTTCTCTGTCACTATAATATACATATTGGCAAGGCAGTAGCTGTCAGCCATCTCCAAGGGTAAAAGAAGAGCTATTTTAAGAATTTTTTTTTTTTTTTTTTTTTTAAAGCTGCTTTGTAGCCACTCATTTCATTTTGCCAAGGACAATATGCAAAGGTGAGATCATTTGCTCTTCCCACCACTCATGACTTTTTACTATTTGTAAAATTCAAATCCATTCTCAAAGGACAAAGGTCAAAATTTTATCGTCTCTGAGGATGCTCAAAGGAATGTAACAGAAAATAGTTCCAAAAGGGAGTTCTGAAAAACTAAGTTCAGCACTTACCATCATTTTTAGACTAGTTTGAAGGGACAACAATATTTGGAATACGCAAGTTCTGCAATGTTTGTTGTGTTTTAAAAAGAGTTCATTACTCACTCTGGTTCAGTTGACTTTCTGGGCCCTATTTCCCTCTAGGTGCTTGGCCAAGTGTCATCCTGTGCTCCTCACAGGACTTGGGTACATGTATCTTCTGCCTTAGTTTGTAATGTTGGAACTGAGGAAGGTTACCAGAAAAAAAAAAATATATATATATATATTTTGTATATATATGTGTGTGTGTGTGTGTGTGTGTATGTATATATATGTGTGTGTGTGTGTGTGTGTATGTCAAATTCATGTGTCAGCTAGTTAGAGACCAAGTAAGTATTCTGAAGCCAGGTCACCCAGCCTGAACAAGAGCTACAAAAGACAAGTGATTGTAGAGTTCAAGTCAAGAAGATGAGAAATGAAGTAAATGAGCAGAAGAAAGGTAAGCATAGAGGAATTCCTGAACTGGAGCCCAAGAAATTTAGGCAGCTTTGTAAGAAGATCCAATAGCTTCTTCCCCATTGTAAGCAATACTCATTACAAACACTGAGTCTTGTGGAGCAACTACATGACCAGTGCAGAGTGCTTAGAAGTTAGTGTGATGGGCAGTTGAATGTAAGCCAAGTAATACTGGCCAAAGTATAATCCTCCTAGACCAAACACTGTTTTGGTCTATGGCAGGAGTGGCAAGCATCTGAAATGCATTCGGTGCATCCTCCACTCCCCACAACACCTGTCTCATGGCAGAAATCATAGCTGGCTGTTGATCCAGGAGGCAACCACTACAGTCAATCAGAATTTCCAGGTAAATAGAGACATGTATATCTTCTTTGGTCTAACCCCAAAGAGGTGCTGTTGAAATCAAAGAATTCCCAAGGGGGTATTTCTTGTTCCCATAACTATGATATTTCTAGTAGTCCCTGATTAAGGCTAGAGCCTATTAGAGAGTGGAGAATGGTTCAGACAGTTAGGAGGGAACCTGAAACAAATTTGGTATTTCATACTAGGCTTGTAACAAAACATAAACCACAGGTTAGAAAGCTCTTTTCATAAGATATAAAGGATATCATCTTCAGAACACGACCATCTTTATGATCAGTTTGCTGTCAGAATTGATGTTTCCACCTCAGAGAAACCTTGTTTTTGCCATTTCATTGTTACATTAAGAGCAGCATAGTGATAAAGCCTCATTCTGAAGTATCACATATGTCTCTGATGTTTAAACCCTCCCAGGGATGTACAGGCTGGAGCCAACCTTTCTTTCAATCGGCAATTCTATGATGAGCATTGGTCCAAGCATCGAGTGGTCACTTGTATGGACTGGTCTCTCCAGGTAAGAGTTATTGCGGGGATGGCACAAACTGGGCTTTTGGGAAACCCTGTAGCTGAATATGAAAAAGGAGAGATTTGCGCCGGCACTCTGGATATGTTCACTAACCTACACTTTTCTTCTCTAAGTCTGTTGGTTTTCTTTTTCATTTTGCTGAGATCTCAGTTTAAATTTTCCACCCAGCTATTTGTATTTGTTGAGTACCTTCTATATACTAGGTACTCAACAGGGAACCAGACCTTCTGTCCATGAAACTGCTCTCATTAGGGTCGTTAGTGATTTCCTAATTGTCAAACTGGTGGATATTTTTTTTAGTCTTCATCTGCCTTGACCACTGTGTCATCCAGTAATTGACTTCTCTAAACAATCTCTCATTCAGTTTTTCAACCCCCTCTTGTAGCTCTCAGATAGTTCTTTTTCTTCCACCACTCTTAGTTTAGGGGACCTTTTGGTCATGTCCCAGCCTCTGCTCTTTTCCCAACATCTTCTCCTGTGAGGTCTCCTTCATTCCTATGGATTCATCCACTGCATGTGCAACGCATTTTATAACACTCCCAACCTCTCTCTTGAATTATACTTTGAACACCAGACACATTCACTCAGGTGTCACATAGAATCTCAAACTAATTATGTTAAAAAATTATTTCCATACACCTCATATCCTTATTTCCATATACCTCATATCTTTTTCACTTAATGTATTTGCTTTATGTTAAAAGTACCACAATACACCCAAGGGCCTAAAGCAAAATTCCCATAGTCAACAGTACCAGCTTTCTCTCTCTTACCTCCCATACCCTGTCTGTCATCAAGACTGTCTGTTTCTCCACTTGTATGTTCCTCAGATCCTTCCTCGCCAACTCCTTTCTTACCATCTTAATTTAAGGCCTTGTCATGTTACACATGTAACTTCTAACTGGTCTCTCTACCTCCATGCATATCTACCTCCAGTATTTCCTCTGGACAGCTACCCAAATAATCTTTCTAAAATGGAAATGCAGTTTCCTAAAATAAAATGCAAGGCTGATCATTTCACTCCCTCAGTTAAAAATCCCTATTGCTTTATATCTAAATTCCTTAGCATGGCACTCAGAGTAAAAGCAGACATATTTGCTAAATGACCAATTCAACCAGTGGATAATTTATGAGGTACTTATGAGATACTAGGACAAGCACTGGAGTTCCTAGGTGGTACAAATGGTTAACATGCTGGGCTAGGAACTAAAAGGTTTGTAGTTCAAGTCCACACAAAGGCATCTTAGAAGAAAGGGCTGGCAATCTACTTCCAAAAAGTCAGCCACAGCAAACCCTGTGGAGCAGAGTTATATTCTGACACTCATGGAGTCACTACTAGGTGGAATTGACTCAGTGGCAAAGCATATGCCAAACACTGCAGGATTAAGTCATGTTCAAAAAGGCATACAGCCTAGTTGTGATGTGGCCAGAATTTGAACCCAAGTGGTCTGCCTCTGAGCCCAAAGTTCTTAGCAATGAGATGGTATTTCCTCCTGTAATGACAAAGGCATGATAACAGTGAAGGAAGCAGGGATTTTATAATCCTCATAGAGAATAAGTGCTATGTGTGGCTTAGGTGATTTCCTGGGTAGTACATGAGGCAGAGAGGAGAAACTTGAAGAAAGGTAGTTAGGGAGGGCCTAGAAGCCCTAGTGAAGAATTTCATTGGCATTGGGTAGGGGGAAATTCCTGATCCATGGAGTCACCAAAGATCCAGGCCCCTTCTAAGAGAGTGGACCTGGCTCATGTAAGCTGTAGGAAGTCTATTTAAGGAACACCTGGATGGAGCATTTGGCATATAACACAGTATTTCTCCTCTTTAAGGCCCTTTCTCACAGAAATGATGTGGCCTTGTTTTAGGTCTCCTTTCCTTCAACCTTGCTCTCTTTGAAGCTGGTACCTATTATTACTGCACTTAGAAGAATGTTCTCCTTCTTGGGATCAGAGAACTTTAACTTATAAAAGTTGTCCTGGAAGTTGCATTTTTAGGTCAATCCAATACATGATAAGCCTTGATATTTGTATGCAGCACAGTTTCTATTTTCTTATAGCTTTTACTTTTATTGGGAATTATAATCATGGCTAATTTTCACTTTGTGTTTCTTCCATGCTAAGTGCTCTGCCAAGTGCTCTGAAGGAATTATCTCCTTTCATTCTCATAACAGTCATAGGAGGCAGCCATTGTTGTTGTTATTAACATTAGTCGTGGTAGTAGTATTTCCATTTTATAGTTGAAGAAACTGAGACTCAGAGAAGCTAAATAACTTACCAAAAGTTACTTAGCTAGGATGTGGCAGAGCAGAGTATTTGAACCCAAGTCTTTTAGCACTCAAGGCATATGCTCTTAATCACTGCCTCCCACACAGGGCTTATGAATCTGAAACCAAAAGAGTTTGGAAGTACCAAGTGATACGAGGCAGATAGCAAGTGTGCGCAGAGTTCAGCAAAGGCTGGGATCTGTCTCTGGTCATACAGGGCTTCTCAGAACCTGGAACTTAGACAAATGAAGAAAGAAGAGGGTAATATGAAAAAACCTATTTAATCCTACTGGAGAATAGGGGAACTGAAGAGTAGTGTAATGACGCACAACTGAACTGTGATCAGCCACCAAGAAAGTGAGTGAGCATCCTGTGCTCTTGAATCCCCTGGAAAACCCCACAACAAAGCATATAGGCACGATCTGAGCCTGCCACCACTTCTACAAACCGAGTTTGCCCTGCGCTTCCTGTCAGTGTGTGTGGGTGGTTTGTGAGTGCTCGGCTGTGTACACAGAAATCAGCTACAAGCCTGAGAAACATGTAGCTCAGATAGTTCACTTGTTCAGAGTCTGGAAATTACACGGGAGCCTTATCTGACACATTCTTCAAAGGCAACATTTATTGTGTTAGCCAGGTGACTGATAAAGTTCCCTGCAGAGGCAGCAGGGCAGGCTCACAGTGGGGCCAGTTCCTACTGTGCCTCTGCGTGTGATGGGCCCTACTGTCCATGGATTGATTTCGACACAGCAGTCCATGTGATGATTCCACTGTAGGAAATGAAACTGGAAAAGGTAGACACACCACTACGGAGAGAGCACATTTTATGCCATCCTGTCCACCTACACTATGGGAAACAAGCTTGCAATTCTGAAAAAAATGTGCTTAATATGGGGCGTGAGACAAAGGAATTAAAGCCCTCAGCTCCTACACACACAACTTCTGTGAGGTTCAAAGGACCACGTTTACATGCTTATGGCAATAACATTTTCTGAATAGATTTAGATGTAGATTAATAATATTAAGAAAGAAGAGAAGAATAGAGGGCCAGTCTCAGAAGCCAGTAGTGCATGTATGCTTCAGATGATTTCCTGACTGGAACAGAATAGAACAGAGGGCAGAAACATGAAGAAACACTTGTTTCTAGATAGTGTAGCCTTGTTCTGCTGAGCTTCGTAGAACAAAGCACTTTAACCTTGCAATATTTGCAAAATGTCAGCCAAACTTTATACTTTGTAAGAAATTTGGGGATCTGGGGAATTAGGTTAAATTTGTCATTTATTGAACATTATTTAGCAAAGTGAGTCAATAATACTATCTACACACTGCATGAGAGGTTTTCCAGAAGTGTCCAAAAACACTTAAAATCTTACTCCCATGTCATATACTCTGATCTATAAATTGTAATTACCACCCTTGCAGTGAGCCAACGTACAAACCCCAGCATTGACAGCTTATTGGTTGCTAAACCCAATCAAATTTATAGTAACAACAAGACTCTTACTGACACCAATTCAAATCCATTAACATTATTGGACACCTACTTTATGCCATGTCCTCTACTTCTTTCTTCTGTAAAGTAATAGCTTCCTAGCTGGGCTCCCTACCTCCAATCTTTACTCTGCTAAGTCATTTTAAGTACATTTGCCAGAGTAATCTTTGTAAAGATTATTTATTCACTGTCTATGTGACCTTGGACAAGTTGCCTATCTTCCTTTAACTGAAGTTTCCTCATTCATAAAATGATGATGATGATGATGATGATGATGATGATGATGATAATACCTAGCTCACATGCTTATTGGGAGTATTCACTAAGTTAATGTATTAAAACACTTAGAATTTTTTTTAAAAAAATGATGTCAGGACATAAAAAGTACTAATAAATGCTTCATAGTGATAAGAGTAGTAGTAGCAGTAGTGTTAGTAACTGTATAATATGACTCCTGCTGTCCCCAGTGTGAAGTCTAAACTCACTACTCTGTGCTCAGTGACTCCTGGGGCCATGTCCTGAGAGATTTCTAGCCCTTCTGTTGTACCTCTTCACATTACCTGACTCCCAGCCAAATGATACATTCTTATGATTTCTGAACTTGTTCTTCTTCCTTAACTGTATTAGTTAATAGAACCCTATCTCTAGGTAGTAAAGCAAAAAATAGAGTCACTAAGGTAGTTAGTGGGAGCTCTGGTAGCATAGTGGCTAAGGCACTTGACTGCTAACCAGAAGGCTGGTGGTTCAAACCCACTAGCCACTCCTCGGAAGGAAGATGGGGCAATCTACTTCCGTAGTGATTACTGCCTTGGAAACCCAAGGAGGGGTCGCTATGAGTCAGGTCTGACTCGACGGCACATAACAACAACAACAAAGGTAGTTAGTGGATCCAAGGGAAAGATGAACAAACATACTCAGGAAGAACATCGTGAGAGATCTTACCAACAGAATGCTGCCATTAATTAACTGAGTGGTTTATCGGGTCACAGGTTGTGTCTCAGTTCAAAATTCACAATAGCTAGAGAACGTGATTGGCTCAGCTACTGTCAAGTAGCCACACTACCATTAATTAATTAGCCCCAGGAAGCTAGACACCTGTGTATTGGGGCAACCTCCAAAGATGGGAATATCACTGTCAACCAGGCAGATATCAAAGAGGAGTCTCCTGCTCTCATCTGTACCTTTGCCCATACTCCCCTCTCTGTTCTTGCCTAAAACCTACCCATTTAACAGGATCCAACTCAAGTGTCATTTCTTTTCAAATGCCCTTCCTTCTCCCTACTACACCTCTCCTCAATAAAAGTGATTATTTTCTCCTCTGTACTTCTATAGAACTCCATTTATACCCCCATCTTAGTACCTGTCGTGTTCTGCTTTTACATTTGGATTGCTGTTATTTGTATATATGTCTTATCTCTATTTGATGACCAGTTCTTCAAGAACATAGCATGTTATTGTTGACATTCTTATGCCACATTTCACCTGGCATGGTGAAGCTTAACTATGTCACATGTGAAAAGCAAGTCTATAAACATTGGCACTGCTACCACCTAGCATATACCTAGTGTGCACTTGACAATGTACCTCAGTGGACAGGGAAGGATGTGGTCTTTGAATCTAAACAGAATTCCAACCAGGTTCTCAC
Source organism: Orycteropus afer afer (assembly GCF_000298275.1). NCBI lineage: Eukaryota > Metazoa > Chordata > Mammalia > Tubulidentata > Orycteropodidae > Orycteropus > Orycteropus afer. The sequence continues at coordinate 1,876,091 of NW_006921650.1, read as the reverse complement.
TTCATCATTTATTAGTAACACAGACTTGAACAAGTTACTTAGCCAGAGACTCTTGCCTACTTTAGAGGGTCACAAGGACAAAATTAGTTGACATTTCACTCAGCTCAGTGTCTGGCACATAATTTGACACTAAAACATTGGATTCCTTTTCCTTCCCTTCCCACAAAAGGTAGATTACATTTCTCTTTAAGACCAAACTGGGCTTGAGAGCAGATCTGAAAATTTCCAGATAAAATTATCCTGTGTTAAATATTGGATAATCCAGCCGTGTGAATAATCAAATGATCACAAATTTCATAATTATCCATGGTCTCCTTAAAATGATGATTTTTAACAGCACTTAAGTTTTAAATAATTGTTTATGACTTTTCAATGGAGAGTAAGAACATGTGGCTGAATCATGTTGAAACAAACAATGAAAAAAAATACACTAAGGGAGACTTTGAACTCATAAAAACTTGCGTAAAATAGAATTTAAATCAGTATCTCTAGGCCTTAAGATCCCAGTTAGAGAAACTACCCCAAAGGCATTTCAGTGGTATCCTACTAAAACTCTCCCTGTTTTCTAAAGAAGCTTTAAAGCCAAATCATTTAACATATTCTTCAAGTGGAAAAAGAAAAGCTGCGAGTGGGTGCCAGCGATGAGACCCAGATGTGAAGCTATGGGATACTATTCCAGACCCATGTGGCTGCTCATTGGCCCCTGTGGTAGCAGTGTCAATGTTTATAGAGTTGCTTTTCACATGTGACATAGTTAAACTTCAGATGGACAGTCTGGAGACTACTGTGTTTATCTGGATGTTAGTTTCTTTGAATGGGCTTTGAATCAAAGGCCTTTCTTAATAGGTCTTTGATTCATCCGCTGAGAAGTGTTTTCTAATAAAGAATGATTACTTCCCCTGGTGACCACATACATGTGTATGATTGTATGCTTATACTTCCTCTTCACCAACCAGCAAGTTGTTAACTGTCTGCAGCTTTCCTAAGTATTGGACATTGAGAGAATGAATAAAGCCACATAGAAGTTAGAGTTTTAATTATTTTTGATAGAAAAAAAAAAATTGGTGTTCAAGTTTGTAATGAAAGTACCCTGGAAAATATATTTACAACATAGTGAAAAAGAAAGGGAAAATTATATTATCTATGAGAAGAGAGTGATAGGGTCTTCTGTAATCCTGATGCTTTGTTAATGGGGCTTCCTTATGGGAATCACAGGTAGGAATGGTGTTTTCATGAAATGTGTTCTAACCCATAAATGCCTCTCATAAGATTCATCCTCAGTTTGCTTAGTAACACCACAGGACAGAGTTCATGTAGGTTGAGTAGGTATTTGTAACACTAGCCTCACTGTAGTGTCCTCCTTGTTATTTCACTGGTTGTATTTCTTGAACTTCAGCCTTTGATCACTGGCATCGTTTGACAATGAAAGATTAACTATAAGGCTTTTTCACTTATATTATTACATCATTATGGAGTTACTGAAATAAAATGGAGCATTTGTAATCCAACAGATTTTGACACAAGTTTATCCTATGCTAGGAATTCCTAGAACCTGAATTCTGAGGTTAGAAAAAAAAAATGCCTACACTCAAAGGGAAAAAGAATCATAATACAATTTGGCAAGTGCTTAATAAGGTACCCACTGCTGTCAAGTTGAATCCAACTCTCATAGCAACCCCTTCTTGGGTTTCCGAGGCGGTATCACTACAGAAGTAGAAGTCCAACCTTCCTTCTGAGGAGTGGCTGGTGCCCACCAGCCTTCTGGTTAGCAGTCAAGTGCCTTAGGCACTACACCACCAGAGCTACCCCAAAATGTGGCAAGGGCGTTTGGATAGTTAGTTAGAGTTGTCTGGTGAGCTTGATACCTGCAGTGAGGCTTAAAGGATGAATTAGCCTTGTAAACAACCTAGGGGAGGCATTTCAATGAGAGTATCAAACTCATAGATACAGAGGCTATAGCCAGGTACCTCACAACTAGCCCAGTGAGGTTAGGACATAGGGTGTAGCAGGTTGTAAAAGAATAAGCGGGAAAGGTAGAAAACAACAGATCATGAAAGAACCTATATTACCTTGATTTTGCCTTGAAAGTCATGGAGAGCCACTTAAGTATTTCAAGCAGTGGCATGACCTAGCCAAATAAATATTTTGTAAAGTCATCTTGACAAAAGAGGAAAAGTGCAGGAGGTGTGGCCTTGTGAGGCTAGGAACAAGAAGCCATTTTGGAGGTTATTACCCTCATCCAGACAGGAAATATGTTTAGGAGGCTCTGATCTTAAAGATAGAAAAAAACATGCATCTGAAAAATTGTAAGGAAATAGTGAAACAGAGTGTGTGGGGGTGAGAGAGAGGAAGGAATAAAAATGAATATAGGCTATCTGGCCTGGACATCTAGGTGAATGTTAGTGCAAGGCATTAAAAGTGGAACACTCAAATAACAAGCTATTTTGTGTGGAAGAGGTGCTCATTTTTCTTTGTGTTGCATCTGATTTATCTGTGGATAGCAAGATAAATTTTCAATAGTATCTGCAGCTAGGAGAGAATTCAGGCATAGACAATGGGATTTGAAAATGTACAACATATTAATGCTTATTAAAGCTGTTGGTATAGCTGAGGTCACCCAGAGAGAGTGTGCAGAGGTAAAAAAGAGAGTCGAGAACATTCCTTGAGCAATACTGCCATTTTAGAGTTAAATAATAGAGAAAGAACCCATAGGCACTAAGAAGAGTAGTCAAGGAAGAACATTAGGAAAGAGGGAGATGTAATGGGAGCCAACATAGGAGAAAGGAGGGGGTAGCCCAAAGTATTAGATAATGCAGAGAGCTCAGGTAATGTTTGCAGCAACTGGTAACCATGGATGCACAAGTGGAGTGTTGAAGACAACAGATTGCAGTAGGCTGAGGCAATAATATGTACCAAGCATGCCACATACTAAGAAGAAAGCACCATTTAAGATTATATTATATAGTGCATGTGTGTAGAAATAAGAAGGTTTTTCTTGTGTTTTCATCTTGAAATGATCTATCCCTGTGATCTCTTCCATCTAGTACCCCGAGCTAATGGTTGCTTCCTACAACAACAATGAAGATGCTCCTCATGAACCAGACGGTGTGGCCTTGGTTTGGAACATGAAGTTTAAGAAAACCACACCAGAGTATGTCTTCCACTGTCAGGTACGAGTCAGCATAGTAAAAATAACTTACATCTCCTACTAGACTGAATATAGCTTATGCTGCATGACCTCTGTCTCATAGGGAGAGGAAGAACCAAGCTTAAAAATAGAATTGTTGGCAATTTTGGAAAAATCCCCCAGAATAACCTAATGTTTTGAAAAAGTGGCAACCTTCCCCAAACAGTTAGAAAGCCTAGCTGGGGACTGTGTGTCATCTTCTTTCTATTTAAAACAGTTCCCATGAGGATGAGTTTATAAAGACCTCACACTTATGAAGAAATAGTGGTATACCACTTCCTCTGCTTAGCAGCAACATATGCTTGCCCACCCACGTGGACATCCTCAGATCACTACCATTTCAAGCTCCTTTCTCTCCCTGAAATGTAGTTCAATGAGATTTCTCCAATTTGAAATTTATAGACACCATCATGCTTTACAGATAATAATAATTTTGTAGCCAGTGTGGGGAGAAGCCTTACCACCAATCTTTCTTGAGTTACTGAGAAAGGAAGTTTTCTAGTTTTCAAGTTTCCTAGTTTCAAGTTTCAAGTTCCAAGTTTCAAGGTTCCTAGTTTTCAAGTGCAGAGATAATTTTAAATAGTTTGGGTTATTTTACTCCTTGTGTCTGCTGACACATTTGTCTGCACAGTACAGACTAAAATTATGTTGCCCTTATACACACTCAGCTAGCCTCTGTTGCCATGGCACTGCCTAAATAATAGGCCTCAGCACTGGCCAATACACCAACCCCTTCATTAATGGCCCATCCGGTAATTATGCACAGGAAAATGAAAAGCAAACCTTCCAGCTCAGAGTTTCAGGTCCTCAAAATTATAAATCAGAAGTATTGGGTGGCCGATTACTCTAAATACAAATACATCACTTGAAGAGAATGAGTAAACTGGTTGGTATTTGGAAGCTTAGTGCCATCCTACATCTAAGAACTGAGTACCTTTTGAACTAAAATATGTTTAGAATTTAGAACATTATCAGATATAATTTGGAGAACAGGAGCTGTTGGCATAAAAGTCTCAGCTTCCACCTGATTGAGTAACTTCTGACTCCAACCATGTTTTTCTAATTTGCTCTCTCAAAAACAACTTAACAAGAAGTCTAGGTCTGCATAGTAAATAACCTTTATTTTTGAACCTTTGAAATAGGAACAGTTTTTTTCTTTCCTTTTTTTCTTTAAGATTGTCAAGTCTGTCAGCCTGATAGGTCTTTCTGTAAATACAGAAATGCAAAATCCTAATTTTGTTCAGACTTTTAAGAGGTTGGCTGAGTTACTAGAAAAGTGCTATACAGATTATGGGATAAGTAAAAACATGTATTTGAAAAACAAGGTTTTTTAAACTATTTTGAACTTACATGACACATATTTTCAATTTTAAAAAATCTAAGAATTAACATATCACATAATATTTATCATCAATGTTCATGATGTTTATCATCATTCAGGTTTTTTTCTATTTGCTGACAACACATAGCCTATGACAATGATGGTTTGATATATGCTTAATATTCACAACACTGCATAGTAAACAGTTAAGCAGGACCATAATTATGCTGACAGAAGAAGCAAAGCCCAAAGGTCTTTGAAATTACCTGAAATGTAAAAATTACTGGTTTAATTGCATGACAATATTTAATACTAGTATTGATTGAAGAGGGCATCCTTTCTTTCCTCTCCTGCTATCCGTGGGATCATTTACTAAAGATTTCACCAACACACATTTAATTTCATTTTTAGTTTCATTAAAAGATCCAGTGTGTATATACTTTAGAGAAATTCTATGCCTGCTTTAATTAAAAAAAAAAAAAAAAGCCAGACCAAACCAAAAAAAAGGAGCTCTGGTGGTATAGTGCCTAAGGCACTTGACTGCTAACCAGAAGGCTGGTTGGTTCAAACCCACCAGCCACTCCTTGGAAGGAAGAGTGGGCAATCTACTTCTGTAGTGATACTGCCTCAGGAACCCAAAGAGGTGTCACTACGAGTCAGAAAAAAGAAAAAAAAGCCAGAAATGCCTTAAATATCCTAACAGGGTATTCACACCAGATTGCTACAAGATGGTGACTAAAATACCTTAATCTGCCAAATTCCTATCATTATCTTCCCTTCATTTGGTGACCAGAAGCAGGTGTTGGTTCTAATCTCTACCTAGCGTTCTCACTGAGAAAAGTGAAAATGCTAATATTTTCAAACTCTAAGGCTGATCAAGAGAATAAGCAAAAGACTACAAAGACTCAGAAGCCTTAGGTGTCAAAAGTTACTCAGGTGAACCACACACATGCTTAAAAATATTGAAATTCATGGTTATGCTACTCATAAATGATAAGTGGTTCATATGTTGTTGTTGTTGTTATTTGCCATCGAGTTGGCCCCGACTCATAGCGACCCCTCCTTGGGTTTCCGAGGCAGTATCACTACGGAAGTAGGATTGCCCAACCTTCCTTCCGAGGAGTGGCTGGTGGGTTTGAACCGCCAGCCTTCTGGTTAGCAGTCAAGTGCCTTAGGCACTATGCTACCAGAGCTCCTATAAATGACCCTTAATATTCGTGAAGGACATATTTAGAAAAGTTTATGAAAGTACAAATTGCTGAGGATCATTGCAGTATCCAGTTTCTGCCATTAAACTAATCTCACTGTTGAGGACAGACTATATGACTGGGATAGTGAACACAGCTTTGATTCCTCTCCAGAAAGGAAAAAAGGGCACAATAAAAGTAATAAGGACTGTTCTGAGAACCCATGGATTTCACATCACAGCAATCCAGGAAACCAATATATCATCTGCAACTCCTAAAGTCGTACTAATTCCAGATCTCTTTGGGCTAATAAGCAAATACACCTGGAGTGACGAACTTTAGAAGGGAAATTATTAGACATCAAGTTAATGGGAGCATTGCCAAACAGTAAGGAAAATGTTAATTTGGGGACATGGGGAATGTCTGTTTGACATTGACTCTGTGTAAAGAACTGAACTCACATGTGTAGAGAATCTACTCTTTATGTTCATTATCATCAATTCCTATTATTCCAGGTGCCCCCAGATGAGAAACTGACTCAGAAAAGCCACAGAACTAGAGTAGGTGCCTGGGAGTGGCAAAGCCAGGTTTGAAGCCAGCTTGTTTTCACTCCAAAGTCCATGTTCTTCCAATTTCCTCATGCTTTCTGAATATGGGACTTGGTCAGGTAATGCATGTAGGTGTGTGTGCAGAGGGAAGTGGAACAGAGTTGTTTCTCCACCTCAGTTGGTCACTGAAATCACCAAGGCAACTTTTAAGGCTATTAGCATATAGGTTCCATCAACAGAGATTCTGATTTAATTAGTTTAGAGTATGGCCTGGACATTTATAAAAGCTCCCCAAGTTACTTGAATATGCAATGTGAATTGACAACCACTTGATTAAAGAAATGCTGAAGCTAGAAGCTGGGGGGATGCCAAAACTAGTTGCCTCTTTTAGTTGGAAGTGTGGGACTTTCCTTCTCAATCCCCTTTTCCTCCTTGACCCAAACTGGAGTGCCTTTCTTTCCCTTTTCACTCTGATGCTGATCTCCTACCTGACCTCATTTGAGAAATTTTCTACCTAACTGCCACTGTCCTTCTCCTCCCCCAACACACTCACCTTTTGTAGCACACCTGTTGCCGGGACCTGGAGCCAGGCATGATATTCAAGACTACATTGAATATCATGTAGGGATGTTGTGCATTGGATAGTGCTGTTTCTTTCAGGGTAGCGTGGGTAAATTTGCACACATTAACATAGCTGATATCCATGAAGTTCAAATAAAAGCAGATAAATATCAATGGCTGCCAAATTAAAAAAAAAAAAAAAATCACTCTAATAGTGCATATCCTTGATTTGTAGCAGACCAAATCAGAAGCCCTTGTACAGTTAGGCATTAGGAATAAAGTCATGTGAATTCGTGGGTGAAGGTTAAGTGGAGGAAAAAATAATAATAATAAGGCAGTTAGGATACTGTGCACAAAGTTCAACTACATAGCTATAGAGATACCTATATTTGTCTGTATTTTACATTTTCCCCACATTTCTGCCTACTTGATCTCATGGATCCTTACAACAGGGAGGTAGAAAAGATGTTATTATTTTCCTTTTACAGTTGAGAGAGTTCATACTTTAAGGGTGACCTAACTGTGAGCAGTAGAGCTAATACTAGGACTGAGGTTTTCTGACTTCACACGATGCACATTCTACTGCCTACATTATGTCATCTCCCAGGCTGGATTCTAAAGGGATGGAGAACCTTGGGATTTTGTAACAAAGGCTGTGCAATTCAGTCAAGGTGTATTTTTTGGCAGCCTACCATTTCTAAAACTTAGAGTTAGAAACAAGATGGCCTAAGTATGGTCCTAGATGTGGCTGTCTTTACCATCTTCTAAATGTAATGGAGAATTTAAAGAGGACTCAGAATTAAAATGCACATGAGAAAAATTAAAAGCCCTATTCACTGGCTTATAACTTTCCTTCTATATCATTCCTGATCTTTGGGAAACACTTGTTTATTACAACTTATCCTTTCTAGACATTTATTCATTGAATCAGGTACAGTTTGAAATTTTATTTGCTTCCACATTCTCCTGTGATGTTTCAATAATTTCAAAGGTTAGACAATTCAGTTGCTTAGTAGGAAAGTGGTCTGGGAATAGGTAGAAGCAAGTGGTCCCTGATGAGGATTGTATTTTATAGTTTTGGGATAATTGTATTAACTATCCACTTCCCAATGATCCTTGCTGATTCTTTGTAATTTTTCAGAAGTGTATAATTCCAGAGGAATCCAATGGCTCAAAGTAGAATCAGTGGTTCACCATTGTTTCAGGCATTAGAAAGCAAATGCACAATAAACAGACTTCATATCAGTGTTCCTTTGCAAAGACTGACAGACTCTTAGCCTAGTCATAAAAAGGGTTCAGTGTGAAGTCTAGTTTCTCTCTGTCATGAATAGCAGAGCCAAATACCTTCTATTTGCATGGGGAGTTTCATGTCTTTACTGAACTGAATTTTTAGTGTGGGCTGTAGTCCTGCATTTTCTATTTTAATTTCAATAAAATCTGTCCAAACTTGACCATACATGAACTCTGCATAGAAATCAGCCACTCAACCCCACAACAAAATCTGGCAGTGCTCCTGCCGCCTTCTTGTAGTGGCTTCCACACACTGTCATTAGATTATGTGTCTGACCACCCTGCATTGCTTACCCTGGTGTGGTCTTTCTCTTTTAATCTGAATGAATAGAATCAGAAATATCTGTCTTGGAATTATCTGCTTTGAGGTAAGTGGAAAAGCTATATTTAGAGGTTTAGTTTGGTCAGAGGGTTTTTATTTTTACTTTTATTTTTTCCTGATTTGATTTCTTTGCTCTTGGCATTCTCTTTTTAAGTATTAATTGTCAATAACCTAAAACTGACAATGACCTGAAGCCCTCACTATTTCAGGGGGGAGGCCAAATGTGAAGAGGGGTAAAAATGAACTAACTCCCTCTGTGCCAGTGTTTAAAATCCTCAGTTGACTTTTTTCTTATGTATGGCTTCACTTCTCATTAAGATTATGTAAAGATTACAGATACAAGTGCAATTTCCATCCTCAGCTGTCCAGCATTCGGTTTTGCATGGGTTCCTGCTGGCCTCAAACTGTTCTGCTTGTGAGAAGAGTAACATAGGAGGGAATCTGGGGTGGGATTAGATGAGGGGACAGCAAGTCAAGAGTTGCAACTCCACTCCTTGTTTACCACACTGCTGAGTGGCCCTGGATGAGTCTCAGAGACTTTGTTGCTGTGTTTACTGATCTACGAAAAGAAGACATCCTCCAGCATCTAGAGCAATTAAATGAACTTAAATTCTCTCTTCCATCAACTTTTGTCCCCTACCCTTATCCCACCCAGACTGTGGTCAGTACTTCAAATCTACAACACAACTGTGAATGTAAAGATATAAATTCCTTTAAATTAACCTGCCAACCAGAAGGCTGGAAGTTCAAGCCTACCAGCCACTCCTCGGAAGGAAGGTTGGGCAATCTACTTCCATAGTGATACTGCCTTGGAAACCCAAGGAGAGGTCCCTGTGAGTTGGATCTGACTTGACAGCAGTAAGTTTGGTTTGGTTTGGAAGGTATGGTATGACCAGAAAGATCCTAGGTGGCTCAAATGGTTTGTTTTTGGCTGCTACCCAAAAGGTTAGTGGTTCAAACCTACCCAGATATCCTACAAAAGAAAGACCTGTTGCTGTACTTCTATTAAGATCATTGTTGTTGTGTGCCATGGAGTCAACTCTGACTCATAGTGACTCTATGTGACAGAACAGAACTGCCCCATACAGTTTCCTAGGCTGCAGTTTTTATAGGAGAAGATCACCAGGTCTTCTCTCCACAGAGCCACTGGTGGGCTCGAACTGCTAACCTTTCTATTAGCAGCCACAGGCTTAAGCATTGTGTCACCTGGGCTCCTTCAGTAAAGATCATAGTCAAGAAACCCTGTGGAACAGTTCTACCCTGTAACAAATGGGATCCCTATGTGTCAAAATTATCTCAAGAGCAATGTTTTTTGTTTTTGTTTATGTTATGACCACAAAAGTGTTAGAATTTATCTTAATTTTTTTCTTGTTAATGAAAGGAAACTTTCTTATGGCCCTGCTGATAAAAAGGAAAAGGCATTTTATGGGCTTTTCTCTTGGATATGCTGAGACCTTGTTATTCACTGTTGTTGTTGTGTTGTTATGTGCCGTCGAGTCGGACCCAACTCATAATGACCCCTTCTTGGGTTTCCAAGGCAGTATCACTATGGACATAAATTGCCCAACCTTCCTTCTGAGGAGTGGCTGGTGGGTTTGAACCACCAGCCTTTTGGTTAGCAGTCAGGTGCCTTAGGCACTATGCTACCAGAGCTCTCTTGTTATTCACTGGAAGTCCAAAAACAAGAAGGAGATGAAATAGAAAATTCTTTGGTACCTAGGGCTATATACTCAATATAAGTTCCTGAGACAACAAAATGAAAGCACTTAAGAGAGCTTTAGTAATTGGAGAATAAACTCTGCATTGCAGTCAAGAATATGGTAATTAGTTTTAAAATCTGGGGCTTCTTGCAGATGAGGAATGGATGAGGAAACACACAAAAGGAAACCTCAACCAGTGTTGTACATATTATGATAAAATTTTTGTAGTAGGAAATTGTGAAGCATTCTTACAGATGACTAAAAGGTAAAATAAAGCTCTTACATGAAAGTTACAATACAAATTATATGGATCAGACAGAATGAAAAGCAACACAGCAGTGCTATTTTGTGCCTTTAAGGAACAGGCTTATGAGAGTTTAAACATACGTGCTGAAATGAAATGCAGGCATTCGGAAACACTTCTTTCATGCCAATTGAGTATGACTGGTCTGGTGATGGAGGCTTGAACTAGACACTGATTCTTATTAAATAAAACAGCAGTAGCTTCATTTTTTGCATTGGCCCAGGAAACTGGAAACAGAGAAATTGCCTTGCCATATTTCGTTATTTACCAAATCTTTTTCTGAAATCTTCTCCAAAAAATAACACAAGAAGAAGCAGAATTAAAAATTGAGATACTTCTAGGGAAATTTTCAGCATGATTTTAACAAAGACAATTCCTCATCTGAAAATTGGACACTAAGATAATTATATACCTTACAAACAATCCAGTGATCTGTTAGATGAAGAAGATGCCATGAGAATACACTTTTCAAAAAATTGTTTTTTAGGTAAGATGGCAGAATAGACAGACAAGCTCCACAGATCCTCTTCAACAAAGAAAAGAGAAACCAATTGACAGAGATACAGAAGATAATCCTTGAGCCCTGAGCTTTGAAAGGAAGAATACAGAAGTGGATTAGGCACCAGCTAGTGGAAAAACCTGAACAAAAACAGTGAGTACAGAGACAGTCAGAGCAGTGCACTGTCAGCTACTCTGACAGGACCTACAGCCTGAATATTCCCAAGTGGTGTTGGGACCTGAGACTTGACCTAAAGATCAGCCCTGGTTGCCAAGGGCTGCAGGGTTGACTGCACTTGTGGCCTAGGACTAGGAAGGGAAACAGCAAGGAGGGAGACAACCTGAGCTGTGGACTTATGGCTATCTGGAGGGCACAGCCATTTTGATTGTTTACAAGTGGTGGCCATTTGGGATATTTAAAGTGACCGAGGGTACAGCCATTTTGAATCTTTACAAGTGGCAGCCATTTGGGATATTTAAAGTGACAGTGTTCTCATTCAGATTCCAGGGACCTAAGAATAGTCTCTGTTTGCCAAGGATGGCAGAGACATATGGGAGGCTGACAGCAGGAAAGGAGACAGGTGGTGAGTGTATAAGTGCTGTCAACTAGTGAATAGAGGAGCACAGCACAGTACCCTGCTTATGTATAACATACAAAGAAAATGAAAATCATAAGCAAGTCACACCATCATACAATCACCAATTAAATATAAACACAAAGATGTCACAATGCCTTGGAGGCAACAGAGCATCACAGTACACACAAAGAAGCAAGATAAAGCTGGAGAAACAGGGGACCAGGATACAGACCAAAAACACATCCCTGAGCAACACGCAGCATTGGAACTCCCTGATAAAGAATTCAAAAGAATTATATTGAGGTACCTTCAACAATTCAAGACACACATCAAGGAAAACACTGACAAAATTGAGGAAAACACATAGGAAAACCTGGAACCATTTCAAAAGACAATACAATAACAGAATGACAAAATAAATGAAAAATTAGAAGTGATTCTAAATCTACAGACAGAAATCCAGAAGATTAATACTAAATTGTCAGAAATAGATAACACATTGAACAGGCAAAGGAGTAAAATTGAATCAATGAAAGACAGAATTAGTGAGACTGAAGGCAAATACCTCAAGACTTCTTTGGAAAGGCAACAATCAGAAAAAAGATAAAAACAAAATGAAGAAAGCCTAAGGTTCATGTGGGATGCCATCAAAAGGAATAACCTACATGTAATTGGAATCCCAGAACAGGAAGAGACAAATAAAACCACAGAGAAAATTGTCAAAGATTTGTTGGAAGAGAACTTCCCTGATATAATGAAAGATGAGAATATATCCATTCAGGAAGTCCAGTGAACCCCAAACAGGATAGACCCCAAAAGAAAATCACCCAGACATATCATCATCAAACTCACCAAAACTAAAGACAAGGAAAGAATCCTGAAAGTAACATGGGAAAAATGAAAAGTTACCTACAAGGGACAACCAGTAAGAATAAGCTCAGATTTCTTAACAGAAAGCAAGCAGGTGAGAAGACAATGGGATGATATATATAAAACCCTGAAAGAGAAAAATTTCCAACTAAGAATTACATACCCAGCAAAATCATCTCTCAAATATGATGGTGAAATTAGGACATTTCTAGATAAGCAGAAATTAAGGGAATTTGTTAAAACCAGACCAGCCTTATAAGAGATGCTAAAGAGAGTCCTTTGGACAGAGAACCAACAACAGCAAACAACAACTGACCATTAACACACATGATGCCATAACCCAAAAACCAACCCAGTCATAGAAGTATCCAAAGTAAATAAGCCTACTTATTTACAGGGAACCAGAGACATTAGTTGACAAATGAGGACAACTATAAAACAAAACGAGGGAAAAAATTGTGTAGTTGCAGAACTTCTAGATGGTAGGGAAGTCAAGACAACTACAAGATAGAACAGACTGTTCTAAACTTGGGGAAAAAAAATTATAAATCACAAGGTTACCTCAAAGAAAAATTATAAACCTTCACATCAAAATAAAAAAGAGGACCAGCACAAATATTTAGCAAATACTAAAACAATAGTAACAAAGGAGATGATAACACAATTCATAAACCAAATGAGCTCAGCACAGAAAATTATATGGAACAAAGAAATCAACACCATGCAAAAGTACATAACACTCTAAGATTTATAGAAAACTCCAATGCCTCAACACCAAAGAAATTAATAATCCAATTGAAAAATGGTCAGGAGATAGAAATAGACACTTCACCAAAAAGGATATTCAGGTGGCCAGCAAACACATGAAGAGATGTTCACAATTATTGGCATTAAGAGAGATGCAAATGAAAACAACAATGAGATACCATTTCACCCCAGCACTGATGGCAAGGTTCAACGAGACAGAAAATAGCAAATACTGGTGGGATTATGGAGAGATTTGGACTCTCATACACTGCTGGTGGGACTGTGAAGTGATACAACCACTGTAGAAAGCAGTATGGTGATTTCTTAGAAAGCTGGAATTGGAGATACCATTTGACCCAGCAATCCCATTCCTAGGTATATATCCTAGAGAGGTGAGAGCCAGGACAGGAACAGATAAATGCACATCCATGTTCATCACAGCACTATTGACAATAGCAAAAAGATGGAAACAACCTATGTGCCCATCAATGGAAGAGTGGATGACCAAACTATGGTACATACCCACAATGGAATCCTATGCAGCACTAAAGAACAATGTAGAGTCTGCAAAACACTGAGTAACATGGATGAACTTGGAGGACATTATGCTGAGTGAAATAAGTCAATCACAGAAGGACAAATATAGTATTAGTTCATTATTGTAAAAAGTCAAGGAAAGGTTTATATATGGAAGGAAACTTTCTTTGTTGGTTGCCAGGGGTGGGAAGGGAGATGAGGGAACACTGGGGAAAAAAAAATGCATTAACCTATGTCACTTTGGTTTTGTGTATTGCACTGTACATAAATTATATTTCAGTAAAATGCATTAAAAAATTTGTTTTTTAGCTCACTTGCTTTTTCTTGCCATGTCATAGTTCAGGTGATCAAGCAAAACCCTAATATTATTACAAAACAATCTAAAAGTTTAATTAGCATTTGCTGGGCTTTGTTATTATGCACATATATTGTAGGCACAGACCTCCTTCATTGCAGTTCCCTAATTGTCCTTCCCTTCTCTTCCTCTGATGGGTGTTCTGCTTACCTCTTAGGATTATTGTGGATCAAAGAAATAATATAGGTAAACATGATATGATAAAAGTGTATTTGTTTGTTTCACTACTGTTGTATGATAGTCATATGAGAGGAAGCTTAAACATTGGCACTTTTTATTTGTCTTGCTTGGATAGTTTCCCAAAGAAGTTTCACCTAGCATAGACCCGTTTATTTACTCATTCACACACACACATTCATTCATTCAACATATTTATAGAAAGCTCACCATGGCCAGGCTCTCGTGGAAAAAGCTGATTAGAGCCGAGAAGTGGCTGTCTTCTCTCCAAATGAACTCTTCTGCCCCAATCTCCACTATGACTTATATTCAATCACCTGGTCATTTCATCTCAATCATGTTAGTTGCCTAGCTTCTGTTTACATTGGTCAAATTCTAAGTGTGTGAACAAAGGGGGAACCTAAGCCAGTTCCACAAGTTTTCCAGTCATTTAACCATTTGTTGAATGAATAATGATTATGACATACTTACTGACTCTTGGGAGGCCTTTAAATATGTACTGGTTGGTAAGGATATATTGGAGCCAAAGACTTGAATATCATCTCTGTTGCTGCATTTCTACCAGGTGCTGAGTGGAGATACATAAGGCAAAAAAGCTCTCTAGCTTCATTGCTTAATTCTGCACACAAATTGCCTGAGGCACAGGCTTCATAAAGGAACCCTCAAGTACAGAGGCCTATCTATGGAAAATAGTGCTTATGACAAGCACTGAAATTGTGCCTCTGTCTAAACATCTGACACTCTCTTTTAGATAACTTTACCATAATATCCCACCAGTTGTCTGTCATTTTGTCATACTGTGGTGACTTGCACATTGGTGTGATGCTGGAAGCCATGCCACTGGCATTTTAAATACTAGCAGAGTTATGCATGGTGAACAAGTTTCGGTAGAACTTCCAGACTAAGACAGACTAGAAAGGAAGCCCTGATGATCTACTTATGGAAAATCTAGCCAGTGCAAACCTTACAAATAATGGTGGGACATAGTCTGATATAGTGTCAAAAGATGAAGCCCTTAGGTTGGAAGACATTCAAAATATGACTAGGGAAGAGCTGTCTCCTCAAAGTGCAGTCAACTTTAA
>NW_006921650.1:1841804-1860727 GCF_000298275.1 Orycteropus afer afer | reverse complement strand
TTGAACAGCCAACCTTCTGGTTAGCAGTCAAATGCCTTAGGCACTTCACCACCAGAGCTCCTGACTTTAATGACATGGGTAGAGTAAAGCTTTCAGGACTCAAAATAAGAAAAAAAAATAGCTATAAATACTCATTAATGATTGGAACATAGAATTTATCAAGTATGAATCAAGGAAAATTAGAAGTTATCAAAAATGAAATGTAATGCTTGAAGATCAAAATCCTAGGCATTAGTGAGCTGAAATCAACTGGTATTGGCCGTTTGAATCAGACAATCAAGAATGACAAATTGAAGAGGAATGGCATTGCTTTCACTATCAAAAAACATTTCAAGATCTATCCTGAAGTACAATGCTATCATTGGTAGGATATCTCTATGCCTGCAAGCAAGACCAGTTAATAGACTGTTATTCACATTTACACACTGACCACTAGTGCCAAAGAAGAAGAAATATAAGATTTTACCAAATCCTGCAGTTTGAAATTGATTAAACATGCAATTTTGATCAAAGATGCATTGATTATTACTAGAGATTGGCTGGAATGTGAAAGGTGAAAATAAAGAAGAAAGGTAGTTGGAAAAATATGGCCTTGGTGGTAGAAATGATGCTAGAGATTACAAGATAGAGTTTTGCAAGACCAATGACTTATTCATTGCAAATAACTCTTCTCAACAACATAAATAGCTGCTAATACATGTGGACCTCACCAGAGAGAATACATGGGAATCAAATCATCTGTGAAAAAAGATGATGGAGAAGCTCAATATCACCAGTCAGAAAAAAGCCGACTGCAGAACAGGCCATCAATTACTCATATGCAACTTCAACTTGAAGCTGAAGAAAACTAAAAAGTACATGAGAGCCAAAGTACAACACAGTATATCCCACCTGAATTTAGAGACTATCTCAAGAATTCAAGAATACATTTAACACCTTTAATACTAATGGCTGAAAATGAGACAATTTGTGGGATGACATCAAGGATACCATACATAAAGAAAGCAAGAGGTCAATAAAAAAACAGGAGAGGAAAAAAAAAAGACAAAAATGGCTTAGAAGAGACTGTGAAACTTACTCTTGAATGTAGAGTAGCTAAAGTAAATGGAAGAAATGATGAAGTAAAAGAGCTTAGAAAAAGATTTCAAAGAGCAGTTCCAGAAGACAAAGTAAAATATTATAAGGAAATGTGCATAAACCTGGAGTTCGAAAACCAAAAGGCAAGAACACACTCAGCATTTCTCAAGCTGAAAGAACTGAAGAAAAAAATCAAGCCTTGAGTTGCAATATTGAAGGATTTCTAAGGTCAAAATGTTGAAAAATGCAGGAAGCATCAAAAGAAGACTACACAGAGTCACTATAATTAAAAAGAATTAGTTGATGTTCAACCATTTTAGGAGGTAGCATATGATAGACAACCAGTCATACTGAAGGAAAAAATCCAAGCTGCGTTGAAGGAATTGGTGAAAAACAAGGCTTCAGGAACTGACAGAATGGAATACCACTTGAGATGGTTCGATACACAAATGCAACACTGGATGCATTCACTTATCTATGCTAAGAAATTTGGAAGTGAGGTACCTGGCCATCTAATTGGAAGAGATCCATATACATGCCTATATCAAAGAAAGGTGACCCAATAGAATGTGGAAATTATTGAACAATGTCATGTGCAAGTAAAATTTAGCTGACAATAATTCAAAAACAGTTGCAGTAATATATCAACAGGGAACTTCCAGAAATTCAAGCCAGATTCAGAAGTGGGCATGGAACAAGGGATATTGCTATGTCAGATGGATCTTGGCTGAAAGCAAGGCATATCAGAAAGATGTTTACCTGTATTTTGTTGACGATGCAAAAGGATTTGACTGTTTAGATCATACAAGTCATGGATAACATTGAGAAGAATGAGAATTCCAGAACTTGATTGTTCTCATGTAGAACTTGTACATAGACCAAGAAGCAGTTGTTCAAACAGAACAAGGGGATAATGTATGGTGTAAAATCAGGAAAGGTGTGTGTCAAGGTTGTATCCTTTCACCATACTTATTCAATATTTATGGTGAGCAAATAATCCAAGAAGCTGGACTATTTGAAGAGGAATGTGGCATTAGGATTGAAGAAAGATCTATTAAGAACTTGCAATATGCAGATATTATATCCTTGCTTGCTGAAAGTGAAGAGGACTTGAAATACTTACTGATGAAGATCAAAATCTACTCCCTTCAGTAGGGATTACACTTCAACATAAAGAAAACAAAAATCATACAATCAGAACAATAAGCATCATGATACATGGAGAAAAGATTAAAGTTGTCAGGGATTTCACTGTACTTAGATTCAATCAGTGTCCATGGAAACAGTAGACAGGAAATCAAATGACATTACACTGAGCAAATCTGCTGCAAAAGACCTCTTTAAAGTGTTTTAAAGAGCAAAGATGTCACTGTGAAGACTAAGATGTACTTGACCCAAGCCATGATATTTTCAATTGCTTCATATGCATGTGAAAGCTAGACAATGAATAAGGAATACTGAAGAAGAATTGATACATTTGAATTATGGAGTTGGTGAAGACTAAGGAACATACCATGGACTTCTGAAAGAACTAACAAATGTGTCTTGGAAGAAGTACAGCCAGGATGCTCATTAGAAGCAAGAGTGGTGAGACTTGATCTCATATACTTTGAACATGTTGTCAGGAGGAACCAATCCCAGGAGAAGGACACCATACTTTGTAAAGTAGAGGGTCAGCATAAATGCTGAAGACCTTTAACAAGACGGACTGACACAGTGACTGCAACAGTGGGCTCACACACAGCAATGATGGCACAGGACTGGGCAGTGTTCTGTTCCATTGTACGCATCTCTATGAGTTGGAGCTGACTTGATGGCACCTAACAACAACAAACCAAATAACACCAGCTCAAAAATACAAGTCAAGCTTGTTAATCTTTTTTACTTAATACATTACGGCACTACATGGCAATTACAACTGCATCTTCCTTGGTTTCACTGATGAAAATTGATTTGTGATATGCTTTTTGTTGTTATTGTTGTTATGTGCCTTAGAGTTGTACTCGACTCATAGCGACCCCTCCTTGGGTTTCCAAGGTAGTATCACTATGGAAGTAGGTTGCCCAACCTTCCTTCTGAGGAGTGGCTGGTGAATTTGAACCGCCAGCTTTCTGGTTAGCAGTCAAATGCCTTAGGCACTATGCTACCAGAGCTCCCTGTGATGCTTAAAGTCTTTTTTTTTTTTTTTTCCCAGTTTCTTCTCTTTGTACATTCAGTGGAGCAAGAGCACACAGTCTGCCTTGAGCCATGGAGACTCTCAAATACCAAAGTATTAGTTTTAATTTGCTGAATGATCTTTCACAGCTGGCTATGGAAACTATTATGACTGATAGAAACTACTCAGTGATGTCCCCTTTCAAGTGGCACCCAGAGCACGTGCCAAACCTCCAATACTTTAGATATGCTCCTGCTAAAGTATCTGCATAGCTCTCAAAGAGCCCCATTACATTTTGCACAGACTAGCTGGCCATTTAGGTAGAGAATGATGGCCTAACCCATCCTGGAGGAAGGGAAAGAAAGATGTTTACAAATGGTTTCTACATTCATCTAAGGCCACTGTTAGCATCTCTGTTAAGAGTTATCCGTCCTTTAGACCCTAGGTGTTTAGGGTAATTTTCTAGAATATCAGAGTGTGCTTTTTCTTTATCCTCACAACATCTTTATATAGGCTAAAGTAGGTTTAAAAGAATACGCAAAAAAAAACACCTCACTGCCATTGAGTCGGATCCAACTTACAGCGAAACTTCCTTGGGTTTCCGAGGTGGTATCACTACAGAAGTAAATCACCCAACCTTCCTTCTGAGAAGTGGCTGGTGAGTTTGAACCACCAGCCTTCTAGTTAGCAGTCAAATGCCTTAGGCACTACACCACCAGAGCTCTCAAAAGAATGCTAGGTAGTCTGAAAGGAAAAATTAGTCACTGAAGGGCAACATTCTCTTCCAGAGTACGTGTATAGGGGACTTTGCTTCAGGAAAGGAACAGTGAGCAGTGGCCGGCAGGCTGTGATGTTGCCCCATGCCACATTAGTGCCCACCAGGAATGTGCTAAGCCTCCTTCCATCTCTGAGCTCTGTGAGGGATGCCTGGGCGTTGGTTCAACTTCTTTATAGTCTAAAAAAGAGCCACCTCTAGACTTCAGACCACCTATTTCTTTTTTTCCTCAATAAACTTGACAAAAACTTTCTGCCTTGTTTATTCATTTTAATTTGTAATATCACTGGATAAAAGGACTGTTTGAACATATTGTGTTAGTAATAAATACAAACTTTTGTATTCCCCAATAATCATGTTATTTTAATTCATTTCAGACAATTGCTTTGAGCAAGAAGCTGATTAATGTTTGAAATTATTTGAAAGCATATATTACTAAATCAAATTTGTGGGAGCAGAATTATCGTCTTTACTTCTGGAGAAAGTTTTTTAACCTCTGCAATGACACATACTGTTTACTTTAGGTTGAATCATGCTTACATCTGATTACTCATTCTGAAACAGCATGTTCATTATTAGCCAAAGAATTAAACAAGGTGTTGCCTCTCTTGGACAAAAAAATTGGCTTAGTTG
This sequence comes from Orycteropus afer afer, assembly GCF_000298275.1. Classification (NCBI taxonomy): domain Eukaryota; kingdom Metazoa; phylum Chordata; class Mammalia; order Tubulidentata; family Orycteropodidae; genus Orycteropus; species Orycteropus afer. The sequence continues at coordinate 1,856,087 of NW_006921650.1, read as the reverse complement.
AATTTTAATTTTAATCTCTTAATTATATTGAGTTCAAGTTTTACATAGTAGAAATTATTCTTGCCATAAGCATTTTTTTTATCTTCACTTTTCTGTCATTGTTCACTAAAGATTATATATTTTGTCCTTTGACTTGCTTAAAAAATATTTCCAGCACCTATGTACCATTGTTGTTGTTGTTGTTATGTGCTGTTGAGTTGGCACCATGAACCGACTCATAGCAACCCCTCCTTGGTTTTCTGAGGCAGTATCACTACAGAAGTAGATTGCCCAACCTTCCTTCCGAGGAGTGGCTGGTGGGTTTGAACTGCCAGCCTTCTGGTTAGCAGTCAAATGCCTTAACGTATGTTATTTAACAAGGCTTCGTTTCTTCTCTGATAAGTTTGTCTTATATTGAGTAATTTAAATTAATTTTAAGTATTCCTTATATATAACAAAAACCTCTGTTTCTTTAAAAATAAGTTTGTAATAATACGGTTGTCTGAAATACAAAAGGAACAGGAGCAAAAATTGTACACAAGTCCCCATACTCATATTAATGCACACTCCCCCCCAAAAAAAGAAAACAACTCTAAAATCCTAGTCAAAAGCTATATTTCATAAAGGAGAATTATAGTAATGTTGATGGTTTGCCAAAACCTCAAGCAGTGACAAAATCCACAGTGTCCTGAAAGGGATGCCTTTGCCAAACCATGCCTCTGCAGATGGTTTCGATTAGAGATGTTTAAAAACACATGGCAGCATGAGTTTGGTTTAGAATTCATAGTTAATTCAGTAGATAAAATAATGCAAATTCGAAACCCTATTCTGTGTATCAGAAAAATCATCAAATCTTACGATTGCTCTTAGGGGAGGTAGGTATGTGATGTGTTGATTTTTAAATGATCTGATTGAAATAATAAAATTAACTAAGAAAGGGTAAAAGAAGATTGCAAATGCAAGAATATAAGTGAAACTTTCTTCTCAGCAGGATATTTATTCCTTTGAGCTGTCATATCCAATCAATTCGTATGGGATTCGACAGCCAATTGTCATTTCCTGACATATACTATGGAAAGAGGTTGTGTTACAGAGGCAGCATGAAAAAATGGAAAAAAGTAATTCCAGAGTATGATGCACAGGAAAACCAAAATGTCCATAAAGCCCTCAAACTGTTCCCAGGATCCCCTCACCTTGCTATTAATAGCAGATAAGCAGCAAAACAAACACCCAAGTTTTTCCTTTGGCTTATTCAGCCTTTTCCCTTACACATGCTATTTCTAAAAAAAAAAAAAAGAGTGCTTTTGGTCTACATTTTAGCAAATTATTTTGCCTTACAAGAATTCTTTAATTTTGGTGGTGACTCTCTCTGGGTGAACAAGAGCATCACACACTGCCCTCTGTCATAGGACGTATAACAGTTACCCTAATCTATGGAAGTCTCCATCACTAAAAGCCTGGCTCTAGCTGTCATCCCATTCCTTGTGTCTAAAGGCAATAGTATCCCATCGTCTGCTCCCACAGCTGGGCAGGAGGCAAACAACTCCCAGAAAAGAACGTGTATGTGGGAACAGTGTTAATTTAAGGATGTCTATTATCATGTATGCTATCTACAGCACAAATGAAAGCATCCAGCAGATATGTTAAAATTGTCTTTCAAAAATCAACAAAGGGAAAATATGAGACACATATGCTGCAAATGCAGAAATCAGAAGTTTGCAAACATTAGTTGCTGGCCTTAGAAAGGCTTGACTCTCAAAAGTAACACAGTATTTAACTCCCCTGAAACACGTTTTCAGCATTTTCTAAGCCTGAAGACTGATTGTGGCTTTTAAATGCTGGAAACAGGTCCATGATCAAAGCAAATGTACTTCTTTGGCAGCAAATACACAAAAATCAAAAGATGTAGGGGAAAGTGGAGAGACTTCTGTATGGAGAACTTGCATGGCTTCGTGATGATGCCTATGATAAAATTTAATTTTCCTTTAGGAACACAGAAATTTTATTAGCCACTATCTTAATGTCCGATCGACAGTTCTATGTACATACCTACTTAATATTTGCAACCTGAGATTATATTTTGTTTCATTTTCCAATAATTTTTTTAATAAATGGAAGTGTAAACCGCAGCTAAGTAAAATTAGCCTTCTAAGCCATGTTCTACTTTCTGGAGAGGGGGAAACTTGCTTTTTGCTTTTCATTTTGATTTTGTTTCTTATTTATGAGCTTATAAGTTTTGCACATGAGATCTATTATATGTAGAATTGTAGGATCTCAGAGTCTAAAGGAATCCTCGTGACTTTCTGGCCCAAATGCCTATTCAGGGCCTGAATTGTCATTAATGATAGCATCTTCTCCCACCAAGTCATCATCAGCCTCCTTTGAATACATCTCTTATGCTCCTGTCCCAGAGCAAACCATTCCATCTCTAGCCAGTGCTAGAGTTTCCCCATGTGCTTATATTCGAATGGCTTTCCATCTTAAAGGATTGCTCATCATGGGCAGAGCTACAGCCATGTTCCAGTGTAAAGGGCAAGTCTAGGACTAGGATAGCTGGCTTTGGGTTACTAAGAAAGAGGAAGTGAGCAACCCAAAACACCACCTGCCTTCCTTTCCCACCTTCTTGGGTATCTTTCCATCTGTGTTCTCACCTGACTTCTTTTAACATCATCACAGGCATATCAACAATGTGTCAACTTGTCACCATTAAAATTGTTGACAAGGCTTCACTTTGAGGCAAGGTACTTAGAAGTGGAAAAGCTCCACCTGTGCCCCACTGCCCAGCTCCCAACCCACACTTCTGACCATGACCCCTAAGTGTTTTCTGGCATTGCCTTTAATACATGCAGTGGCCTTTGTGAAGACTTGGTTAAATTTCTTGTACAATGGAACTGGATTTCCCCAGATTAACTTCTCTATGTATTTAAAGGGGAGCTATGGTGGTGTAGTACCTAAGGCATTTGACTGCTAACCCACCAGCCACTCCTCACAAGGAAGGATGAGCAATCTACTTCCATAGAGGAGATGCCTCAGAAACCCAAGGAAGGGTAGCTATGGGTTGGGCTGCTGAGATACACATAACCCAAATTTCCTGCCTTTAGAACAACATACCAAAATCTTCTCCCCATTTCAGTCAAATTCTATAAAACAACCCAAATTGGGAGGTGGAGGAAGAAGTCCAGTTTTCAGATGAGATTTGGTTATTTCTACTCACCCTCCAAACTATCCTTTGTATAAATATGGATTTTCATAGATCAGGTCCCTGCTGATTTGGGATATTATTATGGAAATGAAAATTTATTAATAACTTGAACTTGTAATAAAGTTAGAAGCCTGTCTGCTTTAATGAAGAATTAAAAATTATTTGTTGTTTGTATATCATAGTTCATAAATGGATGCTTATGAAAAACTTGGAGGACTTAAAAAAACCAAAACCAATGCACTGCCATAGAGTCAGTTCCAACTCATAACAACCCTACAGGACAGAGGAGAATGGCCCCATAGGGTTTCCAAGGCTATAAATTTTTACGAAAGCAGACTGCTTGTCTTTCTTCCACCGAGAGGCTAGGGGATTTGAGCTGCTGACTTTTTTTTTGTTTTTTTGGTCAGCAGTTGAATGCATTAACCACTGCATCAACCAGAGCTCCTCCAGCAACACACAAGCACCCACTGACAGACAAGCGCACACTGTTCATTCCCCCAGCGCTGGTTACTTAATTGGCAAATGCTCTTGTACCTAGAGTGCATAAAAGAAATGTTGTGTTGTTAGGTGCCATCAAGTTGATTTTCAACTCATAGTGACCCAATGTGATGGAGTAAAATTGCCCTGTAGGGTTTCCAAGACTATAATCTTTATGAGGGTAGATTGTCTGGTCTTTTCTTTAGCAGAGCCACTGGGTAGGTTCAAACCACCAGCTTCTAGGATTAGCAACCAAGCACTTAACCATTGTGCACCAGGGTGGGCTCCTTAAAGGAAAAGTTAGAAGGGAAAGAAAAAAAAAAAAAAAACATTCCCATTGAGTTAGTTCTGATCCATAGTGATGCTATAGGACTAAGCTGAACTGCCCGATAGTGTTTCCAAGGCTGTAATCTTTGTAGAAGCAGACTGCCACAACTTCTGCCGAGTCCCTGGTGGGTTTGACCTTTTGGTTAGCAGTCAAGCACTGAACCACTGTGCCACTAGGGCTACACAGTACCCCCCAGAGCTCCTACTTTAAAACTCAAAACAACTCACTGCTGTCCAGTCGTATCCGACTCATAGTGACCCCTCCTTGGGTTTCCAAGGCAGTATCTCTATGGAAGTAGATTGCCCAGTCTTCCTTCTAAGGAGTGGCTGGTGAGTTTGAACCACAAGCCTTCTGGTTAGCAGTCAAATGCCTTAGGTACTATGCCACCAGAGCTCCTACTTTAAAACTAGTTACTCTTTATTGTTGTGTAAGAGTTTCAAGCTAGATACATAATACTTATATCCCAGGAATAATATCAAAATAAATGGGAAAAGAGCCTCTTGCACTTTTTAGATCGCTATTATTCCAAAATCAAATTTAAAATATTTCCTCAAAATTTTTGTGGATTTTTTTCATGTTGCCAGAACTGTGGATACTTATCCTGAGGGGCTCAAGAATGTTGAATCATGTCTATCAGTGGAATTAATTAAACCACAAATAATATTAAGTTATTATATCCCTCAAAGTCTTTCTAAAAATAAAATAAAAAATTCTAAAGTAGACAAGGATATAAATGAGCAAGTAAATAATATAGCACTATTCTGTAATATTTCCTACGAAAAACCTTCAATGAATTAGGGGGAAAAAAAACTGCCATCAAGGTGATTCTGAGTCATAGCAACCCTATAGGACAGAGTAGAACTGCCGCGTAGGGTTTCCAAGGCAATAAATCTTCACGGAAGCTCACTGCCTCATCTTTCTTCTACTGAGGGGCTACTTGGTTTGAACCACTGACCTTCTGGTCAGCAACCGAATGCCTTAATCACTGTGTCACCAATGAACTCTAGGTGTGACTAATTCACATCCTAAGGCACTTGACTGCGAACCAGAAGGCTGGCAGTTCAAACCCACCAGCCACTCCTCAGAAGGAAGATGGGGCAATCTACTTCTGTAGTGAGACTGCCTCGGAAACCCAGGGAGGGGTCGCTATGAGTTGGTCCCACTCGAGGGCACATAACAACAACAACAACAATATTTGGGTGCCTCATTCTGGTACAGTCCCCAGCTGCAGTGTATGATCCATGTGGAAGAGTGAAAGTACAGGAACAGGGTGAGACTTTTCATTTTACCTACAGAGCAAAGCTTCCGTATCCTTAGGTAGATAGCAGATAAGCCCAAAGGAAAATGGTCTAAGCCTCTTCACTTCCATTTTTCAAGACCAATGAGTCTTTACTCCCTGGTTCTCATGTTTCAAAGAAAGATGATGCAGTATCAATTAAAACAAATTATGGTATAAATGGCATGACCGTATTAGAATTTATATATATCCAAACATGATTCCTTGAGGTCTGAATTCTATTCTCTCTGGCCACACTCCGTTTCACTGGTTCAGCTAGTTCAGTACCACCTGTGTTCCACCAGCGGCATTAGATCAAGAGGAAGGAAGCTTGATGGCTGCTCAGATCCATGTACACTCAAGCTGCTCTATTTATTATTCCACTAGGGAATGCTCTGCCCTTGAAGGCTGTTCCGACCAGGGTGGGATTGCAGGCAGCAGGTATGCCGTGAACAACAAACCCATATTCTTAACATATGTTTAATTTGAGTAACTCTCCTCCTTTAACATACCTCTTGATTCTAAATCCACATCCTGATTTGCCCACTCTTGTTACCATTTTCTGCTGCCTGTTCTGAATTAATCCTTTGAGGTGGTCATTCCCAGGAAAGAAAAAAGGAAAATGAGAAGAGAGATGCAAAGTTGGGAATGTGAATGAAAGAGAATGGGAGAAAGCTGAGAGAAGGGGGTCATTAGGTAGAGTCTGCTTTCATAAGCTAGGTTTTCTTTGAGCTGGGTAAGAAAGGAGAGGTAGAGAAAGCAAAATGCAAGGAAAAGGCACTAGAAAGGTTATCTGTTAACATCCTGACTAAAGAATAAAAGACTTTTTTTTTTTTTTGCAAGAGAGCTCCATTTATAAAAATTATTTTGCTTCTCCATCATACTTTATCTCAGAGAATTGATGTACTCTAAAAAGTGGTTAAAATTATTAAAATAGTTTCCATAGTAGAAAATTAAATGATTTTACTAACTGTCAAAATCAGTGTTTAAACTGAGATAATTTGAATTATATTTCATATAGTGATCATGTCATTGAGATGTCTAAACATTCTTTGTAAAAGTAATAATCCGATTCTGATTTTTCATCAACAGAAGACTAACTAAAGGTTAGAAATAACAGCCACCAATTGCTGTTATTTGTAAAACCTACAGAGAAGGCTGGTTTTCCTGAAGAATTCTGAATTTAAATATATTCTCCACCTTGAAACAATTAACCCTTTAAGAGACTTTCTGGATTTTTGTTAGGTATATTTTCTGTTCAGTGGATCATGAAACTGCTTCAAGAACTTGATTTAAAATATATTTTAAGAATGAAGTAGCAATGTCTTAATCCTATTAAATATTCTATAAACTAGCAACATATTGTATTCTGGATGTCAAATTCACGTTCTCTATCTCTGCCTAGCTAGCTACGTAATTGATGTGATCTAGAAAGCTAGCAGCTACCTAGCTTATCCAGCTTTTCCTAGACCATACCAGCCTGGTTTTAAAATGAGGTTACAGTAACACTATTAACTATATTTCTCTAGTTCTCACTCCTTCTACCATTCAGGGTCTGCAGGATCTTCAAACTCTCCCTAATTAGTGCCTAATTAGGCAGTAAGCCACCAGAGCTCCTTTGTTGTGGTGGTTGTTGTTGTTGTTGTTGTTGTTAGGTGCCGTCGAGTCATTTCCAACTCAGTGACCCCATGCACAGCAGAACGAAACACCAAACACCGCCCGATCCCGTGCCAGCTCCATCATCCCTGCTATATTAGAGCTCCTTAGGTGGCGCAAATGGTTTGTGCTCAGCTGCTAAAAAAGTTGATGGTTTGAACATAGTGTCCAAGGCATTTGACTGCTAACCAGAAGGCTGGAGGTTCAAACCCACCAGACACTCCATGGAAGGGAGACTGGTTAATCTACTTCCATAAAGATTGAGTGCCTTGGAAACCCAAAGGGGGTCACTATGAGTCAGAATCAACTCAATGGCAGAGAGTGTGGTTTTTGGTTTTTGAGCAGTACTGTAGAAGAAAAGGACTAGCAATCTGCTTTCTTTAAGATTAGAGACAAAAGAAACCAATGGAGCAGTTTTATCTGTAACACATGAGTCGCCATGAGTTGTAATCAACTCAGTGACAACTAACAACAACAGTCTTTATGGAAGCAGGCCTTTCTTCCATGACACTGCTGGGTGGGTTTGAACTGCCAACCTTCAGATTAGTAGTTGAACACAAACCATTTAGACCACTCAGGGACTTCTTATCAGTAGCACCTTTGTGCACCTTTATGCAAGTACAGTTCTGGCAGACTGTCTAACTAGTCCACTATTCATGTCTATCCACCTTGTGAACAGGGCTTAGATTCAAGCCTGATTACCTGTTTAATTTTATCTTTACTTCATTGACTTCATTGTGATCTTTACTTCACACTGGGGCAGACTGCATTTTTTATTAGTCAATTTACTGATAATATCAATTCAACAGACATTTGATGGCTAGCACTGTAATAAAGGAGCCCTGGTACCTCAACAATTAAGCACTGAGCCACTAACCTAAAGGTTGGCAGTTCAAACCCACTAGATGCTCCACAGGCGAAAGGTCTGATGATCTCCAGTAAAAATTATAGCCTAGGAAACCTTTGGGGTAGTTCACCTCTGTCCCATGGGGTCACTTTGAGTTGGAATTGATTCAACAGCACCTAACAGTAACAACAACAACAGGACTGTGCTAGCTGCTGAGACCGTAATGATGAACACAGCCACAATGACGAATTCCCTGCCTTTGAGGAATTTGCCCTTCTTAACCTATCACAAAAGCAAGAATGAATGATCTGAGATAGTCTGCAAGCTACAAAGGAGAAATAATTAGTGCACAGTTTCCCCCAGACCACCCCTAAGTGTGGCATCACCTGATTTAAGACTTAGTGTGAAAGTGGCGTGGAGATGGGAGTAGTTCAGTCTGGTTGTAGCATAGAAAGGGCCTTGGAAGTCTGAACTAGCTCGCATCAGAAGGGAGGAGACCTCACATGGAGAATACCTACCTCCTACCTCAAGATCCTGCACATGGTTTGGGGATGGTTGGTGAACCACAGGTATTCCTAAGGCTGTTTCCTATTAGGCAGGGAAAACTAGAAGCCTTGCTTTTCCTCATCCTTGCTGTGGAGTGAAACCAATAAAGCCAGTTACTGTTTAGACAAGTGAGCATTTGCCATTGGTTTGGGAGATACAGTTCCTGGGGAGGGACTGACCAATGCAAACCTAGGAACAGCTTTGTGGAACAGGGAGAGAGCACAGCTGGAGAGCAGTTTAAGAAATCCAAGAAGCAATGGCAATTCGGTATTCATGTCATTACGTTCAGTCTGCCTAAATCAGAATCATAAGGTAAACCTTACCTTTGCACATATATTTTTATTATTCCACAAATAAAACTTGTAGTTCAAAATCTGACACCATGACTGTCTGCACAAGGCTGAATATCTATAGAAGTATATATAAGTTTGCATTGCCAGATGCTTGGCATCATGTTGTCAAACCACTTTGAATGTGTTTTAAAATGGTTTTCCAGATGTGCTATAACTTAGCTGGCTGTGTAGCCTGGTCTACTACAACTGAGGTAGTTACTAAAATTGTACAGGAAAATGAAACTCCTGTTGTCTTTCTGATCTGATTGCCTTGAGAAAATGTAGTTAATTTTTTTTTTTTTTTTTTGGTCTTGTGATCAATTTCTTCAACTCTGCATTTAATCTGACAAATACAGACAAAGTAAAACTTTCCACCATACCTTGCATTTGCTTTATCAAAGATAGTGTTGCTCTGAAGTACTGACATTTTCTGACTCCAAGGGTAGTCTGTTTTACTTAGAAATTCAACTCTATTTTCTGCCTATTTGCTCTGCTTCTTATTATTAAACATTATTATTAATTCCAAATATACCAATCTGCCCATGTTTTTTTTTTTTTTTATCTTAATGCTCATCTTCAAGAACATAGTATTTAAATAAGGAAAACAATATTAACTAGAATACAGTAGAGATTTGTTCTTTGAACTAGATTTTCCCATACATCTTCACATTTGTCAGGGAGAACTATGTCCTGCATTAAACCTATTATAAAAATGTTTATATGTGCACATGTTGTTGTTGTTGTTATGTGCTGTTGAGTCGGACCCAACTCATAGCGACCCCTCCTTGGGTTTCCGAGGCAGTATCACTATGGAAGTAGATTGCCCAACCTTCCTTCCAAGGTGTGGCTGATGGCTTTGAACTGCCAGCCTTCTGGTTAGCAGTCAAATGCGTTAGGCACTACGCCACCAAAGCTCCCATATGTGCACATAGTAAATGCTAAATATTTAATCACTTGCTAGAATTGCAGGGAAAATTTCTCTGGAGAATTTCCTTGTGAGTTTTGCAAAATTATATTCTCTAGGCCCCACAAAGATAATCTATTTGTGCTTAAATTAGTCAGTAAGTAAATCTGTGGACTTTGTCATTGATAGGGTATCATTGTCAGTTTTCAAGGAGAATGTCTAGGGTAGAGAATTCTGTAGTGCTGCTGCATGTCAATCTAGTCCTCAATACTTAGCTCTTTCTGTCAACATATGGAAGTACAGTGTTCAGTTAATTTCCAATTATTCCTTATTCCTCTTTGACACCATGTATATATGATACACTGGTCAAACTGGCATTGGGCAAACATAATAGGTTGTCATCTCTTTCTGAATATTACAATTAAGTTCATGATAAAATAGGATTCCTGTAATTATTTTGACAGAGAACTGGTAGAAGTTTGTCCAAGTGACACAGACGAACATGCATACAATGTCAACTGCTGTAAGATTATTGGAAAATAAAACTATTTGTCTGTCACTAAAGTTCTTTATGGAGGCAATGGTGGTTCAGTGCTGGAATTCAACCTTTGGTTGAATGCACCTCTTGTGCCACCACCATCTATCAGTGGAGCCTTTGGTGTTGCTGCTATGCGAAGTAAATTTCAGTAGAGCTTCCACACAAAGATGGACTAGGAAGAAAGTCCTGGTGGTCTACTTCCAAAATCAGCCATTGGGAAGAAACCGTGTGGATCACAACGGTTCAATCCATAACTAGTCGTGGGGATGGCACAGAACTGGGCAGCATTTCATTCTGTTGGGCATTGGGTTGCTGTGAGTCAGGGGCCAACTCGATGGCAGCTAACAACAGGCTTCTTACCAAAATTATCCTGAAACTTTACCTTCATGGAGGGGAAGAGGATTGGGTGACAGTTGTGGGTAGCTCATTGTTATATATTTTTTAATGCCATGAAGACAAATTTGAAAAAGTTTTAACAAAGACATATGGATCTTGTCTGATGTGATAGGCAATGACATGTCTGATGGTAGTGTAATTTGGTGAATGAGTCTTAGTTGAAAGATTTCTTTTGGAGGAAGAAACTACATGGCTCAGAGATTGTTAGTAGAAGTTGGGTTTTCACTGGTAGGAATCCATTGTGCTCTGTGTATCTTCAGTAATGACTGCAGATTACCAGCCCCTCTTTCTTGTTGGTTGATCTGTCTGAAATGGTGATTGGAGAAAGTTTATTGTGAGAGGGGACCCAAGGGAAGTGAAAGGGTGTTTTAAATCTCTATTCTGGTAAAACTTTAACTGTCTCTCTGACAGTTGCAATTCATGTAACCTGGTTAAGAAAATCTGTCAGAGCAAGTTATATTCTGTTATAGTGACTAAGGCATTTGACTGCTAACAAGAAGGCTGGCAGTTCAAACCAGCCACTCCTCAGAAGAGAGATTGGGCAATCTACTTCAGTAGTGATACCACTTCGGAAACCCAAGGAGGGATTGCTATGAGTCAGATCTGACTCGACAGCAGTGAGTTTGGTTATTTTTGGTTACCAGGTAAAAGAAAGTAAGGTGGAACCAAAGTGCATTTTTTAAAAAACTAAACACAAGGTCGAGTAGATAAGAGTTTGAGGGAGGGTAAAAGTTGTGTGTCTAGGAGGGATCAGATGTGTATAGTGCACATATGGCCATGGTTTTGGCAAGTGATGAGCCATAGTAATTAGCTAATCTTACAAGTAATTCAAAGTGCGTAATTTACCATTTGCTCCAAACATTTATAAATTTATTAAATACTTATTTAACACTGTAGCAGACATAGTAATGGCCCCTCAATAATATCCCTGTCCTAAATCCTGGGAAACTAGGAAGATGTTACCTCGTGTGGTGAGAAGGGATTGTGCAGATGTGATTAAGTAAAGGATCCTGAGATCAGAACATTATTTTGGATTATGCCAGTGGGCCAATGTAATCATAAGTGTCTTTATAAGTGAAAGAAAGAGGGAGGCAAAATGAGTCAGGCTCCGAGAAGGAAATGTGACAATGGAAACAGTCAAAGTAATTTAATATGAGAAAGACTAGACCATTTTTGGCTTTGAATATGGAAGAAGGCCACAAGATGCTGGAAAGAATGCAAGGAAATGTATTCTTAGAGCCTACAAAAATTCAGCCCTGTCTACACCTTGATTTTAGCACAGCAAGACTTTTCTTGGACTCAAGAACCATAAGATAATAAATGTGTGTTGTTTTAGCCACTGAGTTTGTGGTAATTTGTTACAGCAGCAAACAGGAACTAATACAAACAATCTTCTAGTTCTCAGGAACTGTCATAGGCACAAAGAACAACACAGAGAAAAGGGAAGTATGGCTCTTGCCCTCATGAAAATTATTGTTGTTCTGTGCCGTCAAGTCATCTCTGACTCATAACAACCCTATACACAGCAGAAAGAAACACTGCTGGGTCCCACACCAGCTCCACGATCCTTGCTATCTATACTTGAACCCATCGGCACAGCCACTGTGTCAGTCCATCTCATGGAGGTCCTTCCCCTCTTTTGTTGACCCTCCACCTTCCCAAGTATGACATCCTTCTCCAGGGAATGGTCCCTTCTTTCAACATGACCAAAGTAGGTAAGACGAAGTCTGACTGTTCTCACTTCCAAGGAGCATTCCAGCTGTACCTCCTCAGGGACAGATTTGTTAGATCTTTTAGTAGTCCATAGCACTTTGAGCATTCTTTGCCAGCACCACAACTCAAATGCATCAACTTTTCTTTAGTCTTCCTTATTTATTGCCCAGTTCTCACGTGCATATGAGGCGATTGAATATACCATGGCTTGTGTCAGGCACATCTTAGGCCTCAAGGAGACATCTTTGCTCCTCAGCACTTGAAAAAGGTCCTTTGCAGCCGATTTGCCCAGTACTATATGTCATCTGATGTCCTGTCTGCTGCTTCCATTGGCGTCAATTGTAGAACCAAGCAATGTGAAGTCTTTGACAACTTCAATCTTTTCTCCATTTATAATGATGCTGCTTATTGGTCCAGTAGTGAGGATTTTTGTTTTCTCTATATCGAGATGTAATCCATACTTCAGACTGTATTCTTCAATCTTCATCAGTAAGTGATTCAAGTTATCCTCAATTTCAGCAAAGTGGTGTTATCAGCATATTGCAGGTTGTTAATGATTCTTCCTCCAATCCTGATGCCACATTCTTCTTCCTGTAGTCCAGTTTCTCAGATTCTTTGCTCAGCAAACAGGTTAAATAAGTATTGTGAAAGGATACAACCATGACACAGTCCCTTCTTGATTTTAAACCATGCAGGGTCCCCTTGTTCTGTTTGAACGATAGCATCCTGGTCTATGTACAGGTTCCTCATGAGTGCAACTAAGTGTTCTGGAATTCCCACTCTTCTCAATGTTACCCATAATTTGTTATGATCCACACAATCAAATGCTTTTGCATATTCAATAAAACACAAGTAAACATCTTTCTGGTATTCTTTGCTTTGAGCCAAAATCCATCTGACATCAGCTATGACAGCCCTCGTTCCATGTCCCCTTCTGAATCCAGCTTGCATTTCTGGAAGTTCTCTGTCAATATACTGCTGCAACCATTTTTGAGTTATCTTCAGTATCATAATTCAGTAAGAAAATTACAAGTCCAATATGTCCATTTTCTTTTTTCCCTGAAGAAATTAAGTCCAAAATAACATGATTTTCACATGGTAAATCAATCTTGATCACATTTGATTTATTTTTCCCACTATAATATCTATATCCTATGAATAGAGAAAAGAAAAAATTCCCATCTAGCTTCTACCAGACAAATTTTTTATATTGCCTTAAGGACTGCTGTCCTTTAACCAGAGCAAGAAAAACTTAGTATCAATCCAATAATTTTCATTTATGAAGAATCTTCCATAGAGTAACAGCCCTGCTTTCACATTTGAAAGTACTGGAATTAGTGAAAGCCATTAAATGGAAAACCAAGTTGCCTTTTTTCTAGGGCAGCGGTTGGTAACCTAAATGAAGAAACCCCTTCCTAAAGGAATAAGCAATAAGCAATCAAACAGCTGTAGCAACAAAGCTTTGCAAGAAGCTGAGGTTCCTGTTCCCCTCTTCAGCCTCTGCCTATTCTCCCTACAAATAGACACCTGGGTACCCTGGATACAGACACTTTTTTCAGGATTTGAAATAGGAATCTTGTCAACTGCACTAGCCTACCTTCCAGCACTCTGTGTGGATTACAAAGGGAAATTAACATGTAAAGAAACCCTTTGGAAACTAAAGGGGTCATATTGCTCTCTCTGTTGTCATTTTCAAGTATAGGGCTTGATTTAATAGTGATAGCCAACTGTGGATCTAATCCAGTGGGTCTCCAGGCATATAACTTTCAGTGTGAGGGAGCTACAAGAAATATCTTCAAGTTTTGCAGTGGTCTAACAAGAGCAAGGGGAAAAGTATTAGAGGAAGCTGGAAAATCAAGCTTAGGATCTTGTTTTTCAGGTCTGTTGCAGTCGCTTTGAATTACTGCAGACAATTCATTATAATTTATCACACTGATTCTCTTAGATTGGATCAAGTCCAAACACAACTGAGTTAGATGCATATTAAATTACCTCTTACTTAAAAGGAGGGTGGTCTCACCAGGGCAAGATGGAGTTCATTAGCAGGCTGAGAAGTTATTCTTAACTCTTCACTCTCTGGTTTCATATT
>NW_006921650.1:1834892-1841569 GCF_000298275.1 Orycteropus afer afer | reverse complement strand
AAAAAAAAAAAAAAAAAAAAAAACCTCACTGCTGTCGAATCATTTTCACTCATAGCAACCCCTCCTTGGGTTTCCAAGGTGGTATCTCTACAGAAATAGATTGTCCAATCTTCCTTCTGAGGAGTGGATAGTGGGTTTGAACTGCCAGCCTTCTGGTTAGCAGTCAAATGCCTTAGGCACTAAATATTCCACTCTGTTCTGATAATCGACTAACAGGCACTTTGGATGAACTCCAGTATATGTGCTTAGAAATTCATGATTATATTTCTCCCAGCTGACCGGCACTATGACCCACATCATTCAATGAAGAGTATGGTTGACAAAAAAAAAATTCTACTGACAGATAGCCTTTCATGTGCCCCCAGACTCTTCTTCCAGCATCTGGAACTTCAGACTCCATGTAGATGGCCTTTAAGTTGTGTATTCTGAATCTTTTGACTAGAAACAGGTTCTTCCCCTGGGTAACAAAAAGGACATAGAAGAAACATGAAATACTATAAATTTAATTATTTGTTCCCAAAGGAATTTTATTCACACATTTTTTATTTCCTCTTGCTTTTAAAAACTAGCACAGGTTGAAACTGCAGGGTCTGATTTCCATTTATCTGTTGTTCTTCCAAGTATACATAAATGTGATGGTAAGAGAGGATTGGCTTCAGTTTAGAAATGAACCCACCAGGACAGATTTCTGTCTCCACACTCTAGTTACTCTTAGTATCTGGATCTCTTGTTAAACATCAGAGAAGCTTCCATTGGAAATCTTTCAGTATATGGGGAGCAATGATGTAAAAACTGAAGGATAGGAAAGACTTGATATTGGATGTCAGTCACAAAGATCACCTTACTCTTGTGTCTTAACATGGCTCTTTTAGCAAGCACTTAAAACCCAGTGTTCACAAGTCTTTTTCAGTATTTCGTATTAGCAGTTTATCAATAGAACTGCCAAGCCAGACACATTCCCCAGAGATCATCTTGTTTATCTCCATGGCATAAGCATATCTAAATAATTCCATCAGTTGAAAAGAGACAAATCTTATCTAAGATACTTCCACCTTTGTAACACGTTGCTTGGTTAGGTGTAGGGCTTCATTTCCTATTTGTTTCCTGAATGCATGTTTACACCACATAGTCTTAATAAGGGGAATTGACCTGTCTTGCAGAATTCTTTTTGTATTCTTTTGCTAGATTTAGAAAGATCCAATTGAATTCTATGTACTATCACAGTTGGCAGAATCACTACGGTAACTGAAAGACCATGTTAAGGGCCTGAGCATAGAGGAACACTTTAGGTTTTCTTTCTTTTTTTCAATGGGTCTCCTATAATTTCTAACCTAAGTGGCTTGGAAATGATCTAGTGTGGGATACTCCATGACTTTTTTGTTGGGGGAGGGTTCCTCCAAATGTAGATCTGTTTTATCAGCGAGAGAATTATTGAGTGACATATGGAGACTACGTTTTCCTCCTCCTCAAGCACAAAATCTGAATCCTCCAAATTCATAAAGAAATTGCCCATGAAGCAGGACTAATAGATCTATTATTGGGCAGTTGTTTTGAGACATCCATGCCAATACAAAAGTTCTCAATCTGATTACCCTACTTATTATTGTGCGTATAAGAGAATACCTGATAACTGAGTGTTGCATTTTGTAACTGATGGCCACTGCTGCCTTTTTTATATGGCCAAAGGATCACACACGGAGAAGCTGGCTTTTTTTTTTTTTTTTTTAATGGTTTACTCTATCAATATTTGGGGGAACAGGGACCATATTTCAAGAGAAGAGGGAAAAGGAACCATATTTCTGAATGCTATTTTGCCCTAGTTGCAAAGACTTAGTACTTTTTCAATAAAAATAAATTTAATTTGTGGCTACACTTCAAGTAAGACGTTTGATGGTAAAAGTGGAGCGGTCCCTCCCAGCCCTGGATTTAGAGAAGTCGTGTGGCTGAGTCCCTTAGTGTCACTTTCATGTGGTTGGGTGAGCCATTCCCAGAAACCCCAAGCTTTTTTTAAGATACTAAACTGGAGACATTCACAATTCTTCCCTCCCTTTTTTTGCTATTAATCCTCCAGGTTTTAACAAGCACTGGAGTTAATGCTGCCTACACTCTTTCTGGTCAAATTGGAACTCTTTTCTTCTCTCTTGAACAAAATAATTTGTTCTTTCTAGTCCATACTCATATAAATCAAAAAGGTGGGTGCCAACATATGCTGTATTGAATTATCAACTTCCTTTTTTTTTAAATTAAACAGAGTTTTGACATTTGACTTCAGGAAAGCTTTTTAACTTTTAAAGGCAATCCTTTAAAAATCTCTTCCTTTTTTTTGTTGTCTTTATAAAGCAAAAGTTCAGTTGCAGCTTGCACTACAGCCTTATTCCTGTCTAGTCATAGCAACTTGGGTTTCATATTTCCTGAAAAAGAGAGTTTAACAAACCATTGGGAGTCTATGCCATAAAAGCCTCCTTTGACCTGAGCATGTTTCAGTGAGCTTTATGATGATATATTCCCACATTGCTTTATCCATAGTACAACTTTGGAATAAATAAATTTGTAAAAATTGAACATATTGTATTTATGATACATAACACTACAGCTTTGTTATACTCCCCTTTCAACAAACTCATAACCTCAAACTCTTTGATCTTTTGATCTTTTTATTTCTGGTTCAGAATCTTTTGTAAGACATAAAAAGATCTGCCATCCCAGTCTAATCATGAGAAAATAATAATTAAGCAAATCCAAATTGAGGGGCATTCTGTGAAATACCTGAGCAATATTCCTCAAAGTTGTCAATGTTATAAAAAATGAGAGATGTTTGAGAAATTATCACAGACTAGAGGAATCTAGGGAGACATGACAAGTAAATGTATCCTGGATGAGATACTGAAATATGATAAGGACATTAGGTTAAAAACTAATCCCTGCTTCATGGGCAATTTTCACCATCCCAGATGTCTGGTAAGATGGCGAAATATGCAGACAAGCTCCACAGACCATCTTCAACAAAGAAAAGACAAACCAATTGACAGAGATACAGAAGATAATCCTGGAGCCCTGAGCTTTGAAGGAAATATACAGAAGTGGATTAGGCACCAACTAGTGGAAAAATCTGAATGAAAACAGTGAGTACGGAGATGGTCGGAGCAGTGGACTGTCAGCTACTCTGACAGGACTGACAGCCTGAATATTTCCAAGTGGTGTTGGGACCTGAGACTTGACCTAAAGATCAGCCCTGGTTGCCAAGGACTGCAGGGATGACTGCACTGGTGGCCTATGACTAGGAAGGGAAACAGCAAGGAAGGTGACAAATTCAGCTGTGGACTTTTGGCTGTCTGGAGGATGCAGCCATTTGATTGTTTAGATGTGGTGGCTATTTTGGATATCTAAAGTGACCAAGGGCACAGCCATTTTGAAAGTTTACAAGTGACAGCCATTTTGGATATTTAAAGTGATTGAGGGTGCAGCTATTTTGAATGTATACAAGCAGTGGCCATTTTGGATATTTAAAGTGACAGCATTCTCATTCAGATTCCAGGGACCTAAGAATAGGCTCCATTTGCCAAGGATGGCAGGGACATACAGGAGGCTGACAACAGGAAAGGAGACAGTTGTTGAGTATATAACTGCTGCCAGCTAACAAATAGAGGAGCACAACACAGTACCCTGCTTACAAACAAAACAAACAAACAAGCAAAAAAAAATTGTGGGCAAGTCACTCCAACATACAATCACCAATTAAACACAAAAATGTCACAGTGCCTCAGAGACAACAGCGCATCACAGTCCACACAAAGAAGCAAGATAAAGTAGGAGAAACAAGGGACCAGGATACAGACCAAAAACACATCCCTCAGGAAGACACAGAATTAGAACTCCCTGATAAGGAATTCAAAATAATTATTTTGAGGTACCTTCAACAATTCGAGAGACACATCAAGGAAAACATGGACAAAATTGAGGAAAACACAAAGGAAAGCCTAAAACAATTTCAAAATACAATACAAGAACAAAATGACAACAAAAATGAAAAATTAGAAATGATACAAAATCTACACACAGAAATCCAGAAGTTTAATACTAAATTTTTAGTAATAGATAACTCATTGAACTTGCAAAGGAGTAGAATTGAATCAATAGAAGACAGAATTAGTGAGATTGAAGACAAATACCTGAATACTTCTTTGGAAAGGGAACAATCGAAAAAAGATCAAAACAAAATGAAGAAAGCTTAAGGTTCATGTGGGATACCATTAAAAGGAATAGCCTACATGTAATCGGAATTCCAGAACAGGAAGAGACAAATAAAACCACAGAGAAAATTGTCAAAGATTTGTTGGAATTTTCCTGGTATGATGAAAAATGAGAATATATCCATTAAGTAGTCCAGTGCACCCCAAACAGGATAGACCCCAAAAGAAAATTACCAAGGCATACAATCATCAAATTCACCAAAACCAAAGACAAAGAAAGAATCCTGAAAGCAGCATGAGTAAAACGAAAAGTTACCTACAAGGGGCAACCAATAAAAATAAGCTTGGATTTCTCAGCAGAAAGCATGCAGGTGGGAAGACAATGGGATGGTGTATATAAAACCCTGAAAGAGAAAAATATACCCAAGAATTATATACCCAGCAAAATTGTCCCTCAAATATGATGGTGATATTAGGACATTTCTAGATAAGCAGAAATTAAGGGAATTTGTTAAAGCCAGACCAGCCTTACAAAAGATGCTAAAGGGAGTCCTTTGGACAGAGAACCAACAACAGCTAACAACAACTGACCATTAACACACATGGCATAACCCAGAAACCAACCCAGTTATAGAAGTATCCAAAGTAAACAAGCCTACGAGATTATAAACAAGGAACCAGAGACCTCATTTGACAAATGAAGACAACTACAAACCAAAAAGAGAGAAAAAACTGTGTAGTTACAGAACTTCTAAATGGTAGGGAAGTCAAGACAACTACAAGATAGAACAGACTGTTCTAAACTTGGGAAGAAATTATAAATCACAGGGCAACCTCAAAGAAAATGACACAACTTCAAATCAAAATAAAAAAGAGGACCAGTACAAATATTTAGCAAATACTAAAACAATAGCAATGGAAGACATGATAACATGATTCATAAACAAAACAAGCTCAGCACAGAAAATTATATGGAACAAAGAAATCAACACCACGAACAAGCACATAACAAAATGATAGCAACAAATTCCCACTTGTTGATAATTACATATCTGACAAGGAACTTATCTCTAAAATTTATAGAAAACTCCAATACCTCAAGAACAAAAAGATTAACAATCCATTTAAAATATGGGCAGAAGACATGAATGGACGCTTCACCAAGGAGGATATTCAGGTGACCAACAAATACATGAAGAAATGCTCATGATCATTAGTCATCAGAGAGATGCAAATCAAAACAACAATAAGATACCATCTCAACCCCAGCACTAATGGCAAAGTTTAACAAAACAGAAAATAACAAATGCTGGCAAGGATGTGGAGAGATTGGGACTCTCATACATTGCTGGTGGGACTGTAAAATGATACAACCACTGTGGAAAACAGTATGGTGATTCCTTAAAAAGTTGGAATTAGAAATACCATTTGACCCAGCAATCCTGAAGAAGTGAGAGCCAGGAAAAGAACAGATATATGCACATCCGTGTTCATCACAGCACTATTTACAATAGCAAAAAGATGGAAACAACCTATATGCACATCACCAGAAGAATAGATAACCAAACTATGGTACATACACACAATGAAATACTATGCCA
The DNA here is from genome assembly GCF_000298275.1 of Orycteropus afer afer. Taxonomy (NCBI): domain Eukaryota; kingdom Metazoa; phylum Chordata; class Mammalia; order Tubulidentata; family Orycteropodidae; genus Orycteropus; species Orycteropus afer. Next base: position 1,835,778 of record NW_006921650.1, on the reverse strand, counting down.
CCCTAAGGAATAACATAGAATTTGCAAAACACCATGTAACATGGATGAACTTGGAATACATTATAATGAGTGAAAAAAGCCAATCATAGAAGGACAAATACAGTATTAGTTCATTATTGTAAAAAGTGAAGGAAAGATTTATATATGGAAGGGAACTTTCTTTGTTGGTTACAGGGGTGGGAGGGGAGGGGAGGGAACACTGAAAAAAAAATGCACTGACCCATGTCATTTTGTTGTTGTTGTTGTTATGTGCTGTAAAGTCAGACCTGACTCATAGCGACCCCTCCTGGGGTTTCCCAGGCAGTATCACTACGGAAGTAGATTGCCCCATCTTCCTTCCAAGGAGTGGCTGGTGGGTTTGAACCACCAGCCTTCTGGTTAGCAGTTACTTCTATGTATTTCACCGTACATAAATTATATTTCAATAAAATGCATTAAAGAAAAAAAAACTGAGGACATCTGAATGAAGTATGGAACCTCTGCGTGGTGCAAGCTGTTAATGCACTGGGCTGCTAACCAAAAGATTGGGGGTTCAAGCCTACCCAGAGGCACCTCAGAAGAAAGGCTTGGGGATCTACCTCAGCCATTGCTAACCCTATGGAGCACAGTGCTACTCTGACACACATGGGGGTCACCAGGAGTTGGATTTGACGTGAAGGCATTTAGTACTGGCATAATTACTAGTCTAGGGAGCTCTGGTAGCATAGTGCCTAAGGAACTTGACTGCTAATCAGAAGGCTGGTGGTTCAAACCCACCAGCCACTCCTCGGAAGGAAGGTTGGGCAATCTACTTGCATAGTGTTACCACCTCGAAAACCCAAGGAGGGCTCGCTGTGAGTTGGATACAACTCCACAGCAGTGAGTTTGGCTTTTTTTTTTTTTTTTT
>NW_006921650.1:1827412-1834177 GCF_000298275.1 Orycteropus afer afer | reverse complement strand
CAGCTACTGGCTGCTGAGGCTAACAAGCCCAAGGTCGACAAATAAAATGGCACAGTCCCAATGTTACCAAACCACACAGCAGGCCATTAACTCAAGTCCATTGAAAGTCCCAAGATTGGCAGAGCATAGCAGGCTGCTGATCAATGACAGAGCTACATGCAGGGTTCAAGCGTGCCATAAGCTAGAGACAGTTGTCCAAGGCTTCTCCTTATATACAGGAAGCAGACCACATCCATCAGGCAGCTACTCAGCTGTTCCCAGTCGATTACACCATGGAATTGATTACTACTCTCATCATGGGGAATACTACATCAAGCTGCCCAGCCACTCAACCAGACCCAGCCAAGTTGACACACAAACTTAATAACCACAGGCACGGTTTCACCTTGAACTCTTTGTATGTGTCTTGGATTATAATGCTCTGTCAATACTAGCCAAGAGTCCCTGGATGGTGTAGATGATTAAGCACTTGCCTACCAGCCAAAAGATCGGTGGTTTGAACACACCCAGAGGTACTATGGGAGGTCTGAAATGGCATTTTTAGTTTGGCTGCATAGTAGCAGATGAAAACAAAGTATTTTTTTGCAAACAGGGAGAATCAATGCAGAAGATATTAAGAGTGACCCCATTGGTTTCTCAGCTGTAAGCTGTTCAGCAGCCTCCATGAAGTGATTAATTGGTCTCAATTAGTTCTCAGCAGGAAGAACCCACCTTGTGGTAAATATCACAGTTGATACTAATTAGCTGCTGTTGTCACTTGTTGAAACTGGTGGGCCAGGAGCTGAGTAAAGTAAGCTATCTCTAGACCAGATGTAGAAGTTCACCTGGAAAGGGGTCAGAGACTCACTGCCAAGGCCATGGTAGCAATCAGAGCAAGCATTCTCTGCCATATGCATATGTACGCAATTCAGTGTCTGACTACCAGCCCCCAGAGGGCAAGAGGTCGCAAGTGTGACGCTAAGAGAAGGATTGTGTATCTCTAAGACAAAATGCACTAACATTCAACTGATGCAAGGTTTCATGGTATGTATATTGGCTTTGGAGTCAGCCAGGCTTTAATTCAAATCTGCACTTTGCCACTTGCTAGTCACTTCATTTTATACCAATGGCTTTCTTTCCCTGAGCCTGGGTTTCTTAATCTGAAAACATGGAGGCAAGATTACCCAACTAATAGGATATATATATACGACATGCTTAGCACTTGCAAGCACTCAAAAATTTTAGAACACCCTACAAGTAAATAACCAATAACTTAGTGTGACAGTGATATTGATAACGTTCATTAACTTTCCTAATAATAAAAAAGAAATTTCCCAGGTATTCAGTGTCAGCATGGAGAGATACCATGAAGAGAATTTCAGTCCTAAACTTTCACTTTAATTTTCATTTATCATTTTCTTTTTTAAAAACAAACAAACAAACATATTGTGATTTGGGTGAAAGTATATGGAGTAAATTACTTTTCCATTCCACAATTCATGCCCATTTTATGTAATAACACGCTTTCCACTCCCCCCGCCCCGTGTTTACCATTTCTATTTGTCCTTCTTCCCTAATCCCTTCCAGCCTTCTGACTTCATCCCTGGACAAATCTTGTGCTTTTGAGCTGGTATAGTTGATTGCTTTAATGAGCGTGTACCTCCCTGATGTTGTTCACTTTGTTGTTGTTGTTGTTATGTGCTGTCGAGTCAGACCCAACTCATAGCGACCCCTGCTTGGATTTCCGAGGCAGTATCACTACAGAAGTAGATTGCCCAACCTTCCTTCCAAGGAGTGGCTGGTGGGTTTGAACCACCAACTTTCTGGTTAGCAGTCAAGTTCCTTAGGCACTACGCTATCGGAGCGCCCATAGTTCACTTTATAGTCTGCCTATTGTTTGGCTGAAAGTTGAGCCACAGAGATGAATTCAGTCCCTGGTTTGAAGGATGTCTAAGGGCCGTAGTCAGAGGTTCCATCAGTCACTATCAGTAAAATAATAAATAAAAAAGACCAGTAAGCCTGGTCTTTTTTTATTATCATTTTGAGCTTTTTCTCCCACTCTATCCACGACATCCTATTATAATCCTTTCAGAACAGTTAGAAGTGGAAGCCTTCTGGTTCTTCTGGTCTCAGTTGCAGAGGCTGGGGATCACATAGTCCAGTAGTCCTTTGGACTAATTGTTCACTTGTGTCTTTGACTTTCTTCACTGTTCTTTGCTTCAGGTGGGGAGAGACCAACAATTGCATCTTAGATGGCTGCTGCTCACAAGCTTTTAAGACCCTATTTGCTACTCACCAAAGTAGGATGTAGAGCATTGTTTTTGTGGACTATATTATGCCAGTTGAACTTAGTGTCCCCTGAGACTATGGTTCTCAGCCCCCAGGTCTAGTGACTAAGAAGTTTTCATAACTTTGCCTCCTGTATGCTCTACTATATTCTTGGATGCATTTACAGTACATATGTAGAAAACGTCTCTGTCAAACATGTATGTATTCATAGGTGTAGTTGCATTTACCTTCCCAGTCCTGTTCAATTTGCTTATCAATCTATATATCCATTTGTATATTGCTGTTATTACTGTCATTGCTATATTGTATATGTAATAGTATGTACCTTTGTTGCATTTAACTCTCTTGCCCTTCACAGTATCTTCATTTGTCTTGATCCTCTTGTGCTGACCTCCCCTTATTGTATTTACCTTCACCCAAGTTCATAGGGTCTACCCTCTACTTAGTGATTTACCTCCCTTCTCCTCCCACTTCTGGTAACTTTCAAAGAATGTTTCTTTCTTTGTACAAACATTTTTTTTGACTTTTTACAGTAGTGATCTTACATAATATTTGTCCTTTTGTGGTCAATTAATTTCATTCAGCATAATGTCCTATGTTCATCCATGTTATAATGTGTTTCACAGATTCATCATTATTCTTTAATGTTGCATAGTATTCCATTGTGATGTAGTATTCCACAGTGATGTATATGCCATAGTTTGTTTATCCATTCATTCATCAATGGGCACTTTCCCCTCTTTTTTTGCTATTGTAAATAATGCTGTGATGAACATGGGTATACAGATATATATGTCATGGCTCTTATTTCCCGAAGACATATACATAGTAGTAGAATTAATGAATCATATGGTATTTCTATTTCCAATTTTTTAAGGAAGCACCATGCTGTTTTCCACGTGGTTGCATTATTTTACACTCCCACCAGCAGTATATGAAGGTTCTAGTCTCTCCACACTCTTACCAGCATTTGTGGTTTTCTGTTTTTTTGAAATTTGCTATTAAAACTGGGATGAGATGATATCTCGTTGTTTTGATTTTCATTTTTCTAATGGATAATGATCGCAAGCATTTCTTCATGTGTTTGTTAGCTGTTTGAATGTCTCCTTTGGTGAAGTATCTGTTCATATCTTCTGCCCATGTTTTCATTGGAGTGTTTATCTTTTTGTTGTTGAGCTGTTGAAGTTTTCTGTAAATTGTAGAGATTAGTCCTTTGTCCAATAGATCATTGCCAAAAAAATTTTTTCCCCAGAATGTAGGTTCTCTTTTTACTCTTTTGATGAAGTATTTGATGTACATATATGTTTAATTTTTAGAAAGTCCCAATTGTCTAGTTTGTTTTCTGCTGTTTTACATGTTTTTAATTATGTTTGATACTATATTTATGCCTTTTTATTTGACGACCTTTACAGTTTTAGGTTTTACATTGGGTTTTGATCCATCTTGAGTTAGGTTTTGTGTATGGTGTCAGGTATGAATCTTGTTTCATTTTTCTGCAAATGGATGTACAGTTTTGCCAGCACCATTTGTTAAAGAGACTGTCTCTTTTCTCATTTAATGGCTTTCAGCCCTTTGTCAAAGATCGGCTGTCCGTAAGTGACTGGATTTACTTCTGGTTTCTCAATTTTGCTCCATTGGTCTATGAGTCTATCAGTCTACCAATAGCAGGCTGTTTTTTCTACTGTGGCTGTATTGTTGTTGTTGTTGTTGTTATGTGCCACTGAGTCGGACCCGACTCATAGCGACCCCTCCTTGGGTTTCCGAAGCAGTATCACTATGGAAGTAGATTGCCCCATCTTCCTTCCGAGAAGTGGCTGGTGGGTTTGAACCGCCAGCCTTCTGGTTAGCAGTCAAGTGCCTTAGGCACTACGCTACCAGTATAGTAGGTTTTAATATCAGGAAGTGTGAGACCTCTTCCTCATCTCTTCTTCCTTAGTGCTTTGCTTATCCAGGGTCTCTTTCTTTTCCATATGAAGTTGATAGTTTTTCTGTCTCTTTAAACATGGTGATGGAATGTGCATTGATACTGCTTTATATCTGTAGATCTCTTTGTGTAATGCTGAAATTACACAAATGCTAAAATTTTCACAATGTTAAATCATTAGCATGGAATAGTCTTTCATTTATGAGGTCTCATTTGGTTTCTTGTAATAATATTTTGTGGTTTTCTTTGTATAGTCTTTTGTATCTCTAGTTAAATTTATTCCTGAGTACTTCATCTTTGGGGTGGTTATGTAAATAGTAGAGTTTTTCTGATTTACTTTTCAAAGTTTTCTTTGTCAGTGTAGAGGAATCCAACTGATTTTTTGTATGTTGATCTTGTACCCTGCTAATTTGCTGAATGCTTCTATTCATTCCAGTAGTTTTCTTGTTGTGTCTCCTGGATTTTTTATATATGAGATCATATCATCTACAGATAGGTATAGTTTTACTTCTTTGCCAATTTGGATAGAAGCCATCTTTGTCTGTTTCCCATACACAAGGGGAATGTTTTAATCTCGCTTCACTGAGAATAATGTTGGCCATTGGTTTTGTGTATATGCCCTTAACTATGTTGAAGAATTTCCCTTGTATTCTTATTTTGCTGAGCATTTTTAATCAAGAATGGTGTTGGATTTTGTCAAATACCTTTTCTGCATCAATTGATATGATCTTGTAGTTCCTTTCCTTTCTTTTATTCATGTGGTGGAGTATGTTATTGTTCTAATGTTGAGCCATCCTTGCATACTTGGTATGAATCCCACTTGATCATGATGTATTATTTTATTGATACATTGTTGTATTCTATTAGCTAGGATTTTGTTGAGAATGTTTGCATCTATGTTTATGAGGGATATTGGTCTATAATTTTCTTTTTTTAGTGGTATTTTTGCCTGGTTTTGGTATCAGGGTTATCTTCGTTTTATAAAATGAGTTTGGGAGTATTCCATCCTTTTCTACATTCTGGAATAGTTTGAGTAGAATTGGTGTCAGTTCTGCTCTGAATGTTTAGTAGAATTTTCTAGTGAAGCCATCTGGACTAGGACATTTTTTTGTTGGGAATTTTTTTTATGATCTGTTCAATTTCTGGTTTTCTGATAGGTCTATTCAAATTTTATACCTCAGACTGTGTTAGTTGGGGTAGTTAGTATGTTTCTAGAAATTTGTCCATTTTTTCTAGGTTTTCAAATTTGTTGGAGTGCAGTTCTTCACAGTATTTTTCTATTATCCTTTATATTTCAGTTCACTGTGATGTGACATCACCTATTTCATTTCTTATTCATATTATTCGCATCTTCTCCTTTTCCTTTTTAAACTTGACAGTGGTTTGTCAATTTTATTTATTCTTTCAAAGAACCAACTTCTAGTCTTATTGATTCTTTTTTTTTATTATTGTGATTTGAGTGAAAATTTACAGAGCAAATTCACTTTTCATACAACAGTTCACATATATTTTGTCTCATGATATTGACTACAATTTACCACAATGCAACAGCTCCCCCCCTACTTACTCTCAATAGTTACCTCTTCCCTGTGTCCATCCCTCCATGCACTCCTGGCCCCTGAGCTGTCTCCCTGTGCATAAACAGCCCTTCTTTCTCCCATGATTGTTCTCTCCAAGGAGTGTATGTACCTCAGGTAAATATTCAACTCATATGCCTGTCTTTTGTTGGGCTGGAAGCCACAAGTATAGGTTCAATTCCAGACCAGAAGGGCAGCTAGGGGCCATAGTTTCAGTGGTTCCACCAGGCTCTATCAGACCAGCAAACTTGGTCCCCATTTTCTTTTTCCAAATAATTTTGAGTTTTGTTCCACATTGTTCTCTCTCTCTATCCAGGATCTCCTACATAGATCCCCCTCCGAGTGGTCGACAGTGATAGCCAGCCCCATCTAGTTCTTCTGGTCTCATAGTCATATAGGCTGCAGATCATATGGTTTACCACTCTCTAGGGCTAATTGTTTCCATGAATTTTTGGTTTACTTCATTCTTCTTTGCTCTGAACAAGGAGGGACCCATAGTTGCATCTAGATGGCTGCTTGCAAGCTTTTAAGATCCCAGTCGCTACTAGCCAAAGTAGGAGATGGAACAATGTTTTGTGTAGTATGCTATGCCAATTGAATATGATGTCCCATGCGACTATGGTCCCGAGCCCACAGGTTCAACTACTTTCTCCCTCTGGGTAGCTGGCTGTGATCAAGAAGTGACCACAAACTTGCCCCTTGTCAGCTCTACTATACACCTGGGAATTGAGATCATATAGATACACTTATAGGACCACTATCTCCCAACCCTTGGATACACTCCCTGGTTCATAGACATACCTACTAATTCAGCCTGTCCACCCATGTATCCAGCTGTATACCCATGTTTGCCTTCACTGACAACGCAGTACTCTATGTGCAAAAGGATTCATCTTTGTTGTCTGTACCTCCTATGTACCTCTTGATGTCTTCCTCAGTTCCACCATGTTGATCACTCACATTTGGTACATTGCCCTTCTCTTTACCCAAATCAAT
>NW_006921650.1:1785539-1820313 GCF_000298275.1 Orycteropus afer afer | reverse complement strand
TTATATCTTCATGTTCAATTGATCCTTTAATCATTATATAATGTCCTTCCTTGTCTCATATGGTAGTTTTTGTCTTAAAGTCAATTTTTTCAGAAATTAGTATTGCCACTCCTGCTCTCTTATGGTTGCCATTTGCTTGATATATCTATTTCCAACCTTTGATTTTTAATCTGTTTTGGTCTTTGTCTTTAAAGTGTGTCTCTTGTCAGCAGCATATTGATAGGTTTTGTTTTCTTATGCAATCTGCAACTCTCTGTCTCTATTTAATTCATTAACTTTCAGTGTGGTTATTGTCAAGTATGAATTGGTTGTTGTCATTTTGTTATATGTTTTTTCATGGTGTCTCTGGTTTCTTTGTTCCATATTATTTTTTGTGCTGAGCTCATTATGTTTATGAATTGTGTTATCATTTCCTTTGTTGCTGTTGTTGTAGTATTTCCTGAATATTTATGCTTGTCTTCTTTTTTATTGTGATATGAAAGTTTTCTTTGAGGTTACCCTGTAATTTATAATTTTATCCCCAAGATTAGAACAGTCCATTCTATCTTGCAACTCTCTTGACTTCCTCACCATTTAGAAGTTTTGTAACTACACAGTATTTTCACTCTTTTTGGTTTATAGTTGTCTCACTTGCCAATTGATGTCTCTGGTTCCCTGTTTACAATCTTGTAAGCTTATTTTGCTTTGGATATGTCCATAGCTGTGGTTTGTGGGTTATGTCATCTTGTGTATTAATGGTTGGTTGTTATTTGCTATTTTTGGTTCACTGTTCAAAGGACTCCCTTTAGCATCTCTTGTAAGTTTGATCTGGTTGTAACAAATTCCCTTACTTTCTGCTTATCTGAAAATCTAATTTCGCCCTCATATTTGAGGGACAATTTTGCCAGGTATATAATTCTTGGTTGAAAATTTTCTCTTTCACGGTTTTATACATACCGTCCCATTGCCTTCTCACTTGCATGGTTTCTGCTGAGAAATCAGAGCTTATTCTTACTGGTTGTCCTTTGTAAGTCACTTTTTGTTTTTCCCGCTCTGCTTTCAGGATTCTTTCTTTGTCTTTGGTTTTGATGAGTTTGATGATGATATTTATATGTCTTTGTGTTTCTCTTTTGGGGTCTATCCTGTTTGGGATTTGTTGGACTTCCTGAATGGATATATTTTCATCTTTCATCATATCAGGGTAGTTCTCCTCCAACAAATCTTGGACAATTTTCTCAGTGGTTTTATTTTTCTCTTCCTATTCTGGAATTGGTATAAGAGTAACAAGGGTAATGTCACACCTTTCCAGTCATCTGTGTCCGGATTGTCCTTCGGGTTACTGGCAAGTGGAGCCTGTTCTTAAGTCCCTGGAATCTGGGAGAACACTGTCACTTTAAATATCCAAAATGGTCAAGCCACTTGTAAACATTCAAAATGGTTGCACCCTCCGGACAGACAAAATTCCACAGCTCACCCTGCCGTCCGCTTCACTGCCTCCTCTTTTATTCCCCAGCCATCAGAGCAGTCCTCCTTGCAGTCCACTTCTATATCCTTCCCTTCAAGGCTCAGGGATATAGGATTATCTTCTGTATCTGTGTTAATTGGTTCCCCTTTTCTTTGTTGAAGAGGGTCTGTGCAATCTTTTTATCTATTCTGCCATCTTACCAGAACTCTCTAGTCTTATTGATTCTTTCTAATTTTTTCTTTTTTATTATTTTCTGTTTCATTTACTTCTACTCAAATCTTTATTATTTCCTTTCTTCTGGTGACTGTCAGCTTTTTTTGCTGTTCTTTTTCTAACTGTTGGAGATGTTGGGTTAGGGTGTTGATTTTGGTTCTTTCTTCTTTTTTTGATATGTGTGTTTATTGCTATAAATTGTCCTCTGAGCACTTTTTTTGCTGTGTTCCAAAGATTTTTGGTATGTTGTGTATTTATTCTCATTTGATTCAAGGAATTTTTTATTCTATTTTTTATTTCTTCTACTCCTGGTAGTTTTTAAGCAGTATGTTGTTCAGTTTCCATGTATTTAATTATTTCTCATCACCTTCTTGTTGTTGATTTCTAATTTTCATAGCATTGTAGTCTGAGAAGGTGCTTGTGTACAAGGTATATCTCTTGTAGAAAGCATATTGATGGGTCATGTTTTCTTACCAATTTAGCTACTCTCTTTCTCTTGACTGGTGCATTTAATTCATTTACATTCAGTGTAATTATCAATAAGTACGAATTTCTGTTCTGAGTTAATTTTGTTTACAGATTTTCTTATAATTCTCTTCACTGCTGATGTTTTAGTGTTTATCAAGTCTTTGTGATGTTCTTTTTATTTTTGTGAGAAGGGCTATTAATTTTCTTTGCAGTTACCCTGTAATTTATCTTCCCAAGTTTAAAACAATTCATTCTGTCTTTATATTTTCTTGACCTCCTCTTCATTTGGAAGTTCCGTAACTATACCATTTATTCCCACTTTTTCATTTGAAGTTGTCATTATTTATAAATTGACATCTTTTGTACCCTATTTCCAGTCTTTTAGGTTTATTTATTTTTCATACTTCCATATCTGAGTTATGATGACCATTATAAACTGAGAGAAGATTGAAGTTGTCAAGCATTTCATTTCACTTGGATCCACACTAAACAATCATGGAGGCAGCATTTAAGAAATCAAGCAATGTATTGCATTGGGCAAATATGCTGTGAAAGATTTCCTTAAAGTGTTAAAGAGCAAAGATGTCACTTTAAAGACTAAGATGTGTCTGACCCAAGCCATGGTATTTTCAACAGCCTTATATGCATGTGAAAGTTGGGCAACGAATAAGAAAGACAGAAGAAGAACTGCAGCCTTTGAATTATGGTGTTGACAAAGAATATTGAATATACCATGGATTGCCAAAAGAATGTACAAGGGTACCTTGGAAAAAGTACAATCAGCATGCTCTTTGAAGTGAAGATGGCAAGACTTCATCTCATGTACTTTGGTCATGTAATCGGGAGTGACCAGTTACAAGAGAAGGGCATCATGCTTGGTAGAGTGGAGGGTCAGTGAAAGAGAGGAAGACCTTCAATGAGATGGATTGTCACAGTGGCTGCAACAATGATCTTAAACATAGCACTGATTGTGAGGATGGGGCTGGACCAGGGAGTGTTTCATTCTGTTGTACATATAGTCGCTATGAGTCAGAACCAGCTTGATAGTGATTAACAGCAACTACAACATATCTGAATTTATTCCTGGGTTGTGTTGTATCTTCATGTCTGGTTGTTGTCTGACATTGTTGGTTCTCTGTCGAAAGGATTCCCTTTAGCATTTCATGTAACACTGGCCTAGATTTTACAAATTCCCTTAATTTCTGTTTATCTGGAAATGGCCTAATTTCATTGTCATATTTGAAGGACAGTTTTGCTAGATACATAGTTCTTGATTGGCATTTTTTTTTTCTTTCAGAGTTTTATATATGCCATCCCATTACTTTCTTGCCTGCATGATTTCAGCTGAAAAATCAGAGCTTAGTCTTACTGATTCTCTTCTGTAGGTAATTTTTCATTTTTCCCAAGCTGCTTTCAGGATTCTTTCTTTGTCTTTGATTTTGGAAAATTTGATTTTAATATGTCTTAATGATTTTTTGGAGGGAGGGGAAGGGTCTGTCCTATTTGGAAGTAGCCCTCATGGCATGGTAGTTCAGGCATTTGGCTGCTAACCAAATCCATGGTTCAAACCCACAGCTGCTCCACAGAAGAAAGATGAGGCATTCTTCTTCTGTGAAGATTTATAGCCTTAGAAAACCAAGGGGGGTTGCTACAAATGGGAATCAGCTCAATGGCTGTGAATTTTTTTTGGTTTGATCCTATTTGGGGTTCATTGAGCTTCTTCTTTTTTCTTTTTCTTTTTTTTTAATTTTTATTGTGATTTGGGTGAAAGTTTGCAGAGCAAATTCACTTTCCATACAGCAGTTCACATACACTTTGCCTCATGACATTGACTGCATTTCCCATGATGCAACAACTACCTTCCCACTTCCTTCCCACAGCTGTATTCTTCCCTCCCATGCACTCCTGCCTGCTGATCTGTCTCCCTATACATACACAGCCCTTCTATTCTCTCATTATTGATCTCTCCAAGGAGTGTACCTATCTAATGTAAATATTCAGCTCTTCTGCATGTCTTTTATTTGGATGGAAGCCAAAGGTGTGGGTTCAATTCCAGACTGAGGGACAGCTAGGTATCATAGTCTCAGTGGTTCCACCAGGCTCTATCAGACCAGGAAACTTGGTCCCTTTTTTCTTTTCTTTTTTTTCCTTTTTATGATTTTGAGTTTTGTTGCACATTTTTCTTCCACTCTGTCCAGGATCTCTTACATAGATCCCCCTCCAAGTGATTGACAGTGGTAGCCAGGCACTATCTAGTTCTTCTGGTCTCATAGTCATATAGGCTCAGGATCACATGGTGTACCAGTCACTTAGACTATGTTTCCATGCATCTTTTTTTTTTTTTTTTTTTTTTTCATTCTTCTTTGCTCTGGATGAGGAGAGACCCATCATTGCATCTAGATGGCTGCTTGCAAGCTTTTAACATCCCAGTCATTACTTGCCAAAGTAGGATGTGGAACTATGTTTTTGTTTAGTATGTTATGCCAATTGAGCTTGATGTCCCCTGTGACTATAGTTTCGAGCCTACAGGTCCAACTACTCACTCCCTTTGGGTAGCTGGTTATGACCAAGAAGTGGCTACAACCTTGTCCCTTGTCTGTTCTACTATATACCTGGGAATTATTACAGACCATACAAATACACTTGTAGAAACATTGTCTGCCGATCCTGTACATGGTCTTGGGCATACTTCCCCCTGCATAGACATATCTAATAATTCAGCCTGTCCACCCATCTATCCACTCGTATATCAATGTTTGGCTTCACTGACAACACAGTACTGTATGTACAAAATAGTTCATCTTTGTTGTCTGTACCTCCCATGCAATTTTCTATGTCTTCCTCTTCCTCAGTGCCACCATGTTGATCACTCATTGAGCTTCTTAAATGCATATGTTCTCATCTTTCATGATATTAAGAAAGTTTAATACCACCAAATCCTTGACAATTTTCTCAGCACATTTTATTTTTATTTATTTATTTCTTTTCTCTCTTCCTATTCTGTAATTCCCGTCACATGTTAAGTTATTCCTCTAGATGGTTTCCAACATAATTCTAAGACTTTCTTCATTTTGTTTCCATTCTTTTTTCTGATTGTTCCTGTAAGAGATTAGTATTAAGAAATTTTGTTTCAGATTCATGGAAAAAATTAATCCAAACAAGTGGTACACCATGTGATCTTCAGCCTATGCAACTGTGAGACCAGAAGAACTAGATGGTGCCTGGCTACCACTGTCAACTACTCAGAGGGGGAATCTATGTAGGAGATCCTGGATAGAGTGGAAGAACAATGTGGAACAAAACTCAAAATCATTAAATAAAAAAAAAAGAGAGAGAGACCAGGTGTGCTGGCCTGATAGAGCCTCATGGAACCACTGAGAGTATGACCCCTATTTGCCCTTCACATCTACAATTGAACCCACTCCTGTGCTTCCAGCTAAGCAAAAGACAGGCATATGAGCTGAACATTTACATTAGTACATACACTCCTTGGGGAGGTCAATCATGGACGAATAGGGCTCTGTATGCACAGGGAGACAGCTCAGGGTGAAGGAGTCCATGGAGGGAAGGACACAGAGAACAAGTAACTATGGGGAGGAGGTGGGAGGGGAGCTGTTGCATTGTAGTAAATTGTAGTCAATGTCATGAGACAGTGTATGTGAGCTGCTGTACAGAAAGTGAATTTGCTCTAAATTTTCACCCAAATCACAATTAAAAAAAAAAGAAAGAAAGAAAATTTGGTTTAAATTTCACTGATTCTGTCTTACATTGACTTAATTCTTTTCCTTTGCCCTTCCAATGTGTTATCTATTTCTGATATTTTAGTATTTATCTTCTAGATTTCTATTTGCTGGTTTTATGTTTTCTCATTCTCCAATTATCTTATGAATTTGTTCTTGTATCATTTTCCTGAATTCTAGAGTTTTATCTGTGTTTTCCTTGATGTTGCTCATGGTTTCCTTAATGTCTTCCTTAATCTGTTATAGGGACCTGAGTATAATTCTTTTGGATTTCTTTTCAAGTAGTTCTAATGTCATTTGTTTCCTCTAGAAAATTTTCTGGTGCTGTACTTTGGTCACTTACTTAAGCCATCTTGTCCTGTGTGTGTGTGTGTGTGTGTGTGTGTGTGTGTGATTTGAAGTTGTCTGTAGTCTCTGAGACATTATGCTGTTATTATATTTATTTGTTTATTATTGTTTGTTTGTTTCACCCTGCTCTTTTGTTTTGTTTTAAAATATCCAGGCAATGGGGCATGCATTCTATTTTGGTCACTAATTTGTCAGCACTAGGCTGGTGGCATAATGCCTAAGGCATTTGACTGCTAACCAGAAGGCTGGCGGTTCAAACTCACCAGCCACTCAGTAGAAAGAAGACTGGGCAATCCACTTCTGTAAAGATTTACCAACTCAGAAACTTAAAGGCAGTCACAATGAGTCAGAATCAACTCAACAGCAGTGAGTTTTTGTTTTGAGCCACTCACCACCTATCTCTAGCTGGTTTGGATAGTATAGGTATAAGTCTCTGATCATTGATCATGTAGAGCAGCTAAAGGCAGGCTGATCAGGTGTTGGCTGCTATCTGTCTCTGATCTGGTAGTGTGTAGTGTTGGAGTGGGTGGTGACATATGGCCAGTGGCGGGGTGGCAGGTGTGGCAGTTATGGCTGGGTATGGTCACTAGCTCCCAACTGCTGGGGAAAGAAAGAAAAAAAAAAGGGGAGAGATAAAGAGGAAGAAAAAAATGGGAGAAGGGTCAAAGGGAAGACAAGAAGAAGGGAAAATAAGTGGCACAGCACTGACGTAAGCACTATTTGCCAAACACAGCTGTAGTGGGAAGGCAGATTTTGCACCACAGGAGTGCACACCACTGAACATGGAGGAGCAGGGATGGGTGCTTCTGAACACAGAGTTGGCTGGGAGCAGTGTACCAGCTCTCTGTGATTAAAAGCACAAAAGGGGAGAGGGACAAACAAGGGAGGAAATGAAGGAAAAAAAAAAAAAAAGAGCAATGAGAGAACTAATAAGAAAGAACAAACAAAAAGGAAAAAAGAGGCACGGTACTCACGCAAATGTTAAATTGCGAAACTGCTGCATGAGAACACAAAGCTCACTCCATGAGAGTGCACACCACCAACTGTGGAAGACAGGGGTGGGTGCTGCTGAGGATGTAGCAAGGGGAGGGGCACGCTGTACAGAATATAAATAAATAAATAAATAAAGGGAGAAAAAGGAAGGGAAAAAAGAAAATAAACAAGAGGGAGTGAAGAACTAAAGAGAAAGAAAAAAGAGGGAAAAAAATAATGCAGCACACTACTGGTGAAAGTGTTAGCTGCCATACATGAGTGTGGCAGGAACACACTGCCTGCTCTGCAAGGGCACACACTACAGACTGCAAAGGGGCAAGAGGAGGTGCTCTGACAGGTGCACATGGTGAAAAGTGGAGCGCTCACTCCAAGAGATCAAAAAAAGGAGGGGTGGAAGAGGGAAAAAAACAAAAAATATGGGGTGAGGTAAGAGCTAAGAAGAAGAAAAAGACAAAATAATTTTTTAAAAGCACAGCACTGGCAGTGGGGGGAGGATTTGACTGGTTGCCAGGTGGGTGGGGGTGGGGTGGTACTGCATCTGTGGTCACTGAGTGATTTTGTGGGGTGAGAGAGATTACACTTCTCTGGTCACCAATCACCAATGTGGATGCTGGTGCCGTCCTGGGTGAGTGGAGGTGATTATCTGCCCTGATCAGAATGTTCCTTGCAATAATTCAAAATGGCCACACTGTGCCAGGCCAGTTGGCAATTTTTTGCTCCATATGCCTCCTTGTTCACTGTTTTCATTCAGTCTCTTCCTCTCATCAGAATTTGATCTACTTCTTTGTCACTTCCTTTGAAGCTCTGGGTTCCAAGATTATTATTTATTTCCATTTCACTTGGTTTCTTGGATCTTTGTTATAGAAGGTCTGGATAGTATATCTGCCTAATCCACCATCTTGGATCCTTCCTCCTCATTTGTCATTTTCTAAGAGCCTAGTCATTTCAGGGTTAGGAGAAAGGGGAAGCAAGAAGAGATATAAAAATTAGCAAATAAAATGGAAGGAAATTAAGCAATGGCTTTTTAGCAGAGGAACATTTATTGTCTTATGTTTCTTAGTTGGCCAGGTTGTGAAAAAGAGGTGTGACCCCACATAGGAAACTTACCAGACATGGGATACAATGATGCCAAGAAACTCATCCTCTAATAAAGGTGGGCCATACTCTAATGATTGCTTTAGAGCTGGGCCTTCCAAATTTCCTAAAGATATGAAGCACCGTTGTGCTTGTTAAATGCAATCATTAAGTCTGTTCCCTGAAAATTCTGATTTCCAAGTCCAGGCTGGGCCCCAGGAACCTGTGTTAACAAGTTCCTCTAGAGTTTCTTATGTTTAAATAAGTTTGAGGACAATTGATTTAAAACATTGATTTCACACTTGGGTCACCTGGTCATTTCCTGGGGCATTTTTTAAATACTGGTGCCTGAGTCCCACTCCCAGAGAATCTGACTTAATAGGTGTGTGATGTGGTCTGAAGAATCCCTGGTGGTGTAATGGTTAAAGCACTTGGCTGAAAGAGCAGAGGTCCAAACCTACCAGCCATTTTGGGAAGAAAGATGTGGCAATCTGCTTCTATAAAGATTATAGCCTTGGAAACCCCACAGGGCAGTTCTACTCTGACTTGTAGGGTCACTATGACCCTTCCCAGAATCAACTCGACTGCAGTAGGAGTGTGGCCTGAGCATCATGGGATTTTTTTTAAGTTCTCCAAATGATTCCAACATACATGCAAAATCACAATAACGCTGATTTAGAAAATAAAGGACCTCAACCAAATCCATTGCCTTTGAGTCAATTCCAACTCATAGCAACTCTTTAGGATAGAGTGGAACTTAGCTGGTTGGTTTGAACCACAAACCTTTCAGTTAGTAGCCAAGTGCTTTAACTACTGCACCATCAAGGGCTCCTCCTGAGGGATCAAGGCAACTGTAAATGATGAGTCAGTAATAATCAGATGTAAAGCCACATCACAGATCAATAACTTCCAGCTCTGAATCAAAGGGTAAAAATTCCATTTCAGAAAACTTCTTGAGAGTGTTTAAATTATTCATTGCCATAGAAATTTATTATGTTCAAGATTACTTGCAATGAAGTGACAACCAACTATGATTTAAAGATATATAAATGTACAGCCTAAATCCCCCTAAACTGGCAGTGGTTGCAATGAATGAATATACACAGAATAATAATGTGGTATGAATCTAATCTTAGCTTTCACTGCAGAGTTATCTATGGTACTGACATTGCACTATTTCCTCTTCTTTCTCTTCCTCATTATCCAGTTATCAAGGACAGGAGCTATAACCAGGATGAGGATCTGTGAAACTAGACATCAAGCAATGTCTCAGACAGAAGGGGAGGGTTGTGAAGAGTAAGACACTCAAAAACTTTAAACTATTGGAACTAATGGGGCATTGATACTTTTATCCTGCCAAGGTCCTCAGAGCAAGACCAAAAATTATTATCACAATTATTTTGGGAAAGTTTTGTTAAGTAAAATGAGGAGTACTCTGGCCTCTTGTTGTCTCTGGAAATGTTTCTTCTAATTACAAAGTAGTCATTCTTACTAATTATCAGAAGTCTTTCAACTACATTATTTAATTCAAATCTTTCAAACCCTCCAAGGAAAAGAAGCAAAGAAAATACCCTGTTCAATAGACAGGGCAAGAATGATCATACTCCTATTATGAATTAAAAATTAAAGCTTAGAGGATTCATACAGCTGTAATTGTCAGAGGAGAAAATCAGCTTTGGGGAATCTAAGCTAGTCCACCCTCCCTCTCCACCTTGGTGCCTCTCAGGGGGTACAAGCTGAACATAATGCTCAGGTGGCAGTAAAGAGAAACTAATAATTGTTTGAGAAAAGAGTGGTCAAAGTTGCTGAGACAATTTCTAAGATTAAAAATTAACAGAACATTAAAATAAAACCTCTAACCCAATTTCGTTGAGTTACTTCAGACTCATACTGACCCTATAAGCAGAGTAGAACTGCCCCATAGGGTTTCCAAACCTAATCTTTATGAAGGCAGACTGACACATCTTTCTCCCATGGAGCAGCTGGTGAGTTGGAACCTCTGACCTTTGATTGAGGAGCCAAGCACTTAACCGCTGAACCACCAAGACTCCTAGAAATTAACATTAGAACATTTGTTATTATTGGATGCCATTGAGTTGGTTCTGACTCTTACCAACCCCGTGTACAATAGAACTTAACACCTGGTCGTGGGCCATCCTCACAGTCGTTGTTGGAGCCCATTGCTGCAGCCACTATGCCAATCCATCTCACTGAGGATCTTCCTCTTTTTCACTTACTGTCTATTTTACCAAACATGAGAACACTAGCACATCAGAAATAAGTTTGATAAGTTCCATGAGGTCAAGACTATGTCTGCATGCACAATTCTATTTTTAAGTGAGATATATTCACATACCATAAAATTCATCCTTTTAAAGTATACAATTCAGAATTTTTTACATATACACAAAGTTGTAAAACCAACTAATTTCATAACATGTTCATCACCCCAAAATGAAACTCATGCCCTTGAGCACTGGCTCCCTATTCCTACTCTCCACCCCTATGTTAGCCCCAGGCAACCACTACCTTGCTTTCTGTCTATGAATTTGCCTTTTCAGGACATTTCATATCAATGGAATCATACAAAATGTGGCCTTTTGTGTCTGTCTGTTCTCAGATTTCAAGATTTATCCATGTAGCAGCATGTATCAATATTTGTCTTCATGGGTGAATAATATTTCAGTGTATGGATATACCACGTATTTTTTTATCCATTTGTCAGTGGATAGACATTCCCACTGATGATTGTTTCCACTTTTTGGCTATTGCAAGTAATGTTGCTATGACCATTCATGTACAAGTTTTTATGTGACATGTTTTCAGTTCTCTCCGGTATATGTGTTGGATGGAATTACTGGGTCATACAGTAACTCTACGTTTAACTTTTTGAGAAACTGGCCTACTGTTTTCTAGAGTGGTGATGGTAGTATTGTGTGCTGTTTATTGTGACTCATAGTGATGCTATAGAATAGAGTAGGACTTCCCATAGTGTTTCCTAGTCTACAAGGAAATCTTGTAGACTAATCTTTACGAGAACAGATCACCATGCTTTTTCTCCCATGGAGAAGCTGGTAAGTTCCAACCATCGACCTTTGCTTAGCTGCCAATTGCTTAACTATTGTGACTTCACCATTTTACATTCCCGCCATCAATGTATAAAGTTTTGTTTTCTTCACAACCTTATCAACACTTGCTATTTTCTGTTTTGCTTTGTTTATATTTTTTTATCATAGTCATCCTAGTGGATAGGAAGTTGTATCTTACTGTTTACACAGTAACTTTAGCACAAAGCACAGAACCAGGCACATGCTAGGGTCTCAATATTGAAAGATGTGAAGATGCTAAGGGATTCTAAGAAAAGTAATCAGGATGTCTAATCTTTGTTGTTGTTGTTATGTGCCGTCGAGTCGGCCCCGACTCATAGCAACCCCTCCTTGGGTTTCCAAGGCAGTATCACTACAGAAGTAGGATTGCCCAACCTTCCTTCCGAGGAGTGGCTGGTGGGTTTGAACCGCCAGCCTTCTGGTTAGCAGTCAAGTGCCTTAGCCACTATGCTACCAGAGCTAGGGAATCAAATTCTAAAATGAACAGCTTTATTTTTAATACAAGCTAAGTCAAGAATTATCTTTGCTCCTAGAACCCTTAGCTTGTTGTTAGTCTTATCGAGTTGGTTCCAACTCACAGTGGCTCCCTGTAGAACAGAACAAAATATTGCCTGGCCCTGCACCATCCTCACAATTGTTGCTTTGCGTGAGTCCATTGTGGCAGTCACGGTGTCTATCCATCTTGTTGAGAGTTTCTTTTTCTCTGATCCTCTACTTTACCAAGCATAATGCCTTTCTCTAGATGATGATAACATGACCAAAATATGAGAGATGAAGTCTTGCCATCCTCACTTCTAAGGAACTTTCCAGCTGTACTTCTTCCAAGACAGATTTGTTTGTTTCTTCTGGCAGCCCATGGTGTATTCAGTATTCTTCCCAACACCTAATTGAAACACATCAGTTCTTCTTCAGATTTCCTTATTCAGTTGAAACACATCAGTTCTTCTTCAGACTTCCTTATTCATTGTCCAGCTTTCACATGCAAATGAGGCAATTGAAAATACCATGGCTTGGGTTGGGCACACCCAAATCTTAGTCTTCAAAATGACATCTTTGCTCGTTAATGCTTTAAAGAAGTCTTTTGCAGCAAATTTGCCTAGTGCAATACGTTATTTGATTTCTTGACTGCTGCTTCCATGGGCATTGATTGTAGACCCAAGTAAAATGAAATGCTTGACAACTTCAGTTTTTTCTCCATTTATCATAATGTTGCTTATTGGTCCACTTGAAAGGATTTTTGTTTTCTTTATGTTACATACTGAGGGCTGTTGTCTTTGATCTTCATCAGTAAGTGCTTAAGTCCTCTTCACTTTCAGCAAGCAAGGTTATGTCATGAATACTGCAGGTTGTTAATGAGTCTTCCTCCAATCCTGATGCTGTATTCTTCTTCATATAGTCCAGACTCTTGGACTATTTATTCAGCATACAGATTGAGTACATCTGATGAAAGGATATAACCCTAACACACACCTTTCTTGATTTTAAAACATCCACTATCCACTTGTTCTATTTGAATGACTACCTGTTGGTCTATGTACAGGTTCTTCATGACCAGTGACTCCCTATTCCTACTCTCCACCCCTATGTTAGCCCCAGGCAACACAATTAAGTGTTCTGGAATTCCCATTCTTTGCAATGTTATTCATAATTTCTTATGACTCATCCAGTCAAACACCTTTGCATAGTCAATAAAACATAGATAAACATATTTCTGGTATTCTTTTGCTTTCAGCTAAGATTTATCTGATATCAGCAACAATATCCTTCATTCCATATCTTCTTGTGAATCCAGCTTGAATTTCTGGAATTTCCTTGTCTATACACTGCTACAATTGTTTTTGAATTATTTTTAGCTAAACATTACTTGTTTGTGATATTAATGATATTGGTTAATAATTTCTGCATTCAATTCAATCTCCTTTCCTTGGAATGGGCATGTATATGGATCTCTTTCATTCAGTTGGCTGGATAGCTGTCTTCTAAATTTCTTGGCATAGACAAGTGATACCTCCAATGTTCCATTTAGTTGTTTAAACATCTCAACTGGTATTACATCAATTCCTGGAGTCTTATTTTTCACCAGTGCCTTCAGTTCATCTTGGACTTCTTCCTTCAGTACCATTGGCTCTTGATCATATGCTATCTTCTGAAATGGTTGAATGTTGACCAGTTCTTTTTGGTACAGTGACTCTATTTATCCCATCTTCTTTGGATGTTTCCTGCACAGTTCAGTATTTTTCCCATTGAATCCTTCAATACTGCAACTTGAGGCTTGAATTTTTTTCTTCAGTTCTTTAAGCTTAAGAAATGCTGATCGTTTTCTTCCCTTTTGGTTTTCTAACTCCAGGTTTTTGCACATTTCATTATAATACTTCACTTTGACTTCTCAAGCCATCCTTTGACATCTTCTGTTCAGCTCTTTTATGTCATTTCTTCCTTTCACTTTAGCTACTCTCTGTTCATGAGCAAGTTTCAGGGACACCCTAGCACTAATAGAGTAATAACTTTCCATAGAGGGTCATTCCTCTTGGATTGTGGGAGAATGATATGTGCATTCTGAGATAGAGACTTAGGGGCAGAGAGGGCTCTGAAGAAAACAAGATGCCTTTCCCTTCATCTCAAAGTGCCTGACCACGACTCACATATTGGCTTTACCCCCTTCACACCTTCCACATTGTCAGATGCCTGGTGCTACATGATTGCCTATAAGAGGGATTTTCAATGGCAGTGTTCTCCAATTACATGTTTCTATTAACAAAAGGCATATCTTTGTGGGTTTCTTAGGTACTTGCAGGAATATATAGTAGTTCACTAGTAGCCAGAAGTATCTGATCTGTCTGCTCACTGCCCTCTGACAGTTAGGCATTTAGTTTTAGGCAAATAAAACATCAACAACCATTAAAGAGCATATGGCAACAATATGGCCATTCCCTCTCTGAGGACTGGCCCTTCCCCAGAGGAGACGTTACTTGAAATAGGAGATGCTTTTGAATTCAGGGACCCTTTATGCCTCCCACTTAGGCGTGAAGACTGGGGAGTGGGCAGAGTGCCACACAGAGAACATGGGCAGCCAGATCAAAGGTGAGCATAGGGGCACGCTCCTAGCCAGTGATGACCAAAGGCTGTCTGCCCTGGGCATATGGGTCTGCGGTTAAGGGGAAGTACCATCCCTAAACTGGCCTAGATTAACTCTACAGAATAGAAAACAGCCTCCACAGCCACTTAAGAGGGGTTTGGGCCAACTTGAATTGAACGCAGTGGTGCTCAGTGAATGAAGGGAGCTGCTGAAAGCGAGTCTCCACCCCTTCATCTCTCTGAAATTTCCTCAGTGAAGGGGCTAAAGTAAATTGACTTCTCTTGCAGTAGATGATAGGGGTGTGGAGCCCTGTTTGCTGGGTCAGCTCATGTGTAAGTGGACTTGGGCCATATGGATAGGGAGGTAGACTCCCTTTGCAGGGATAGCCAGTAACTGGACAGTCTGCTCAAGATTTACAAATAAACCAGGTTTCCTCAGGAGCCTCTGAGCTAGTGATGGCAGCAGGGGACACCAGGAGTTGTCATTAGAGATAGGCTGGTCCTCAAAACATAGTTTCTAACATCAGTTGTCCTGATTTAAGGGAACTATATTGTGCACATAAAATGTGATTTTGTCCTATTAGAAACAATATAGTCAGTCAGCCTCACCAGTTTTACATCAGACTTTTAATGTATGAGCTTATCATATTTCTGGCCACATCAGTGAAATAACTAGTTTTGTAAAAACAGATTTCAATTGGAGTGTCCAGAAAGCTTATTTTGATTTAGACAGTTAACATTGTCCAAAAACTCTTGTCAACTTAATGATTATTTTTCCACTTATGTAAACTACTTAATTTGAATTTCTAAGGGCTATGCATTATTTTTCAAAATAACACTAAACCTCTAATATTTTAAAGACGAAAATATTGGAAAAAGAGTTAAAACTACAAAAAACATCTTCACCCGAATATACTCTTATAGAGCCCAGGATAACAAGGTGGGGAAACTTCTTGTTTTCGAATAATTTTGTATGTTTAAATTGTATTAATTGTCTATTTTAATAACACTTTATTATGCCTGTTAGTAATAGAATTAATAAACAATTTGAAATGCCTGGTAAAGCAGTGAAATTCTTTAAAGTAACATTTATACTTTTAATGTTTTCCATAGAATTTGCCTTCAGAAAATGTACTGTTAAAATAAGAACAACAATAACAATAAAAAGACTCAGTTTTTAGTAAGTTAACCCATTTTTTGGAATTGCCTTTTACTTTCTTCTAGATAGCAGTAACTGATGGGTAGCATCATCATTTTCTGTTTTTACTGACAGTCAGTACATTCCACAATTAGCAGCATTGACTGGATCCATGACTCAGTGGCTGTTATGAATGGCAGGATGTGGAAGGAATTTTCAAAGACCCTTTACTCTGAAAAGAGAGGATACAGACCTTCCAAATTAGAAGAGGCACTTACATTGTCAGGGCTATAGGTGGGGGACTGTCCCATGTGTCTAAAAGGACCTAAACACTTGGAAAAAAAAATAAAATATTCAATCAGTCTTCCAAATATTTGCCACAATTACATCAAATATCAGGGTACTTAACAACATCTTGGGAAATGAGTGAATTCTAACTTTACATTAGATAATTGAGATCATAGTGCCTTAGTGTTTCCATATGAGTTAGAGATAGTGCATCAAGCATAGCACATTCTAAAGATCTGTTTTGAATCTTTATATATATACATACTATTTTGAATATACACACACACACACATACATATTTAAGTGTGTATATATATATATTTAAATATTGTTGTTATGTGCCATCGAGTTGGACCCGAGTCATAGCGAGCCCTCCTTGGCTTTCCGAGGCAGTATCTCTATGGAAGTAGTTGGCCCCATCTTCCTTCCAAGGAGTGTTATAGATATATATTTAAAGGTAGTTTTTGTCCTCAATAAACTTGTGCCTTGGTAAAGAGAATTTTAAAATGTGTATATATGTGTGTGTGTTTGTGCATGTGTATGTATAAATATATATGTACGTACATATAAACACACACACACATATGCATATATATGGAATCCCTGGGTGATGCAAACAATTAATATACTCAGCTTTTAACCAAAAGATTGGAGGTTTGAATTCACCCAGAGACACCTCAGAAGAAAGGCTTGGTGATCTACTTCTGAAAAATCAGCCACTGAAAACCCTGTGGAGCACAGTTCTACTCAGATGGGGTCCCTGCGAGTCAGCAGCAACTTGACAACAACTAGAAACTGGTATATATGTGTGTACATAGGTATATATAACAATTAGTATGTTCAGCTTAAAACATAAGTGGAACTGATGAATCACATAACTACTCTATCTCTAATCTTCCATATATAAAATAAAAATAAGTATGTCTACTTATTTATCCTCATGGAGATGTTGTATAGATTGGTTTACATCAAACTGCAGTGGACATTGACACTCCAAGGTGGTATTACTTTGTTTTAGCATGCATTTCACATTTTATCAAATTTAAATAGAATTTTGAATTTGAGATGCTTTTGTGACACTCAAAATATTTTGAAATGATTTAGTTAGAACTTAGTTGCAGCTAAGTGGTGAATGAATGAAGAGAGAGTAAATGGATGAATGAATGAATGAATGAATGAACAAGTGGATACAGCTCTCGCCTGGTGGGGTTAGAGTCTAAGATAGAAATAAAAGCAGTGGATTGCCATCTGTGTGTGTGAGTTATGTGGAATAGCTCCACTGCTTGTTTTTCTCTAGTTTACTGTCTCAAGAAACTAAAAGATTTGGAGGAGTATTTGCTGGGATTTAACTGAAACACAGAAGCAATCAAGTGGTTGGATTCTGGATTTTTCCAATTGGATGGCATTCCATTATCCACACTGATTTGAGCTCTGGTGAATTCAATTGTTGATACCACCTGGTTAATCTTAAGTCTTTCTGAAGCTTTAAAAAAATGTCTCCAACATAGCTCAAGCAACATAAGAATTTCATCAATTGAAAACTAAGAATCATTTCTGTGGGATGTGTAAAACAAGAAGCTGACCAGCATTATTTTATTTCTTTCTTTTTACTTCAGTATCATTATTGAGAGTTATTCTTGGATTTTATGAAAACCAGATTGGGGCATGATGCATGTTCTCCATCGAGTCATGTTCAAGAAATTGGGGCTGAAAATCATTCAAAGTAGAAAAACATGACTGAAAAGTACAGTGTACAATCCTAATTCTACCTTAGAGTATCTGAGACTGTTTCTGACAAGGAAGCCTTAGGCTCATAGTAGATCTGAGTTTTTTAGAAATGGAAGCTTAGCTTACCAGTCAGAAAGAGATTTTATACATATATATGTTTTTTTTTTCCCAATCACTTCTTTACTTTCCTAGTTTTTCAGTTATAATCTTTTATCATCTCACTTGTTTGTTTAGAAAGCTGTGATTTCTCACTATTGCCCATGGGGGTTCGGGTGGGGGGGGAATCCAACCTCTTATGGGTGCCATTCAAGGCCTTCTCTTGTCTGACCTGGGCTACTTCTTCAGAAATATTTCCTACTAGCCATTTCTGCCAGGTGGCTCCTGCCCAGCCAAACTGGGCTATGGGCTGTTCACCAGCCTCTGCTCAGCTACCTCCAGGCATGTGTTCCCATTGTCCCATCTCTTGGGAAAGCCTGTTTCTTCACCTTGTTACTTGCTGAATATTTCACATATAATTCAAGGTGTAATAGAACCTCCTCCATGAGGGTTTTCTAACTATCCCACTATTTGAGCCCTCCTCTCCCCTTCCACTGCATTGCATACACACAGCCACACATGCATGTACACACACACACACACACACACACACGCTCCTTTGATTTAATCACAGAGTGTATCACATTCAAGACTGCTACCTAGGTGTGCATGTTATGCCCTGCACAAGGATGCCTTGCCCGAGGGACAAATGGGAGCAAAAAATTCCACTTACTCTCCAATTGGCAAGACATGTGCCTGTTACTTTGTCTATACAAAGGGATATTTTTTTTCTATTTCACACAAAGGCACTATATGGGCTGGCAGCAGCTCTTGACATTTGCGTGCTTTTTTTTTTTTTTTTAATTCCCCTTACCAGGGCATAAGGTTGTTGAAGACAATGACTACCTTTATATTCCCACCATGGCTGGAACAATGCCTTTCTTACATATAGTAAGTACTCAATGATTGTTCATTGCACCCAACTGAAGAGTTGAAATACATTTATTAAACCAAATAGTTCAGCTTATAAATGCAAATTTGCCAAATACTGAAAAAGTATTACAAGTTGACTTGTCTGATTTTGAGCACATCATGTTTCTGTCTCAGCAATTGCCTGTAATATGTAGTGCCAAGTAGTCTTTTGTGGAATTTCAGAAACCACATTTGTGATGCTATGATAGATGATGGCAGAGTTGGACTGAAATTCATTTTTGACTATTGGTTAAAATAGGCAAAGAATAACATTAAGAATTGTCTGAAGTGGGCAGGATAAAGGTCAGGGAGAATGCCCATGGGAGGTGTGGAAACTTTGGGAGGAACCAGTTGAATCAGTCTGAGGTCAGTACACTTCCTAGAAGTAAAAAAAAAAAAAAAAAATTTCATCTCAAAATCGTCAAAGCTAAAGTTACTCTGCCTTTGCCAACACTGTATATAGTATAACTTCATGTGGCTGTGCCATTAAAATGAAGAATCGCTTTGTAAAGACTTCAATGGAGAATTGATATTAGTTCTGTTGTACTTCTATTGATGAAGGGGAAATGTCCATAAACCAAGCTTTACAGACCACAAAACAATGATGGGTACATAACACAGGTTTTATGCCTATTTGATGATAAGGCTAGGACTTAGAATTCCAAATCTCGAGGGAACCATTGGCCAACCTTTAATCCATAGATCTGTGTACAAAATCTACTACTAGCTATGCATTTAATCCCAGCTTTAAATTGCCTCATGTTTTCCAGGATGTGTTGGGTTTATGAAATGCACTGCTTTCTCTTCAGGAAGAAATAAATAGTTCTCCACGGAGTTGATGGTGCTCTGAAATCTCTGACATCTCTCTCTCTCCTTTCCCCTCCAGTCCTCTGTGATGTCAGTCTGCTTTGCCCGTTTCCATCCCAACTTGGTGGTTGGTGGGACTTACTCAGGCCAAATTGTCCTGTGGGATAATCGGAGTCATCGAAGGACACCAGTGCAGCGGACACCTTTGTCAGCTGCTGCACACACAGTAAGTGGAACTTTTGCCATATCCCTGTCAGCCACCCAGATCCTGAAGGAAGAAATAGCTCAACTCACAAAAGTATGGATTCTGCTAATAGCTCCAAGTTAAAAAAAAAAAAAAAAAAACCATTGCCTTCGTGTCACTTCTGACTCATAGCGACCGATAGCATTTCCAAGGGTATAATCCTTACAGCACCAGACTGCCACATCTGGGTTGGAACTGCAGACCTTTCAGTTAGCAGCTGAACGCTTAACCACTGTGTGACCAGGGCTCCTAGCTCCAAGTTAGAAGTAACTAATTTATGGTAATTTTATCCTGAGTGACTAAAATAACAGGTGAAGGAAACACTGGGTTTAGAGGAATCTCTTAATAATCTATGACTTCTAGTGCATAGAAAAGACCTCTTTAGATGACTCAAAGGTCACCAATGAGAATGGATTAAAACTATAGAAGGACAGAGAAATTTTGGCCTTTTGAAAGAAGGATCTGTGGAATTGTTTTCCTGAAGAACCCCTTCATATTTGCATTATTAGCTGGAAATAAATTTTTTCAAATCGACTATGAAGAATAAGTATTTCATGTCAAGGGATGGTTTATGGGACTTTTGCCTTTTCTATTTGTAATTTAAGGAAAGTATTATGACTTTATATTCTGGAATGTGTGGTATAAGACTCAATGTAAAGTCTATAGTGACAGTATAATCTATAAGGTTAAAAGTCAACATCTCAAAACTATTACTTATAATTTAGTAGAAGAGGTTCAATATAGTGTTCATAAGACAACTACACTGTCATTTCCTTTAAGAGAATGACAGGTGTGTATAGCAGTTGTGGAAGGAACAAGAAGACAGGCATGTCTCCATCAATCTTTGCTACCTTGACATTCAGGGTAACTGATGTTCTTTCTCTGAAATGCCCAAATTATGCCCATGGTTACAGCTCTATCATTGTTTTCAATTTCCTTAATATGGTTGCCTCATTTGTTTCATCTACAAGCCTCAGAACCATTCTGGCTTGAAAAAAGATTGCTAGTTGCTTTAGCTAACACCATGAGGAGGAAAAGCCTTCCAGTCTCGTGAGATTGGCAATGGGAAATCACAAATACCAAGTCAGCCCTAATGCTGATTGACTTGGACCTAAGACACATGCAGGTGGTACTAGTTCTTGGGAATCTTGGAAAATTGCTCTTGCCTACCCCATTTCTCGAAAATAATAACAGAAAATTGTGCCCCAGGAGAAGATGGGCTTGTTTCAGGTGTTTGCTAAAGTACTGTCAAACGGCTTCTTGGCTCTCAATAGATATCTGATGTATGAGTGAGCATACCTTCTGAAATGTCAAAAAAAAAAAAAAAAGAAAAAGAATCTAAACGTTAGAACATTTAACAATAACCTTTTAGGGAGAATCCAAATCCAGGATCTCTTCCAAAGAGTTAACATTTCTTTTGATCATCACAACTAACATACTATTATTATCAAATTAAGTAGCATTATTTCTGTTTGGAAATAAAGGAAAAAAGTTTTTGTTTTGTTTTTTTTTTTTAACTGTGGTCTAATTCATAGCTAAAAACGCGCAGTTCGTTTTTTGATTCTTTCAACTTCCACTGTTGCTTGGCTGATTGGTACCAGGATCAAAAATGAAAAAGAGGCCTACCACAGATTGCTAAGTAATTTCCTTTCACACCCACCACACATATGCATTTGGGACAACAGGAAATCATAATTAAAACAAAATCCTCTGCCACACAGTAAGTTTATTCCTAAAATAAATTTAAAAAAAAAAATCTGGCATCTATACTGGAAAAATGAGCTATACCATTACTTTTTTCTTTAAGTAGAGTTGTATGCATGTGTGTATCTGAGTTATACATGCCCAAATGTCTGCTTCTGTTCTTCTGATCTTTTTACATCTCTCTCTCCTCTTTTAAACTGAGTTTTATTTCTCATGAAAGCAAAGGGCAGCAGTACGATTAAAGCCAGGAAGGAGGAACCACACAGTCCTTTTGTAAGCATTTGACTCTATCCATTCTTTTAGACTTGCCTTACTTTCCTGGTACACCCTTAGGAATCCCAATCCATTAGGATTTTAATGATTTGTGTTGATGCTTGGTGGTTAACAAACAAACAAAAAACCCTATTGAACTCTTGCTGGAAAAACTAGGTGGATTTCAAGTTCATGACAGTATTTGGACCCTGCTTTCCCATTCTTCAGTTTTACTAAGGTTGCTGTTTTTAGGTGAGAACTTGTTTCAGACATTCTTTCATATTCATTCCCACATAGGGCCTTAAGTTCACAAAGTACTTCACCTTCCATATACACCAGAGATTTGGGTAAGAACCTTGTCTGTAGTTCCACAACAAATCAGTCCTTTTGACATATAGAGACCTCATTAGTAAAACATTTAGTTTCAGATCTCTGCTCCATTTGCCACCATGCAGGTCCACTATGGCTGATTTATTTGAAAGTTCCCAAAGAAACGTGGCTTGAAAAAGATACAGGAGCTTAGTTGATTGTCCATCATATTCTAACACATGAGAAATGACAATTCTTCACTACCCTGAACCCACACTCTGCTGTTCAGAATGTGTATCATTTTCAGAACTTTACTGTAAGAGGAACTCAGACAAAATGGAGTGCGTTCAGAAGAGATTGATCAGAATGGGGAAGGTATCGAAAACCAGGTACCCAAGGAATAGTTGAAGGGACTAGCAATGGTTAGTATGAGTAACACAAGACTCAGAGGAAACATGACAACAATCTATAAATACTCAAAAACTCCGTTGCTATCACTTGATGCATATGATTTCAGTGCATACTGAACTGAAAGTATCTCCTTGAACTTTTCTTTATCCCTAATAGTAGAAGGAACTCCCTACAAGTTACTGCTAAAAATGGTCACCCTTAAAGAAAAGTGTTTGAACCACTTTTTGATATAGAGAGATGAATACTGCACAGAATGATTATTAGGGCTCTTTGTGACCAGGAGTTTATATGATAATAATAGTTTGGGAACCAACCTTTATATAATATCAACTTTCCAATATTAAAGGTTGTTTCATGTAGTTGTGGCGAGGTATTAAGGACAGTTACTCATCAAGAATAAGACTTGGACTCTCAGCTATTTGCACAGTGAAGCATCAAGTAAGTTGTGGTTTGGCCGCTGATGGCTAAGCTGCCTGAAATCTAACCCAAATTACTGCCAGGTTCTGCTTATGCTAACCTTCCATTTAGTATTTAATGTGCAGCTGCAAATGATTTTAGCACACCATTTAGGATTCTGCAGAGTGGGATAACCTATTAGAGTATGACAGAAGGTTAGAGCATCTTGCTTACAGTTCCTGGGATATAAAAATGACCTTTCTGAAAAGCTCTGGCCAGTGTAAGCCTTCATAATAATCCAAATGATGTTTTGAAAAACAAATCTATCATTATCTTAGATTTTGCATAAAAGAACCTAATTTTATCTCTCTAGGTTCTTTGTGCCAATTTCTCCCACCAGTATCTCTGCCCAAATTAAAGAGGCTGATGGATATTAACCACTTTTTTTATAAAGAATGTTGACAAATGTTTGGCACTGTGTCTGTGATCCATTAAACCCCAAATTTAGTGACACTTCTTCCACAGTTCTCTCCTTTTGAAGACTATCTTTTTCAATCACTCATTTTGCATGTAGAAGCCAAACTATGTGGTGGCAACTCATTCAAGGAATTCAAATTCACTTGTCTGAGCTCCTTCTGCCCAGTCAGTCCTCGTTTGCTCTTGCTCTCTTCAGCTTTGCATCTGACTGAGCAAGGTGAAGTTTTATAAGTATTTCCACTGTTAAGTATTGCTGCCAGAGCTTTTAGAAAGAAATCAGGTTCAAACCAAAAATAGCCAATGACCTGAGTCTTGTAGTATTGTAATGTGTTTGACATCCGAATGTAAGCATTTCCTCTTAGGTATCTGTCTGATCCTCTATGCTTATGTTTTTGCAGCACCCTGTGTACTGTGTAAATGTGGTTGGGACCCAGAATGCTCATAACCTCATCACTGTGTCTACTGATGGTAAAATGTGTTCCTGGAGCCTGGACATGCTCTCTACTCCACAGGTGGGTTTGTTTTTCCCATACATCCTAAGAACATCCTAGTTTAAAAAGATACCTGCCTAATGGAATATAGTTCCTAAAAGCCAAACCCTCACATCCTATGTGAGTTAAAACCCCAATGGATGCACTTGAAAGAGTGAAGCTGCTTTCAGCTGTCTCTTCTTGAAGCCAAAACCCATTTCCTTTACCACAAATCATGTAATTATTCTAATACGTTAATACTTAGGTCAGTTTCAAGTGAAAATGAAATAATCCATTTTAAAGCATAGTAATTATGGAAGTTGCCTGTGGTATGAATTGTACTCACCCTACTGCATTGTTAAACAAATGCAAACAAGGTTGAAGCTCAGAGAGCAATCCCTTATAGATGGATTACCTTGGAGAAAGGTAACTCAGCAAAGCAGAAATCTAAGCCCTTGCTTGTGTCTGTAGCCTAGACAACTGACTGTGTATGAAGAATTTGTCAAACCATCTGTTTTTCCCTCTGGAATGTTTGTTAGTATGGTTCCTACCATTCCTTGCTCAAGAAATGAGAAGTCAAAAATGAAAAAGTTCCTTCGTTTCCAAACCACTACTGATTACAGTAATGGAAACCAAACAAAGGGACAGAAAGTAGAGGAAACCTTAAGAGAGGCATCTTAAATACAACCTCAGAATATATGTGTGCATCCATACACACAGAGAGACACATACCTATACACATAAACACACA
Source organism: Orycteropus afer afer (assembly GCF_000298275.1). Taxonomy (NCBI): domain Eukaryota; kingdom Metazoa; phylum Chordata; class Mammalia; order Tubulidentata; family Orycteropodidae; genus Orycteropus; species Orycteropus afer. The sequence goes on along the minus strand of NW_006921650.1, from coordinate 1,795,868 downwards.
CACACACACACATTTTTTCCACATTTCTTTGTGGGGAAAAATGAAAAGACTTCATTGTCCTCCAACTGAAAAACACAAAGAGTTTGTTGTTATACCTTTGACAAAAATGTGAGGCAATTTCGAGAAAATTGTAAAAGATATCTGGAAGAAATTTTTCAGTGTTACACTTCTGTTCCTTTTCCTGGATTGATGACCCTAGAATTCTCTCACACAATTTTGGGAGACTTCGAAACTTCAAAATACATAAGGAAATGTGGAAACTCTACAGAACTTGCCTTAAGCCTCCACCAAATACATTTCTTTTAATAAATTTAAGTGAAAAAGGGTAACTAATAAGCTGCTTGGGAGCTCTGGTAGCATAGTGGCTAAGACACTTGCCTGCTAACCAGAGGGCTGGCGGTTCAAACCCACCAGCCACTCCTCGGAAGGAAGGTTGGGCAATCCTACTTCCGTAGTGATACTGCCTCGGAAACCCAAGGAGGGGTCACTATGAGTCGGGTTTGACTCGACGGCACATAACAACAACAACAACAATAAGCTGCTTACAATTTAAGTTCCTCTATTTTTTTAAACAATATTTTAGTGTTTTCTGTGAAAGTTTACACAGCAGTTTAACTTCCCATTCAAAAATTTCTACACAAATTGTTCAATGACATTGGTTACATTCTAGACAGTGTGTCAGCTTTCTCATTATTTCCATTCTGGTGGTTCTGTTTAAGCTTCTCTGTTTTGGCTGATTTTTAACATCATACAAGCCTGAAGGTGTAAGTGGGTATTTTATGGCCTTATCTTACTATTCTCAGCAATGTGTTGTTTCCTTTTAAAAGCATAGAAATGATAGACATAAGAGAGAACCCTCTATATAGGAATGTTTAATTGCCCATTTTGCTGATTAAACATGTGTTTTGGTTAAAACAGTTATACAGGAGCTACAAGGACATTTTTATTCATTTTTCCATGCCCACAGATGCCCATCTCTAAACAGAGACTGAGAAATTTCATGGCATGGTTTCTGTGGATGGCAGGGAGGACTTGGGGCATCTGATAGTTGCTCTGGTCCCTCTCTCTCCCACCTGGGAAACTAGGAGACTTATCTTCTTATGTACCCAAGATAACTAAAAGGAGGCACTCAACCAGACACTTGTACACCAGTGTTGATTTCAGCATTTATTCACAGTAGCCAAAAGGTGGAGATAACTAAAGTGTCCACCAACATATTTATGGATAAACAAATGTGGTATATATGGAATTTTATTCAGCCATAAAGAGAAATGAAGTAATGATACCTGCTATAACATGGATGGACCTTGACATTTGACATTATGCTGAGTGAAATATCAAACACAAAAAGATAAATATTATAAGATCTCACTTGTATGAAATATCTAGAATAGCAAATATGTCAGTTACCGGGGGCTCAAGAAATTGGGGAGTAATTGCTGAAGGGTATTGTATTTCTGTTTGGGATGATGAAAACCTTTTGGAGATAGGTAGTGGAAATGGCTGCACACGTGGTCAATGTAACTGATTTCAGCGAAGTATACACTGAAGAATGGTTAAAACGGAAAACTTTTTGTTAGATACATATTTTACCACAATAAAATTTAAAAATTAAATGTAAATGTGAGAGAGAAGACTTACCTTGTCTGCTGCTAATTTTGGTGATAGAGCAGAGTATGTTCCAGTTTTCTGCGTGAGATCTTCACCACGTCCTCTCCTTTAGCCCAGATACTGAGGTAGGGGTCTCACTCACTGCCAGCAGGTCACGTGACCACATGGTCTGTGCTGCAGATATTTTAGCCTGGGCTTTTCATTTATGGACTCCTTTGCTAGATGACTGGTTTGTTTGTTTGCGCAAGAAAGACTGAACCCCCAAACGACTATGTTATATTCCAGGATGATATTTTAAAAATAATATTAGATGCACAAATTAGGCCATTTAAGTAACCAGAAATTTTCACGGCCATTAGTCCTGCTTAAGTTCTCTTTATTGTCATAAACCTGACGCAGCAGTTTCTTAAAACACACTTGAGTTCCCAGTTTAAGACACACTTGAATTCCCAGTTTAAAAAACTAATTTCACAGTAAATATTCTCACTTATTATTTGAAAGACTTACTTAAACACAGTCCTTTGCAGGGTTATAGCTTGTAACCCCAGTGACTACCCTTTGCGAAATCTAGTCCCTGTTGAAATCTGGTTTTTATGACCTGAGTGGCAACTTTCTGGTTTTAGTCCACGGAGGACACACATTCTGCTTTGACAAATGTGCTTAGTACATCTGATATTAATACATGTGTATTCTCATGAACAATTGATTTTGAAACTGTTTGTAAATATAAGGGTATTGCGTGTTTTATTAAAGCCTGAGGCCGACAAGTATAACCATTACAGCATTATCTTTAGTTTCTACACCATTAGTTTCAAAATTCTCACCTGTCATCTCTGCCTGACTTAAGAAGCAGCAGCACATGCTGATGAAATCCAGCCGGCCTGAAACCAGAGATACACAGAAGCGTGAATGTCAGGGCAGTAAAGCGTGGTTTCTGGCACAGCCGGGGTCTTTTGTAACGCTGTGTGAAAAGCAAACAGACGATTTAGCCAAATGATTTTTTCCATGCTATCTTTGGCATGGCAAGGAGTTGACAGATGGAAATGTAACCATGCCGTGTTTTGGTAGGAGAGCATGGAGCTGGTGTACAATAAGTCCAAGCCTGTGGCTGTTACTGGAATGGCTTTCCCAACAGGAGACGTCAATAACTTCGTGGTTGGCAGTGAGGAAGGTACAGTCTACACGGCTTGTCGTCATGGAAGGTGATTTTCTGTTTTCTTACTGATGACATGTTCCTCATTTCCGAAAATCTTTTATCACATTCTGAATCGTAACTACCTATCATTCCAAGAATGGCATCTGTGAGGCAAAGCAAAGCACAACTCATGAACTTAAAGTGTACATCTGCCCTGGTCTTTTTTTTATTATTATTTTTTTCCTTTCATCTCATTTCCAGTTACCATCAAGTCAACTCCAACTCACGATGACCCATATGTGTCTGAGTAGAACTGTATTCCATGGGGTTTTCAACGACTAATTTTTCCTAAGCAGATTACCAGGCCTTCCTTCTGAGGCATCTCTTGGAACCTAAACCTCTGTTAACAGTCACACCAACTAACCACTTGCACCGCTCAGGAGCTCCCTCCCAACATCACCTATTTGTAACTCTTTGATGGTTCACATTGCCTTGAGGAAGAGTGCAAGCTTCACGAGACACGAGACCCTGACTCACTGTCCCTTCTCAGCCTTCATCTTCTCCCCATGCCTTCAGGTTCCAGCCACACACCTATCAGGTATAGCAATCCCCAAACATTGCTTATCCCATCACACCTCTATGCTTCTGTACACTCAATGTTTTCAGCCAAGTCTAGCCTTTTTCTCTTCTTGCTTAATTTCTCCTCATCCTTCAGGAGTTGGCACAAAGGTCACTCTGTTTTGAGACCTTTCCTGATTCTCTTGGAGGGGGGAATACCTATAAAATTTTCTTCTGTATGGCCACAAACAATTTTCACTCCTTTATTCTTTCAAGGAGGATTTATTAAGAACCTACTACGTATAAGACACCATTTTAAGGATACATAAAGGAACAAGACAGAGATAGGGGGCATGTTCTAGTTGAGAGTGAATGATAACAAACTAATAAACAAGTAAATATATAGTTTAAGATTATACTGCATCTGTGGAGAAAATTCAAATATGATAAAGAATATAAGACTGTAGGCTGTCAGACAGGTTTCCTATTTTCTAAATTTTTGGGTATGTTTCTATGATAGCATTAATCACATTTTATTTCAATTATTCATTCTTCTGCCAGTTAAACTATTTTCATTTTCTCTTTCATTCCCTGTCCAGTACCTGGCATGTAGTAAATTAGGAGCTAAAAATGTATTTGGGGAATGAAGAAATTACTATATCCAAATAATATAGAAAATGTCTTAGGATCCCTTCTCCTACTCAGGGGAATTGGAACAGTATGAGATGCATAAGCCACCATACAGTTTGCAGGTGATAAGAACTCTGCTTTGATTGAGAGATTGGTGGTTGGCCCCAGAAAGCAGAGCCTTTAGAATAAATGGACTCCAGTCATTTGTATGAGATTATAAAACTGTATGCAAAACTTGTTGTTGTTAGGTGCCATCGAGTTGTTTCTGACTCATAGCAACCCTATGCACAGCAGAATGAAACACCACCTGGTCCTGCGCCAGCTCCATGATCCTTGCAAAACTTAACAGGTGGCCTCCCGTCTTTTGAAAGATCCACTTTGTTCACCCTGCTTAATTTCTCTCTAATCTTAGTATTCCTTATTCAATTGTTGTTTTTTTTTTTTTTTTTTTTTTTTTCTTGCATTCATCCCAGGCTATTTACTAGATTTAGTGAGGAACCACAAATTATAATTTATAGTCCTGTGTTTCGTGATTTGTAGAAATCACAGGCATCTGTGGTTCAGCTGTGTGATTTTTTTTCCATTCAAACAATGTGAGTTGTGATGGTCCTGCTGTTCTGCATGTGGAATCATGCAGTATTTGCCCTGTTCACATGATTGAAAGATGACTAGGAAGATATGCCTCACAGTCCTATGCCCAGTGCTGTTGCTTCATAAAAGCTGACTAAAACCACACATTGAAGTTTTGTCAAGCCATAAAAAGATCTGGTAAAGTTATTCATTCACCCAAACATTTGCTGCATACCCACCTTGAGCAAAGCACATTGCTAAGTGCTATAAGGCATGCAGGCATCATTTAAGGATGGCTGCTGTCATCACCAAGTTGATGGTAGGGAAAAGGCAAATGCACAAATACCTGCAACACAGATAGAATGTCATAACTGGAGTGAGAGAGGTGCAGAGAATGCAGTGGGGTCACAAGTTTATCTCCGCATTTATTAGAATCAATAAGGCATAAGGTTAAGTAACTTAATCCAGGATATTACCTAGGAGTGTAATTATCACTGAAGGCTATAGAGCACATTCATTGATTTTTCTCAGGTTTTTTTTTTTCTTTCCTTCTTTTCTTTTTCCAGTTTCTATCATATGAATGTGGGCTCTGGTATTTGACTACTAATCAGAAGGTAGTGGTTCGAACCTACCAGCCACTCCTCAGAAGAAAGGTTGAGCAATCTACTTCCGTAGTATACTACCTCAGAAAACCCAAGGAGGGGTTGCTATGAGTCTGATCCAACTTGATGACAGTGGTATAATGTCCATCTCTTGTCCTTTACAAGCACAATCAGACTGTGCACTTCTGCTTCAAAAGAAGAGTACCTATGACAAACAATACAAGCCTCTTTCCAACGAGTTTGATTTTGCTTTTCACATTGGTTCATCCATCTCAAATATAAAATACAGATCTTAGTAGAGTCATAAGGTAGCAGGGATTTGGCTTTGCAGTTATTTTAAGTGAGTGGTAGAGGGCTATGGGGCCAGGAGTGGATTTCTTCTTTTCACCTAACATGGAGAAGGTGCAAATCCACTTCCATAAATTAAATAAAGTCCTCATTTTGCACCCTATAAACCCTCTCGGGATGCTGTTAAGAGAAAGTGGAATCTCACCAGGGGTCACTTCAAAGATCAGTTCCTTGTGTTCATTAGAACAAATTTAAATGATCACATGTGGAAGTGCTGTTAGCAGTTTCTCGGGGCATAATTTTTGAGTGCCTGTTACATTGGATACATACTGCAGCACTTTGCTCATGATTTCAGATTTTGCTCGGCACATTGACATTTATTGGTGCTCTACAAGCCCAAATGCTTTAATAACTTAATTCATTTTTACTCATAGTGACATAATATTTAGATTCCACAATCCCTATATATTTTTCATATTTAGAACCTCATGTACATGAATTTTAAAAGTATAGTATTTTTTATATATTTTCTGAAATTCTTCTAATTGCATATGATTGCATGCAGACTATTATGTGAAAATAGAGAGCTGGAAGTAATCCCAGCTTAGTTAAATAAGTTAACAATGCCTATGGAGGACTTCTAAAACCTGTATACTCTCTCTTAAATGTGCTTTAAAAAAATATAAGGCATAAGTTTGTCTTGTCCTTTGTTGTTTTGTTTAAGAAATATTTATTAAGTATTTGTTGTATGATTCATAAACACTTGGCCACAAAGACAAGATTCCTGGAATTTATACTTAGTGGACTTAAAAATCTGCTGTTTCCAGTGGAGAAAGCACATCATTTTCTCCATATTATATTTAACTTACGCATATTTTTTGTGGTGAGAAGAGTTTCTATGAAGGATTAGATTTGCAAGTATGCCAACTTAATTTAAGAAACATCTTTAAAAGGATAAGTAAATATTCCTGCAAAGATATATAGTTTTATAGCCAATAGACTCTCTAAAAGGAGTTAAAATGGAATGGATGCAAAGTGTCATCACAAGAAAAGACTAGTCTTTTGATCAATATGGAAGTTACTGAGATCTAAGTATTTATGTCTTCCGTCAAAATAGCGGCATCAATAATGGTAGAATCTGAGGAAAGCCTGGAAAAAGGATAAAATAATAAAATTTGACATTAAGTTCTGAAGAATAAAAAGATTATATTGTCCTTTTATTCTCTTTTTTCCTTTTTATAAACTGTATTGTTTGTGTATCACCAAAAATACTGTAGCATTTTTGCAAACAGTTTCTTCCATCTAAAGAGAACTGAAAGTGGTTTCATTTTTCAGGGCTTTGAACTGGCTCATTCTGGTTCTATCCCCTGCTGAGAACTTGCCGTTCCACCCCAGATAGACTGAATCAGAATCTACATTTTAACAAGGCTCCCTAATAATGCCTGTAGATCTCCCGGTGATTCCTACGTATACATAATTTTTTTATATAAGTAAGAATCATCTAAGGGTCTTGTTAAAATGTAAATGTTGATTCAGTCTATTTGGGATGAAAATGCAGATTCTCATAGGAGGTGTGTCTTAGTTATGCAGTGCTGCTATAACAGAAATGCCACAAGTGGAGGCTTTAACAAACAGAAATTGATTCTCTCACAGTTTAGGAGGCTAGAAGTCCAAATGCATAGTGTCAGCTCTAGGGGAATGCTCTCTCTGTCAGCTCCGAGAGAAGGTCCTTGTCGCCTTTCAACATCTATGGGCCTAACATTTCTTAGAGCTCTCTATGTGTCTTGGCATCAGTCTTCCCCTGGGTCTTAGAGGTTCTTAGCACAGAGACCCTGAGTCCAAAGGACACACTACACTCCCGGCTCTTCTCTCCTGATGCTACTGCAGTACCACCCTCTCTGCTCACTTCTCTCTGTTTTTATCTCTTGTAAGGCAGAGACAGTCGGTGACTCAGGATACAGCCCATCCTAATCCTACCTCATTAACATAATGGACAGCTCGCTCCCAAATGGGACCATGACCACCACATAAAGACTAGGATTTACAACACATTACAAAAGGAGAATAATCAGACCATAAAATAGAGGACAACCACACAATCCTGGGAATCATGGCCCAGCTAAGTTGACACATATTTTTGGAGGGATACAATTCAATACATGAAAGGTTCAAACCAGAATGAACCAGTTTGAAACTCTGCATTTTTGGTGGTGTTGGTTCTTGTAAATAATGGAGAAGTAATCAAATCGATGACGGCAGTGAATTGGATCTGTTTGTTTGTTTTTTTGTTTGTTTGTTTTCAATCATACCGAGAAGCAGTCATTGTTTTGCAAAAGTCACTGAAATTCTGCTCCCATGTTGTCTTCATGCAGCAAAGCAGGTATTGGTGAAGTCTTCGAAGGTCACCAAGGACCAGTGACAGGAATTAACTGCCACATGGCCGTGGGTCCAATTGATTTTTCACACCTGTTTGTCACATCATCATTTGACTGGACTGTCAAACTGTGGACCACAAAGGTAAGAATGACTTTATTGAAATTCTCAAGTATTAAGTATGGGAAGAGAATGTTTTGATGTTTTTCATTCGGCAGGGGGCTGGGAGGACAACCTATAAGCAGTAGCTACATCTGAATCCTCTTCCAGGTAATTTAGGATTGGGAATTCCTATTCATGAATCTGATCTGCCCCAGAGCTACTTAAAGCTCACTTTCTTAGTTTATTGTACTTATTTTTAAATGTTAAGTAAGTAGTTCTTCAAAACATTTTAATTGTAAAATATTCAAAATATTCAGATAACGGTAAAGCTGAAGTCCTCCTTCACCAATATCAGCTCACTCTCTGCATCTCCTTCGAGGCCTGCCATCCTGGTCTTCTTTGCAGACAGAACCTCTGGTATCACTTTAGTGTCGCTCTTCCTGAGCTTTTTAGCTTTTTAGCTTTTGTACACATAAATGTGTACCTATGGAAATACATAAACTTCTGAATGTTTTAAGCTGATAAATCACACTCTAATATTTATGCTTTTAAAAGACCGTACTAAATGAGTTGAACCTAATTAATGTCGCTGAATTGTATGTGTAAAAATATTGAAATGGCAAATGTTTTGTTATGTGTATTTTTACCATAATAAAATACATGAAGTTTTACAGAAGGTCATTGAGAAAGACCACCAAGAAGGAAGCAACAGTAACCCAGGGGAGAAGTGATGGTGGATTAGACCAGTACTTTGGAATGGGGAGAAGTAGGTGGATTGGTGGCATAGTGCCTAAGGCATTTGACTGCTAACCAGAAGACTGGTAGTTCAAACCCACCAGACACTCCTTGGAAGGAAGACTGGGAAATCTACTTTTGTAGAGGTACTGCCTCGGAAACCCAAGGAGGGGTTGCTGTGAGTTGAATCGACTCGAAGACAGTGAGTTTGGTTTTTGTTTTTGTTTTTTTGGTTTTGGTTTTGGTTTAAGACGTAAAAGCCACAGAAATTGGCAATTGATTTGATACAAGGGAAGTGAGAGAGTAAGTCAGAGGAGAGAACCTGTGTTTCTCACTGGGGCAACTAGTGATTTGTGGTGTCATTCACTACACTGGAGAACACCAGAGGAGGGACATATTCAGGAAGAATCTTTACACATGTTAGTTTAAAGCGATTGTGGAGCACAGAGGAGCGTTGATGGTGCAGTGGCTAAGTGCTCGGCTGCTAACCAAAAGGTTGGCAGTTCCAACTCACCAGCCACTCCGTGGGAGAAGGATGTGGCAAGCTGCTTCTGCAAGGATTACAGCCTTGGAAACACTATGAGGCAGTTCTACTCTGTCCTCTGGGGTTGCTATGAGTTGGAATCAACTCAACAGCAATGGGTTTTGGTAAGGCACAATTCAAAATCTCCATTAGGTAGTTTGATATCTGGGACAGATACACAAGGGAGAGCTTTGAGCTGGAAATAGGCATTTAGTAGTAGTCAGAATAGCAATAATAATAATTGAAAACTATATTGAGTCAAAGGAGCTCTGGTCGCACAGCACCTAAAGTATTTGACTGCTAACCAGAAAGTTGGTGGTTCAAACCCACCAGCCACTCTGCAGATGGAAGACTGGGCAATCTACTTCTGTAAAGATTTACCACCTCAGAAAGCCAAAGGAGGTCTCTATGATTCAGAATTGACTTGATAGCAGTGAGTTGTTTTTTGCTTTTTTTAATTGAGTCAAAGGAGTGGATATTAAAGAAAGCCTAAGAGTCAGGTTGGACTCGACGGCACATAACAGCAACAACAACAACAAGATAAAAGCCAGAGGAAAAAGAGTATTTAGGAAATAAATAGGAGAAATATGGTCAAAAAGGAACACCTTGAGAAGTGGGAAAAAAATTATAATTTTGTATTTGGTGTCATGGGCATCAGGGGAGAGAGAAGTCTGTGTCAAAAGGAGAGTTGACTTTTAACCATATGAAAGGATGCACAACCTCACTTACCAGAGAAATTCAAATTACAATTAAGTTAAGAAACCTATTTGCAAGTATCAGATTGTAAAAATCCAGTTTTGACAACATAGTCTATGACAAGGCTGAAAGAAACCAGCCACTCTCATACATTACTGGTAGAAATGCAAAATGGTACACTATTGAAAGGGAATCTAGCAATATCTAAAAAGAATACATGTCTGTTTTCCACTTGTAGAAATTTATGTCCAAAATACACTAGCAAAAATAAGAAAAATTGCTGAAGGGATACTGAATTTCTGTTTAGGGAGGGGGATGTAAAATTTTTGGAAATGGATAGTGGTAATGGTGAAAGTAGTTCCTGTCATTAAATTATACACTTAAAAAAGGTTAAAATGACAGACTTTTAGTTGTATATATATATATTTTTTTTTTATTAGGATTTGGGTGAAGATTTACAGAGTAAATTCACTTTTCATACAGCAGTTCACATATACTTTGTCTCA